>NC_141695.1:1191126563-1191464063 GCF_964263255.1 Lissotriton vulgaris | reverse complement strand
GCATAGCAGAGCAATGAAACAGAGAAAAAACTGACACCTTGCCTTTAAGGCATTCAGGGGTTAGGGCACTGTGTCTTTAAGACCTGCAGGAGACCCCCTGCTCCCATGATGCACCACAGGTGACAGTTAGGTCAGTTCTTTTTGATGGTGTACTATGTAGAGACACCTGAGTAGACATGCAATTAACATTAAAAACAACTCCAATAATGCTCGTCCGGGGAGGAGGGAGGGGCTCTTATGACTTTGATGAGTATACCCCTGGATGACAACTAGGATTACAGGTAAGTAACTAATCCATCTCATCCAGGGGATACTCATAAATAGTCATAATCCATGAATAGAGTAGCAAGCCCATACCCAAAGTATCGCGGACGAGCGAACAAGTTACTTACCTTCGGTAACGATATATCTGGAAGAAACAGTAGTTAGTATTAGATTCCTTACCTTAGAACAAGGGTACTCAAAGTACCTTGAGACATCGCACCAGTTCTTTTTTTAAACTTCAGCAAATACCTCTGGTAGCAGCAGTGCGGAGTCAGAGACACTGCTCTGTGGGGGCCGGGCGATTCTAGCCAGTCAAGAGTGGAGCTGCAGGGGTGCTAAGAGGTGAACAAAGCTTTAATAACAAACAAATGGTCTTGTAAAGACCTGTGAAGTACTGGGGTTCGGCCGTTGTGTGTGCCCAGGCTGACACACATGGGGGCGGTGGGGAAGGGGGTGAGGGGGAGAGTAGGGGGAGAGGAAGGGAGAGGACAGCAGGGACTGAGAGCCCGAATGGGGGAGGTGGGAGGGCAGAGCAGAGAGTGAGAGCCCGGATGAGGGAGGTGGGAGGGCAGAGCAGGGAGTGAGAGCCCAGGTGAGGGAGGTGGGAGGTCAGAGCAGGGAGTGAGAGCCAGGTGAGGTGGGAGGGCAGAGCAGGGAGTGAGAGCCCGGTGAGGTGGGAGGGCAGAGAAGGGAGTGAGAGCCCGGTGAGGTGGGAGGGCAGAGCAGGGAGTGAGCCAGGTGAGGTGGGAGGGCAGAGCAGGGAGAGAGAGCCCTGTGAGGTGGGAGGGCAGAGCAGGGAGTGAGAGCCTGGTGAGGGAGGTGGGAGGGCAGAGCAAGGAGTGAGAGCTAGGTGAGGTGGGAGGGCAGAGCAGGGAGCAAGAGCCCGGCGAGGTGGGAGGGCAAAGCAGGGAGTGAGAACCCGGCGAGGTGGGAGGGCAAAGCAGGGAGTGAGAACCCGGCGAGGTGGGAGGGCAGCAGGGAGTGAGAGCTGGGTGAGGTGAGACAAATAGAGATAGACAGATAGAGGCAGAGACAGATAGAGACAGGGGTAGACAGAACTAGATAGGGTCAGAGACCGGGACAGAGACAGATAGAGGTAGAGGCAGACAGCTTTAGCGACAGAGAGAGAGAGACAGAGAGAGAGAATAGACAACTTTAGCGACAGAGAGAGAGAGGGAGAGAGAGGGAGACAGGCAGACGGAGGCAGGCAGAGGGAGACAGGCAGAGGGAGACAGAGGGAGAGAGGGAGACAGACAGAGGGAGCGAGGGAGACAGAGGGAGAGAGAGGGAGACAGACAGAGGGAGGGAGACAAACAGAGACAGACAGGCAGAAGGAGGGAGACAGAGACAGACAGGCAGAAGGAGGGAGACAGAGGGAGACAGACAGAGGGAGTGAGGGCCACAGACAGGGAGGAAGGGAGACAGACAGAGGGAGGAAGGGAGACAGACAGAGGGAGGAAGGAAGACAGACAGAGGGAGGAAGGGAGACAGAGGGAGGGAGGAAGGGAGACAGAGGGAGGGGGAGACAGAGGGAGGGATAGAGATAGAGGGAGGGATAGAGATAGAGGGAGGGATAGAGACAGAGGGCAGACGGAGGGTGGGAGACAGAGGGAGATGAACAGTGGGACACAGATGGAGGGAGACGGAGAGGAGCAAGGAGGGAGCGAGAGAGAGAGAGATAGAGGGAGGGAGACAGAGAGAGAGAGAGATTTCTGTGTATGCTGGTCTGTTGGCTCAGTGGATGAACACGTCCGCTGCAGGGGACTGTCTTCAACTTCATGGTCACAGTTTTTTTCTTTCTAGCCCCTCCCCCACAGACCCCGCCTCCACCGGTGCGGCCCTCAGCCACATACCACACTATAAATTCGGCCCCCGAGAGAAAGTTTGTGAGTACCCATTCCTTAGAATATCCCCAGGCGTCCGACTGGATCCGGAAACTTTTGCGTAGCAGTAGCCCTGCGCGTCGGTAGGCGTCGTCAGCGGCTCCGCGTCAGTCTTCAGCGTCGTCTGCGCCGGGATGACGTCGCCGGAGTACTTAGACGCCGCCCTCGCGCGCTGATGTCAGTTCTTATACACAGCTTTTCCGGGCCAGAAACCCAGAGCCATGATAAAAACCAACACTGGTGCCATGAAACTAGGGCCCTGAAAGGGGGTGACCTTAACCCTAGACATCGGTTCGCAGAACGGGGAGGATGAGTGGGGCGGTAAGGAATCTAATAGTAACTATTGTTTCTTCCAGATATATCGTTACCGAAGGTAAATAACTCTTTCATCTGAAAGAAACAGGTTAGCATTAGATTCCTTACCTTAGAATAGATACCCCACCAATACCAACCCTGTTGATGTGTCTGCGAACCAATAATCACACCAGAAAGTCCTGGAGGACAGAACGGCCAAAGAAGTCATCCCTCCGGACTTGGCTGTCTAGGCAGTAGTGTGCAGCGAGGCCCACGTAGCTGCCTGACAAATGTCCTGCAAGGGGACTCCCTGACCCAGGGCAGTAGTAGCCGCCGTGGCCAGAGTGGAATGGGCCCTCAACCCAACAGGAGGTTCCTTTTTAGCCAAGGAGTAGCATGCCTTGATACACAACACGACCCACCGAGAGATGGTCTGCTTGTGTACCGCCCGTCCCTTCTTAGGGCCCGCGTAACCAACAAAGAGTTGGTCATCCACCAGGAACTGGCGTGTGCGATCCAGATAAAACGAGAGCGCACTTTTTGGGTCCAGACGGTGGAGCCGCTCTTCCTCTTTTGAGGGATGCGGAGGCGGAAATAAGGTGGGCAAGGTGATGGACTGCCCGATGTGGAAGGCTGTGACAACCTTGGGCAGGAAAGAGGGTCTTGTCCGCAACACAACCTTGTCCATATGGACAGAAAGGAAAGGAGGTTTGGAAGAAAGAGCCTGGAGCTCACTCACTCTCCTGGCAGAGGTGATGGCAACCAGGAAAGCAGTCTTCAGAGTAAGAAGGCGAAGAGGACAATTATGAAGTGGCTCAAAGGGAGCGCACATCAGATCGGTAAGAAAAAGTTTCAAGTCCCACTGAGGCATCACAAATGGAACAGGGGGAAACGTGTCTGATGCCCTTCAAAATCCTATTTACAATAGGGGACTTGAACAAAGATGGCTGATCAGGTAACCTTAAAAAGGCTGAAATGGCAGAAAGGTAACCCTTTAGAGTGCCCAGAGCAGAGCCCTGCTGGGCAAGAGAAAGAAGGAAGAGGAGAACCTCAGAAAGAGGGGCAGAGAGAGGATCCACAGCTTTTGCTGTGCACCATGCCACAAATCTGTTCCACCTACAGGCTTATACAGACTTCGTGGAGAGACGCCTGGCAGTACAGACTTCAGGAGGCAAGTCAAATGGCCTCAACTGCCGCCGCTCAATCTCCAAGCATGTAGGTGGAGACTGGACAGGTTCGGGTGGAGGACCGTCCACTTCTGCTGCGACAGAAGGTCATCCTCAAGAGGCAGACGAACCAGGGGACCGACAGACATACTGAGTAGCTCGGGATACCAGTACCTTCGTGCCCAATCCGGAGACACAAGGATAACTTGGGCCCGGTCGCGCTTGATCTTCTTCAGTACTCTGGGCAGAAGAGGTATAGGCGAAAGGCGTACAACAGACCGCAACTCCACTCGCGACGAAAAGAGTCTCAGAGCGAGTGCCGCCTTGGAAATTCCAACGCGCAGAACTGATGACATTGCACGTTCTCTTCTGTGGCGAATAGATCTAACCTAGGCTCTCCCCACTGCAGAAAGAGGCCTTGCACCACGTCAGAGTTCAGACACCATTCGTGATCCATCATACACCGTCTTCTGAGCTCGTCCACCCTGGCGTTCAGAGAACCTGCCAGGTGTTGAACTACAAGGGTCACGCCCTGATGTTCCAGCCACTGCCAGAGGCGCAGAACCTCCTTGCAGAGGGTCCACGACCCCAGCCCGCCCTGTTTGTTGGAGTATCACATGGCGGTGGTGTTTTCCGTGAACACCTGCACTACACTCCCCCCGACAGAGGGGAGGAATGCCTTCAGGGCTAGACAAACCGCCCTCAGCTCCAGAAGGTTGATATGGAGCCGGGACTCCGCCAGAGACCAGAGGCCTCTGATCTCCGCCTCTCCCATGTGGCCTCCCCAACCTAGGAGGGACGCGTCCATCACAACTACGTGCTCCCTGTTGGGGTAAGGAGAGGGACCTGCCGCTGACCCAATCGTGGTCCGTGAGCCACCTCTGCAGCTGTCTCTCAGTGCCCTCCAAGATCAGGACATGGTCAAACAGGTTGCCCTGATGCTGGGCCCACTGAAACTTTATGTCCCACTGCAGAGCCCGCATCCGCCACCGGGCGGGATGCACCAGAAGGATGCAGGAGGCCATCAGCCCCAGAAGCCGCAGCGTCAAACTGACCGAGACCCGAGATAAAGGCTGAAAGATTGGAATCAAAGCCTGAATATCCCGAACCCGCTGTTCGGGAGGATAAACCCGAAACTGCGCAGAGTCAAGAAGCGCTACGATGAGGAGCTTCTGAGAGGGGCACAGGTGTGACTTCCGCACATTGATGGAAAACCCCAGCTGGTGCAGGAGGTCTGCAGTCGTCTGGAGGTGGTTGACGACTGTCTGGGGCGAGCCCGCCTTCAACAAGAAGTCGTCGAGGTAGAGGAAGACTGTAACCCCTAACCTGCGCAGATGAGCTGCGACCACCACCACCATCACCTTCGTGAACACCCGTGGGGCACTGGTAAGGCCGAAGGGGAGCACGGTAAACAAAGTGCCCGTGGCCTACCGTGAACCGCAGGTAGCGCCGGTAGGATGGGAATGTGGAAATAAGCATCCTGCAAGTGCAACGCTACCATCCAGTCTCCTGGGTCCAAGGCAGCTAAGACCTGAGCCAGTGTCATTGGCGGACCTCAACCAGGCGTGGCGACAAATCGGCACTGTCGTTGCCATCGCTCTGCCCAGTGAGTCGGTGGTATCCAGCCCACACCTGATAGAAAACCGTGCTGCATCTCGACTCTCTGCAAGGGCTTGGGTGAGTTTAGTCCTGACCTCCGCCGGACATTCTGGCAGCACGGCCGCAACCGTGTCCCACAGAGAGTGGGTGTAGCAGCCCAAGAGGCATGTGGTGTAGACTGACCGCAGTCCCAAACTCAGGGAGAATACTTTCTTACCATATTGTTCGTACCTCTTGGATTCCCAATCGGGAGGGGCCGTCGGGAATGCAGTCTGGGAGTTGGAGGCCTGGATGACCAGGCTCTCGGGGTGGGATGGGTGGACAGGAAGCAAGGGTCGCCCGGATCCGGGCGCTGGCGTCTGGCCACGTTCCTATCTACAGGCTGACCTGTAGCGGGCTTGGACCAAGTGCCCAAAAGAACGTCTGACAAGGCCTCATTAAACGGCAGCAGAGGCTCAGCCGAGCTTGACTGCGGTTTAAGGACCTCAGTGAGGAGGTTAGTCCTCACGCCTGCGATCGGGAGCTCCAGGCCCAAGGACTGGCTGCCCGTATCAGCACCACACTGTAGGCAGCCCCCTCCTCCGAAGCCACGGTGGGCGGGGAGACAAAACCAGTGTCTGGCGAGGTGCCCAGCCCTCTGGCATTCCCAAGCTCACCTTTCCAGTCCTGCTGAGACTGACACTCCCGCGTCAGAGGGTCCTCAGACCCCTCCCAATCCCCCTCGTAACCCATCTCCTGTATGGGGCCGGTTCGTAGAAGTAAAAATCTCCAAGCGACGTCGAGTGCAGCGCCCAGCGGCGCACTCCAGCGCTGGAACCAAATCGAGGGTAGGATCGGGGACAGCGTTGTCCTGGGACGGCACCGGGGGAGAGACCCTGGGGGCCGGCGCCGGCGAGGTCGTAAGGTCAACCGGCGACGATAAACTGGATCCAGTGAGGGCCTGCGGTGCCGGGACCGAAGTCGCCGGCAGCGCCGGGGCCGAAGCACCCGACAGCGTATGAGCCAAAGCACCCGACAGCGTCTGAGCCAAAGCACCCGACAGCGTCTGAGCCAAAGCACCCGACAGCGTCTGAGCCAAAGCACCCGACAGCGTCTGAGCCAAAGCACCCGACAGCGTCTGAGCCAAAGCACCCGACAGCGTCTGAGCCAAAGCACCCGACAGCGTCTGAGCCAAAGCACCCGACAGCGTCTGAGCCAAAGCACCCGACAGCGTCTGAGCCAAAGCACCCGACAGCGTCTGAGCCAAAGCACCCGACAGCGTCTGAGCCAAAGCACCCGACAGCGTCTGAGCCAAAGCACCCGACAGCGTCTGAGCCAAAGCACCCGACAGCGTCTGAGCCAAAGCACCCGACAGCGTCTGAGCCAAAGCACCCGACAGCGTCTGAGCCAAAGCACCCGACAGCGTCTGAGCCAAAGCACCCGACAGCGTCTGAGCCAAAGCACCCGACAGCGTCTGAGCCAAAGCACCCGACAGCGTCTGAGCCAAAGCACCCGACAGCGTCTGAGCCAAAGCACCCGACAGCGTCTGAGCCAAAGCACCCGACAGCGTCTGAGCCAAAGCAGCCGACAGCGTCTGAGCCAAAGCACCCGACAGCGTCTGAGCCAAAGCACCCGACAGCGTCTGAGCCAAAGCACCCGACAGCGTCTGAGCCAAAGCACCCGACAGCGTCTGAGCCAAAGCACCCGACAGCGTCTGAGCCAAAGCACCCGACAGCGTCTGAGCCAAAGCACCCGACAGCGTCTGAGCCAAAGCACCCGACAGCGTCTGAGCCAAAGCACCCGACAGCGTCTGAGCCAAAGCACCCGACAGCGTCTGAGCCAAAGCACCCGACAGCGTCTGAGCCAAAGCACCCGACAGCGTCTGAGCCAAAGCACCCGACAGCGTCTGAGCCAAAGCACCCGACAGCGTCTGAGCCAAAGCACCCGACAGCGTCTGAGCCAAAGCACCCGACAGCGTCTGAGCCAAAGCACCCGACAGCGTCTGAGCCAAAGCACCCGACAGCGGCTGAGCCAAAGCACCCGACAGCGGCTGAGCCAAAGCACCCGACAGCGGCTGAGCCAAAGCACCCGACAGCGGCTGAGCCAAAGCACCCGACAGCGGCTGAGCCAAAGCACCCGACAGCGTCTGAGCCAAAGCACCCGACAGCGTCTGAGCCAAAGCACCCGACAGCGTCTGAGCCAAAGCACCCGACAGCGTCTGAGCCAAAGCACCCGACAGCGTCTGTGCCAAAGCACCCGACCCGCTAGGCCCCCAGGCTTCGCGTCATGCCCAGGGACCAGAAGGAATGGGGCAGGCCGCGACGCCCGTGACTCAGTCGGAGCCGGGTGTCACCCGAACCCCCGGCTGCATCGCGCGAGCGTAGGGGTGGGTCGGAAGAGCGATGATGCCTTTCCGACCTCTCATGCCTCTTACCTGAGGATCTTGATCCCGAAGACCGATGCTGACTTCCGGAGCTATGATGGCTCCGACCCCGTGATCGGGTCTTCGACCTCCTGTGGGACCGGGACCACGAATGGCGTGGGGCCGACTGCCGGAGCCTCAAGCCGCTTGCGGGATCGCTCCCGACTAGCTTTGGACGTCAGGGCCCAGCAGTCGGAGCCGGTTCGGTCATCGTGGTCACGGCCAAGACACTGAAGACACTGGCAATCAGTCGGCTGCACTTTCAGCAGGGTTTAAACCCGGGCATCCCTACCAGCAACGTCTGAGTCAATCGAGTCGAAAAACAGATCAAAAGTTTAATCAAAAAATGACTAAAGGGTACTACTTCTCCGGATCAGCGCTTAGCTGGCGCGGAAAAAAGAAGAACTGACGTCAGCGCGCGAGGGCGGCGTCTAAGTACTCCGGCGACGTCATCCCGGTGCAGACAACGCTGGACGCGGAGACGCAGACTACGCCTACCGCCGCACAGGGGTACTGCTACGCAAAAGTTTCCGGATCCAGTCTGACGCCTGGGGATATTCTAAGGCAGGGGTCTCCAAACCGGTCCTGGAGGGCCGGATCCATGCCAGATTTTTTGGATATCCCCATTGAGATACATGTAGTTATTTTTAAAATCTGGCATGGATCCGGCCCTCCAGGACCGGTTTGGAGACCCCTGTTCTAAGGTAAGGAATCAAATACTAACCTGTTTCTTTCAGATAATAGAGTATACAGACATATAAAACATCATATTCACATTGCAATTATGCAAACAAATTCCTTAACGAAGCCTGCCCAACCTGGAAATCGGCTTGAGCATCAGAATCTAGACAGTAATGGCGTGTGAAGGTGTGCACTGAACGCCATGTCGCTGCCTTGCAGATTTCAGACATAGGAACGTTGCACAGGAGAGCTGTGGTAGAAGCTTTCCCTCTGGTAGAGTGTGCTTTTGATCGGCCTTGTATGGTCTTGTTAGCTAACTGGTAGGATAAAGCTATTAAGGAGGATCCATCGAGGAATAGATCTTTAAGATGCCGCTAGACCGGTGTTTGTGGGACCTTAGTTGATAAAGAGCAGGTCAGATTTCCTAAGCGTAAGAGTTTTGGCCAGGTAAAACTTTAATACCCTCCGGAGATCTAAAGAGTGTAATGATCTCTCCGGGGAAGTAGATGGTTGAGGAAAGAAAGTGGGCAGAGTAATAACTTGATTGATGTGAAAATTCGAGACTACCCTAGGAAAAAAGAAATGCGTTACTTACCTGTAACAGCAGTTATCCAGTATTGGTATCTTTCATAGATTCACATGCCTGTCCATTCCCCGTCGTCGGGGCGGGAGTCCCCGGTAAATAATTATAGTAATGTCTGTAATATCCTGCTATTCTCTATGTAATGCCTTTCTACCACCAATGGAATGTTCATTGATGTAACTATCAGAATGTTGGTGTTCTGCCTGAGATGTTACAGTTGGATGGGCTGAGCACCTAGATGGATGCTCCTGGTGGGGTCTCCCTATGGTCTCCTATTGAGCTTGTACATGTCTTAACCTAACTGCTCAATAAATCTACTTGAGAACTACCTACTAGCGTGGACCTAATTACTACATTATTTTGGAGACGATACTGAAAGAAACTACTTCTGTCACCTCTACAAGGACTACAAGCAAGTTAATGGCACAAGATTTTCTGAAATTTAATTAAGGCACCCCAACTGGCATCGTGACCCCACCAGTGACCTGCCACCGGTCGCCCACAGCAGTCTGCCAGTTGTTCAAGCGTCTGGTGAGTCTATTCTCTGACTGTAGCCCTTCTCGCAACAAGCCTTTGCTCTTGATAATACCTCGCAGCAAGTGTCTAAGGAATGAGCAGCTGAGTGGAAATGAAACTATGATATATGGTACATATGTAATTTGTAATTTTTACTTGTAAAGCGCACTAATACCCCAACTGGGGTGTCCTGGCGCTGCAACGCATACCGCTGTGGAACCCTTCCTGGCTTTTCCATGTGAAATGTCCACTCCTGGGCACCCCCAAGGTAAAGCCAGGCATCCCAGCGCTGTTGGGGCAGTTGTGGAGATTAAGCAAGCTATTGCCCAGAGTTGCAGAGTGGGACCCATGATTAGAATAGGCACTGAGGCGAGAATTATCAGGTCAGAGGAAACTGAGCCCAAGACCCGCTGAGGCGGGGAAATGAACCCTGGTCCCGGGCCAGACCTCTGTATCAGGGTCTGCCGCTCTAACCATTGAGCCACACATATGGTTTACAAACCGTCCTCGAGCAAACATGCTTTGACATGTTTTAGTAACTGAAATTAAGAAGTCACGATTGAAAGAAAGAAAACTGCATTGCGGACACATTTTTTTTGAGTTGGTGCTTATTGATTTCTTTTGACAAGCGCTACAATGCTCTGCAGCTTCAAATTGGTCTCAAAAGATGTTAAAAGAAGTTACCAGCGATGTTATTATCGGATTGTTTATTGAAGTTCTTGCCATTTGCTTAAACTTTGTGAAAGATAACATCGGAGGTGCTCGTGATTGTGATTTATGGAGGCATGGAAACCCTGTAAGCCGTTCAGAGTTTGCTGTTCGTTTTTTTTTTTTTTAACTCTGACATGTGGGAACATTTTAAATTGAAGAGTGAACCTCTGGTAAAAGGCTCAAATGGAAAACGATTACAAGCTTTGGGTTTTTATTATTTTGGCATGTCTATGGATTTTCACATGAGGGTAAGCCTTCATTGAAGCTCTTTGCGCAATGGCAGTTTAACTTGCCTGTTATATTCAAACAATCACAAGCTGCGCTCACGCTCACATCGCATGGATGCTTACCTCATGCTTGTTCTTCCTTCGAAGCCTCCTTCTCTTCGTGTGTGACGTCTTGTCTTATCGTCACTGCAGCTCTCCTGAGTTTTGGTGCAGATTTATGCGGAGAGCCATCCTGCCCTGTGACATTTTGCGTGTCATTTCTTCTGTGGTTTTCAACAATGTCGCCTGCCTCAACGTCATTTGGACTGTTTCTTCAGGCGATCTCATCTGTTTACTTTCCAGTTGGAAGTCAACGCGTTACAGCGGACAGTGCTGTCATAAATCCTATTAAGGTACAGTTCTCGTCCTTCTTGGAAATGCCGGAGGCTTTATATTTTTTCTCCGTTCTGGAATATGGGAATCAAACCCTCAGTGACTTGTTTTTTTTTCTTCCTCGATTTGGTGTGTACGAGTAACAGTTGTTTAAAGAAGTTGTTTTGGCAAATTGGCTTTCAATCCTCGATCTTTAGCACTGTACTGCCATCTAGTGACATTTTTTTAATTGAATAGGTTTTATTTCTACTGCTCTTTATCTTATATTTACATCGACTTATTTTTTTTAAGGCTATTCTGTACCTGCGAGCTTCAAGTCTAAATGCCACGTTGTTATGTATTGTTATGCCATTTTTAATGCTTAATTTTAGTGCTTTTTTCAGTGGGAAATGTCATTCACTGTTTGCTCTGTTATATGCTTTTCATGTAACTCACATTCTTGTCATGCATTATTTTGCCCACTCATGTACTTACACTTTGTCCTTGTAGTGTTCTTTCATAGTGCACATTGTTTTACATGTCATTTTGAGAGGGCATTTAGGTTCCGTTTGTACGCACAGACCTCGCTAGTATTTGCAATAGTGCACATCAGTTATTCATTCACAGAGATCTCACTAGTTTTTGTTGTCTGTATTTCGCATAGGGTCATACCCCCTTTAGATTATAATTGTGCACATCTAGTGTCTATACACAGATCTCATTAATTTTTGTTTTTCTGTGTTTTGCTAAGGATATTAGTCCTTTTTGGTTTCTTACAGCACCACAATAGTTGTCCTCACATGGACCCCACATAAATTTTGTAGGTGCGTATTTTGTTATGCTTGGGATACAGCCCCTTGACATTATTGTAATGGGTTCTTACGCATACTTAATTTTGTATTTCACTTCCTATTTTGGAGTTGTATTAGGGTGCAATTCCCTTTGTGTACCTTGGGTTCCCAACCATACTATGTCTTTTCAATTCAGTTTGAAGGAATTTATGAAAAGTTTAAAGTCTTTTAGATATCTTATCATGAGCTTTACTCATACTTGCTAGTTTTTAGCATTTTATAAGTGTGCACAACGTGGTTCTTCCACACAGTTTTCTCTCTATGCTTACAGCGCCAGTTGGTTCTGTTTCTAAAGAGGTGCACAACGTGTCTTTTTCTTAAGAGATTTGGTCTTATTATCATATTTAGCTTATGTTTTATTTATATTTAAGTGCTTTCATGCATTTATAGCTAAATATGTTCTGTTTTTATTGTATCTTGATTAATTTTTCTCGCACTGTTACCTATGCATTACTGATTTGTATTTTTTTTAAGGTTAATGGTGTTTTGATGAGGTTTCTCCCTAATTGTTCCTCATCTTCTTTTCTGTTTTATTCTTCCTTTTCTGCTTTTCTGTGTTCTGTAGTTTCCATTTTTCAGTCTTCATTCATTCCTGTTCTGGCCAGTAGGTGTGTTTTGGAGTTGTTTTCATGATTTTTTTTTCTATTTCTTGTACGTTGTTGATCTTTTTCCTTTCTGCTGTTGTGTAAGAAGAGAGGATGGTTTATATGTTTGGTTCCATCCCTTTTTGTTGATTTCTCTTTGGTTCCATTCTTCTATTTCATTTCTTGCTGTTGTGAGTTTCCTTATTTCTCAAGCTGCTTTACTTGTGACGGGTGTTCACTTTTCGCTGTTTTTTTTCCTGCTTTTGCTAATTATGCCTGCTTTTATTTCTCTGGTTCTTATATGCTGTTACTATCACTTTTCGCTGTATCTTACCTGCTTTTGCCAATTATGCTTGCTTTTATTTCTCTGGTTTTTATATGCTGTTTCTAGCTTTTGTTTTCTGTATAAGAAAAGGGGATATGTAATATCCTGCTATTCTCAATGTAATGCCTTTCTACCACCAATGGAATGTTCATTGATGTAACTATCAGAATGTTGGTGTTCTGCCTGAGATGTTACAGTTGGATGGGCTGAGCACCTAGATGGATGCTCCTGGTGGGGTCTCCCTATGGTCTCCTATTGAGCTTGTACATGTCTTAACCTAACTGCTCAATAAATCTACTTGAGAACTACCTACTAGCGTGGACCTAATTACTACAATGTCACATAGACATATACTTAGTACTAGGCCAGAGGCCTCACATTAGTAGCCTATCTAGGTCCTTATGTAAAAAGGACCAAACTTTGGCCAGGAGCCAATCAGCTACTATCACCCTCATCACCTTCCTGGAAGGAGCCCTAGTCCCTCAGATTTTCCTAAGCACAGTGCTAAGTAGTACCTACTGAGAGGACAAAGGTGAGCCCTTCCAGGGGAGGCGGGTGGGTTGCATGTGAATCTATGAAAGATATCAATACTGGATAACTGCTGTTACAGGTAAGTAACACATTTCTTATCCAGTATTATGGGTATCTTTCATAGATTCACATGCCTGAATCAGAATAGCAAGCAATAATGAGCACATTTCGCATAATACATCCTTAAAGACATAATAATCTTATCATAAGTTGTTACACAGTTTACATGATACTCACAACCTGATAAGAAATGTGCGATAAATTACCTGGAAGGTGGGATGATGGGAAGAAGGCTCACCTCTAATGAAATAGATGACGTAGGACCGCCTGTCCCACTGCTTCATCCTTCATAAGTTCAGAATCCAAGCAGTAT
Source organism: Lissotriton vulgaris (assembly GCF_964263255.1). Classification (NCBI taxonomy): domain Eukaryota; kingdom Metazoa; phylum Chordata; class Amphibia; order Caudata; family Salamandridae; genus Lissotriton; species Lissotriton vulgaris. The sequence continues at coordinate 1,191,450,723 of NC_141695.1, read as the reverse complement.
GTGGTGTCTTCCATGTCGCCTCTCTGCAGATGTCGACAATGGGTACCCCAGCGAAGAGCGCCATGGAGGTGGATACCGTTCTAGTGGAGTGTGCTCGAACCTTTGAAGGCAGAGGATGGCCCGCCTGTTGGTGACAGAAGGCGATGGCAGCTGAAATCCATCTGGAAATGCTCTGTTTTGTCAATGCTAGGCCTTTCCTGGGCCTGCTAAATGCAACAAACAATTGGTTGGACTTTCGAAATTGCTCCGTCCTGTGTATGTAGAATTTGAGACATCGCTTGAGGTCCAATGAGTGTAGAGATCTTTCAGCCGCAGATGATGGATTCGGGAAGAAAGATCTCAGGACAATAGGTTCGTTGAGATGGAAAGAGGACGGAACCTTCGGTATAAACTTAGGGTTAGTCCGTAGAATGACCCTGGCGTTCTTGAACTGGATGAAGGGGTCTAGCACAGAAAAAGCCTGCAGTTCACTCACTCTCCTTGCTGACGTGAGCGCCAGTAATAGAGCCGTTTTCCATGACAAATATTTAAGATCTGCTCTGTGGATTGGCTCAAACGGGTGTTTCATTAGTTGAGCTAGTATCACATTTAGTTGCCATGTAGGTGGTGATGCTCGAACTGGAGGGAAAGTCCTGAATAATCCCTTCAGAAACTGCTTGACCAGTCTGTTGGTCCATAGTGAAGCACCACACTAAGAACGTCGGAACCTGGATATGGCCGCCAGGTGGACTTTTATTGAAGCGTGTGCCAGCCCCAAATTGGCTAGGTGGAGCAAGTAGGGCAGAATTTGTGCTGGAGTAGAAGTGAACGGATGTAATTTCTGAGCTCTACACCACAAACAGAACCTTTTCCACTTAAAGGAATACGTCTTATTAGTACATTCAGCCCGGGCCCGGGCTAAGACGACCCTGCATTCCTGCGGAATATCTAAATCCTGGAACTCTCTGAACTCAGAAGCCAAGCCGATAATTTGAGAGATGTTGGATCCGGATGCTGGACTTGTCCCTGGTTCATTGTGAGGAGATGTGGGCATGTCCTGAATAGAATTGGAGGTTCCAGCGATAGAAGGTGTAGTTCTGTATACCAGTGCTGGCGCGGCCACGCTGGGGCTATCAGGATCAGGGTACAACTCTCTGCTTTCAGTTTCCGGAGAACCCTGGGGATCAGGGGAAACGGTGGAAAAGCGTAAGCAAAGACGTTGCACCATGTCATCGAAAAGGCATTCCCTAGGGACCTTTTCTGGGGAAGCCAGCTTGCGTAATGTTGGCATTTCGCGTTCGTTTCCGTCGCAAAGAGATCCAGGTGAGGCTTGCCCCAACGGGAGAACACTGAGTCGAGCGTCTTCTGGTCGAGCTCCCACTCGTGGCAAATTGAGCGCTGCCTGCTTAGCAAGTCTGCCAGGGTGTTGTCTACTCCTGGGACATACTCTGCCCGCAGAGAAATGTTGTGTTGGAGCAGCCAGATCCAAATTTGCTGAGATTCTCAACGTCACAACGTCCTGGATCGAGTACCCCCCTATTTGTTCAGGTAGTGCATTGTGGTGGTGTTGTCCGTCCTCACAAGCACTGGGGAGTTCCTGATTCGGGGCAGAAATGCTCGAAGTGCCAAGCGCACTGCTCGTAACTCTAGCAAATTGATGTGGAGTTGTTTTTCTGCCACTGACCACTGATCGTGCACTTGCAGTTCTTGAAGGAACATCCTTCCAGTGAAGCGTCTGTGGTTATCACATGAGGAGAGACTGGGAGTAGGAAAGGCAGGCCCTTGTTCAAGTTGTCGCCCAGAAGCCACCATCTCAGAGCCTTCTTCATGACCTGAGTGATCTTGATCCAGTCGTCGAAGGACCCTGTACTTTGGATCCACTGTTTTGTTAATGCTTCCTGTAGAGGAGGCGACAGTGAGGAATGAGAAAAATGTTGGAAGACATCCTTCCTAGCAACGACTTGAAAAGTCGAACCTTGACTCTCTTTTTGGTCTGAATTCGGACGGCCAGGGTCTTCAGCTTGACCTGACGTTCTCTGGAAGGGAAGGCTTTCTCCTGTTGTGTATCCAACGTTGCCCCCAGGAAATTGAGACATTGTGACGGTCGTAGAGTTGACTTTTCCTGGTTGAGCGTTAGGCCTAGGTTCTCGAAGAGATGTAGGCAGGCTGTAGAGGACCTGGCTACGCCTGTTCGAGTAGGAGCTTTGACGAGCCAGTCGTCCAGGTAGGGAAAGACTTGGTGATGATTCTGGCGAAGACAGACACTTTGTAAAGATGCGTGGAGCTGACTTCAGGCCGAATGGTAATACTCCGAACTGGTAGTGTCTGCCTGTTACTTCAAACCTCAGGAATTGTCGATGACTCTTGTGAATGAGGATATGAAAATAAGCATCCTGGAGGTCTAAGGATACCATATAGTCTTTTGAATTGAGTAGGTGTAATACCTCCTGGAGGGTAACTATACGGAATGACTGCTTCTTGAGGTATTTGTTTAGGTTTCTCAGATCCAGTATTGGTCTCCACTGCTTCTTCTATTTTTTTCTGATCAGGAAGAATCGGGAATAGAATCCTCTCCCCTTCTGACGTCAAGGAACTCTTTCCACTGCTCTTTTCTGGAGCATTAGTGAGAGCTCCTGTTGAAGTAGGTTTAGATTCTTGTGCTGCATAGGACATGGTGGGTTCGGAGGAGAATGTTCCACAAACTCCAAAGTGTGTCCGAAGCGAACTAACTGCAAAACCCAACGATCCGTTGTAATTTGCTTCCAATTGTGAAGGAAGTTGGTAATTTTCCCTCCAACTACGAATTGTGGAGAAGAGGTGGAGGCCTGCTGGAGAAAGCAGTCATTGGCGTCTGTTATTGTCTTTCTTTCCTCCTTTCCCTCGAAAGGACGACTTGTTGTATGAGGATTGTCCATGTTGTTGCCTCTGCTGATATTGAGGTTTGTACTGCTAAGAAGAGTTATAAGAGGACTTGTAACCTTGATAGTTGCCACGATTCTGTTGTCCTCTACCTCTGGATCCTCGAAAGGAATTATTCTTGTATTGCAGGGTGGGTGCCTAGGGCTTTCGCCGTTTCGGTATCCTTCTTAATACCTTGCAGCATGTCATCGATATGCTCACCAAAGAGTAGCTCCCCATCAAATGGCATGTCGAGAACTTTGGCTTGCACTTCAGGCCGGAATGCGGTGGCTTTAAGCCAGCCCTGGCACCTCAAAACTGCTGCTCCTGCCAATTGACGAAAGCCTGTGGAAGCGATATCCAAGGCCACATCGATCATCTTTGAGGCAGAGCGTTCGCCCTCCAGCAAAATCTTCTTAACCTCGTCTTTCTGGTCTTCTGGGATCGCTCCAAGATATAGGGCTATATCTGCCCATATCTGTCGATTGTAGCGACCTATTAATGCTAGAGAATTTGCAGCCCTGACTGATAGGGCGGACATGGAGGAAAATCTCTTGCCAATGGCATCAAGTTTTCTTCCCTCTTTATCAGGAGGCGCTGTCATTGCCGCTGACGGGTTGCTGGACTTCCGCTGAGCGGCCTGAGATATAACGGAGTCAGGTTTAGTTTGGCCAGTTAAACATGCGGGCGCAGTGTCTGGGGCTTTGTACTTCTTTCCAAGCCTAGCCGGCACTGGAATGAGAGAGGAAGGATTTTTCATTATTTTTAGTCCTTGCTCCCATATATAATCGATCACTGGAATGGAGCGAGCTGATCTCTTGAAGGGTTCTTTAAAATCATGTAGGAAACAGTCCTGCGTTTTCGATGCTATTTGGATGTTGAACCTTGCAGCCGCTCTTCCTACGATATTATGGAACCCCCCCTAAATCTTCAGGGGGTGAATCGTCCTGTACTTGGTCTGGGGATGCTGGATCTGGGTTGGCGTCATCATAATCATCATCATCATCATGTATTTCACCTTCCTCCTCTTGGGCCTCATCTCTCATTTCTTCCTCATATTCATCCTCATCCTTAGAAATTTGAGGAGGTAATTTCTCTTGCTCCTGACGCACAACCAGCGGGGGTGGCCGCGGTCGATGTGGAGGAGTTGGCGCTTCCTGTTGTGCCTGTACTCCTGAGGCAGGAGAAGATGATGGAAATCTTTGTTTATAGTCCGAAATTAGAAATTGGAGGTCAGAGACAATTGAAGCTGGAAGGCACACCATAGGCTGGACAGTGGTATGTTGTTGAACTTCCTCTTGAATTGTAACCTCTTCAAAATCTTCATAGTCCGAACTCTCATGAACTTTGATGTTAAGAGGAGAGGGACTGGATGCTATGGGAAACATGGTCTCCTCTTCAGGATCTTCTGATTCTAGAAACTGTGTTGGCAGCAGCTGTTGGACCTTGCTAGGTGAGGTCATCTCTGGTGTCACCAGACATGATGACATTTTAAAGTGTGTATATGTATACTTCAATGAGGGAGAGCCCTTAGATTTTAGATCCGTTGACGCGGTGCCGGTCGATGGTGGAGCGTCTACGATTTGATGATTTTTCAGGCATTTTCATCGTCGACTGCATCGTCGTCGTTGATGTCCTCGTCGACGTCGACGATGATTTTAGTCGACGGCGGCGTCGACACTGTAGTAGTTAACGACGATGGCTTCGTCGACGGGCTCGTCGTCGACGGGCTCGTCGACGGTGGTGTTGACGACAATGGCTTCGTCAACGGTGTCCTCGTCGACAGTGTCCTCGCCCACGAGGTAGTCTTCGTCGACGAGGTAGTCTTCGTCGACGGTGGGATCTTCGTCGATGATGGGATTTTCGTCGACGCTGGAAGCTTCGCCTTCGTCGACGATTAAGCAGACGTCGACGGGAGAGTCGTCAGAAGCGTCGTCAACGGTTTTGTGACAGGAATGACAGAAGGTATTGACCTACCCATCGTCGACGATGTTGTAGTAGTCGATGCCATGGAGAAAGTAGACGCCGTGGATGTCGAAATGGAGACTGTCGACATCGTCACAGGCAGGCCAGAAGACACCATAGCAGGCTTCTTGAAGTCTGTCATCTGAAGAGAAGGTTTCTGAGGCTTGACCTTAAGATGACCCTCCATGGACTTTGGCTTCTTGTGAGGAGGCGCAGCAGACTGACCTGGGAAGGTCTGTCGAGGCCTTTTAGGAGAGGATTGGAAGCTCCTGAAGGAACACTCGCTCTCACCTGAGGAGACTAGCTGCTCTTTGCCCTTCAGTCTCTGGAGCCACAGAAGCAGGCGCCCTTCCCTGTCCTTCAATGTCTTGACGGGGAGAGTGCAACAAATCTTACATTCCTTGGCAGAATGCGGAGGATAGAGGCAACACAAGCAGTCTTCATGCTGGTCCTCTATATGTAACCTCATTTTACTACAAGAGGCACAGGGTCTAAAAAGCCCTTTTTTAGGAGTAGTAGACATATTAAATACCAATACTCCTTTCCAATGTGAAACTTGAAGAGATAATAGGAAAAAATCCAAAGATATAGGAAAAAACCTGAGCAGAGCTCAGTGGAGACTCCCTTAGCACGACATGCGGTAGAAAATCTGAGGGACTAGGGCTCTTTCCAGGAAGGTGATGAGGGTGATAGTAGCTGACTGGCTCCTGGCCAAAGTTTGGTCCTTTTTACATAAGGACCTAGATAGGCTACTAATGTGAGGCCTCTGGCCTAGTACTAAGTATATGTCTATGTGACATTACTATAATTATTTACCGGGGACTCCCGCCCCGACGACGGGGAATGATTCAGGCATGTGAATCTATGAAAGATACCCATAATACTGGATAAGCTCGGATGTCGAAGTAGCACCACTATTGGCATGAAACACAGTGTAAGGTTCCTTGCAGCACAGCGCCTGAATTTCCCTCACCCTGCGGGCAAAAGTGATGGCTACAAAAAAACACAGCCTTCCAGGTTAAATACTGCAAAGACGACATATGAATAGGCTCGAAAGTAGCACTCATTAGTTTAGCAAGGACAATATTAAGTTACAAAGGTGGAGAAGGGATTCTCACTGGTGGGTATACCTTCCTGAGTCACTCTAGAAAATCCTTTACTACTGGCATTTAGAAAAAAGAAGTCTGGGTAGGAGACATCCTGTGAGCTGTAATAGCCGCCAAGTGGACCCTGATGGAGAGGTATTTGAGGCCTGACTTCGCCAAGTACAGTAAGTAGGGGAGGATCACTGTAGGAGAGTAGGGTCTGCAATCCTATGATCACCCGGACTTTTTGCTTTTGTTTCACTGGTTTACGACTTTCTCGGGCTGTGGGCCTGCCAATCAGACCCACAGCCTAGCTGTTCTCTCGCTAAATTGATGTGTACCTTAGGTGCATTACCCAATTGGAGCTGGGCCACCCTGTCAGACCCTGTAACTCAGGGCATCGGTGTACCCAGGGCCTACCAGGGGCTGAAGCATGTATTATGCCACCCCTGGATGGCCATCTAAATCTGACACAACTGGCTGCACGACAGCTGGGGCCACGTGGCGTACTCGCCCGTTGCTGTAGGTGTAGTATCCCTATACCTAACCTTAAAATGGACACCCGAGTTCCTCTCAGTCACTCCTATGGCAGGCCTTGACAATCCTGAAGGCAGAGTGCATGGAACCGTGTGAATTGGGCTCTGGCACGAGCCGAGCCTGGTTGCAGCTTGCGGAACCAAGACCCAATGGCTGTTCCATGATAACGCATATCATATCGGTAACTTCGGTATCGCGTTATCAAGACATGTCGAGTAAGGTGTCATACGAATCGGGATGCTGCCCCCTCACCAATTCTGGCGACGAGGTTAGCATTCCGCCCTTCTAGAGGGACGCGACATGTACGTAACTGTGAACCCCGGTTAAAGTTAACTGAAGCCTCAGCTCCACAAAATGGACGCTGCCACCACAGACACGAGTCTGACCTCCTGCTGCTGGGAGTCCTTCCAGCGAGGAGAGCTTAGACAAAGGGTTTCCTGTCAAGGGCGGTGTTCGCACCGTCCCAGACAGGGTTTGTGTATTCTGGGTAGGTAGGGCTTTGCAAGAAGGTGACTGCGGAGTGGCACCCCGGTGCTCACTACGCATCTGCCGGCTAGAACCAGTTCCAGGGGCGCGCAGCCCCTGACCTGGGGAAAGTCCAGCAGAGGGAGAGGGGTGTAACTACCCCCCTTCCTGGTCCCACCCTTAGGGCGGGACCTAGTCATGTACCCACCCCTTTCTTTAGGATAAAGGCCGGAGCGGGGACCCTTCCAAATCAGATCATCTTTGAATCAAGAATACTTTCTACGAAAGGACTTCGAGACTCTTCTCAAGATTTCTCCCTTGTGGCTAAGGAGTAGTCACCCTGCATCCGCAGGCACCATCTAAGAACTCTGCGGTTTGCTGCAAGTCCTTCCTCAAGGATCCGACGGCCCAGCTCGACGAGACCCGGCTTCCCTGGCACCTCTGACCTCTACCCACGTCGTCAGCTCAGCTGAGATCTGTGGGTGCGACGAGACCTCGAGGGACCGGCCATCATCAAAACCTGCACGCTTTCTTAACCAGCACGACCATCGAAGCAATTCTCTGGTGAGTGCTCTGGGGTCCGAGAAGCCCCGACCCTGAGTAGCTCCAGCACCGAAGTGCAGTCTCCCAGCATCTACACGATCTGCGTGAGGCCCTTCTGCTCGCTGCTCAGCACGTTGTCTGGTCACTAGCCGCTGGCTTGTGCCCTTCTTTGACGACATCCGACAACCAACGCTGCTGGTCTGGTTGCTCCAGACCGGCCCTTGCTCCCTTTTTCGAGAGGAGCACCCCGGACCCCCCTGGTCCACTCAAGACGCCAACTTAGGCCCACCACGTGGCCCTGAGATCTGCCAAGGCTTGTTGCCCCCATCCTGGGCCCAGCGACGCCGACAGCATCAACCTTCGTGGGACAGCTCGCACCTCCATCCTGGTCGCCGACAACGCCTCCTGGTCCGTGAGACTGCAGAGCCTAGCGTCGCCCACTCACCTAGTCGAGGTGACGGCCATCCGGTGCCTTCCTGGTACCCTCTGACTACTGGCTAGTAGTACGAACTTGGTCCCCTCTGCTTTCAGGTATCAACGATCACTGATCCAGGCTTGGATCTCTACGAACTATTCATCACTGGTCGCCGGCCAGCAACTCCTTTCCTTCCGGCTCCTGGCTCGTCAGCGAAGACCCCCGACGCCTGTAAGACTTGTGCAGCCGCAGCCCTCGTGGCTAGGTAACTTCGGCATTTCGGTGCCGGCATAGCCTCCTTACTCTAGGGTCCCGAGTCCCTCGCTTCCGACTTGTCTTATCGGGTCCGCCCGAGACCACTAAACTTTCCGTGCCCTCGGGCACTTGTTTTAAATTGTGCACTTGAAGTATTTTCTAAGAGCTTTGGTTCTGTGCTTAGTACATTGTCCTCATAAAGAGTACAGGGCTGTTGTGATTCTAATAAATATACTGTTTATTTTCATAACACTTGTGTGGTGTCCTTTCACTTGGTGTTCAAGGGGTATGTGATGGTATTACAGCTGGCTTAACACGCCCTCTAGAGTTTAGCCCGAAGACTGCTCGTATCAACGCTACTAGGATAGCTGGTCTAAGGTTGACTTACAACCAATCACCATAAGGGTTGTTTGGAACGATACATAGTGGTCGCTAGAATAGCGAACGCTGCATATCGGGCCAACTTCTCACAATCACTTGCTCCTGCCCCTTGGTCGGATGAAAAGAGTTGTCTTTACACCACAGGTAGAATCTCTTCCACTTGAAAGCATAAGACTTTTTGGTGGAGGGTCACTTTGCTTCCCAGAGAATGTGCATGCAGTCAGCAGAGAGGTCTAGATGTCCGTACTGGATGACTTCAGGCGTCATGCAGTCAGTCTCAGAGATGGGAGATTGGAATGAAATACTCTCCCCTCGTTCTTGGTCAGCAAGTCTGGCCGGCAGGGCAGCCTCCGGTGTGGAGCTTCTGACAGTTGTAGAGGATCTGGATACCACCAATGACGTGGCAACTCTGGTGCTATCAGGATCATTCTGGTGTTGGTCCTGTAGAACCTCTGTATGACCACCGGGATCAGAGGGAGTGGAGGAAAGGCGTACAGCAATGTCTGCGACCAGCTGATCAAAAGTGCATTTCCCCTGAGATCCTTGCTGAGGGAATCTGGACACGAAGACAGGGCATTTTGTATTTGCTGCATCTGCGAAGAGGTCGATGTCCTGCACACCCCATTGCCGAAAGACGTCCTGAGCGACTTTGTCGTTGAGCACCCAGTTGTGCGTTTCTATTAAGTCTCTGCTGTGAACATCTGCCTGCACATTCAATGTTCTTGGAGGAGGAATGGCTACGATCGTGAAACTCCTCGCCAGAAGCCACTTCCATATGGTCTGGGCCTCCAGAGACAGGACCCGTGACTTGGTGCCTCCCTGCTTGTTCAGATAGAACATTGTTGTTGTGTTGTCTGTCTGAATCTGAATGGATCTGGACTGTAGGGATGGGTACAGTGACTTGAGAGCAAGATGGACTGCCCTTAGTCCTAAGAAGTCGATGTGATAACTTCTCTCTGTCTCGGACCAGCGACCTTGTACCTGAAGCTGGTCAATGTGAGCTCCCCAAAACTGCAGAGAGGCATCTGTAACCACTGTCTGGGTCAGAGGAGTCTGACGAAAAGGAACCCCTTGTAGAAGATGTGAGCGTTTCATCCACCATCTGATGGAGTCCCTGGCAGTCTGAGGAAGAGTGTGAGAGAAGTTGGCCTGGTATATGGTGTTCACTATTCTAGTGATCACCTTGCACCAGTCCAAACAACCCTTATGGTGATGGTTGTAAAGTCAACCTTATAGACCAGCTATCCTAGAGGTAGTGTGGATATAACAGTCTTACGCTAAAAGACTCTTGAGGGCGTGTAAAGCCAGCTGTTTTACCATATGTAACCCCTTGAATAACAAATGAAAGGACACCACACAGGATATATATAAAATATGGAATATGCTACTTACCAGTATGCATCTGTTCTTGGCATAGAGGGCTGCAGAGTGGTGCATTATGAATAGATCGCCATCTAGTGTTGGGCTCGGATGATTGCACTTGTTTTTCTCTTGGAGAGTCTTTTGTAGCTTGGTGACTCCTCCTTTGGTTGCTAGTGCGCATGGGCATCGGCTCCATCCTCAGATTGTTTTGCCATAGTAGGGTTAGATCGAGTAGTATAATAGAATACAGATAGAAATGCCCATGTAAGTGTATCTAAATAAGATACTGTTGGAAAAGACACAGGTTTCCGGGGAGGCTGGGAGGGCATGTACCACTCTGCAGCCCTCTATGCCAAGAACAGATGCATACTGGTAAGTAGCATATTCCGTTCGAGGCATATGGGCTGCAGATGGGACATTATGAATAGACTATACAGCAGTTCTCTCCCTAGCGGAGGTCGCCTGTGTCTGTTGCAACAGTCTGAAATAAAGTCTTTAATACAGCTTGTCCCACTCTAGCTTGTTGTGTTGAGTGCACATCTACACAATAGTGCTTTGTGAAGGTATGCGGTGTAACCCAGGTAGCTGCTTTGCATATGTCATCTAGTGGAATGTTTCCCAAGAATGCCATAGATGCTCCTAGTTTACGTGTAGAGTGAGCTCTAGGAGGAACAGTTAATGTCCTCTTTGCTTTTAAGTAGCATATTTGTATACATTTTACAATCCATCTGGCAATACCTGCTTTAGAGATGGGATTGCCCTTATGTGTAGGAGAAAACGCTACAAATAGCTGTTTTGTCTTTCTGAAAGTTTGTGTTCTTTCTATATAATACAATATTGCCCTTCTGACATCCAATGTATGTAGGGCCCTTTCCGCTACTGTCTGTAGTTTTGGAAAGAAGACCGGTAGTTCCACTGACTGATTGATGTGGAATGCTGAAATTACTTTAGGCAAGAATTTTGGGTTTGTTCTAAGAACCACTTTGTTTTGGTGTAACTGCATGAATGGTTCTTGAATTGTAAACGCTTGCAACTCACTTACTCTTCTGAGTGACGTGATAGCTATGAGGAAGGCCACCTTCCATGTGAGGAATTGTATTTCACACCTATGCATAGGTTCAAAGGGTGGTCCCATTAGTCTGGTGAGTACTATGTTGAGATTCCAGACTGGGGAAGGTGGTAGTCTGGGTGGAATGACTCTTCTGAGTCGTTCCATGAAAGCTTTAATTGCTGGTACCTTAAACAGGGAAAGATGTTGTCTGTTTTGTAGGTACGCCGCTATAGCTGCGAGATGAACTCTGATAGAGGTATATGCTAAGTTACATTGCTGCAAGTGGAGTAAATAGCAAATAATCTGTTTAGTGGATGCGTCCAGAGGGTTGATGTGATTACTGTTACAATGTACAGCAAACCTTTTCCATTTTGCTGCATAGCATGCTCTGGTGGTAGGACGTCTTGCTTGTTTAATGATTTCCATACATTCTGGAGTTAAATCTAAATATCCAAACTATGACTTCAGGAGCCAGATCGCTAGGTTCAATTGTTTGGGATCTGGGTGCATTATTTCTCCATGGTTCTGTGTAAGGTGCATGGGTAATAATCTTAGCTTTTGATGTGGCACCTGTGAGAGTTGCAGTAGCGTGGTGAACCATGGCTGTCTTGCCCACGTGGGTGCTACTAGTATCATTGTCATTGAGTGCTGTTGCAGTTTCCGAACCACTAATGGAATTAGTGGGAGAGGGGGAAAAGCGTAAGCAAATTTGTTGGACCAATTTATCCATAGTGCATTGCCCTGGGACCGGTGGTGTGGGTACCTGGATGCGAAGTTTTGGCATTTTGGGTTCTGATGATTGGCAAACCGATCTATCTCTGGTTGCCCCCATCTTTGGAAGAATGGCTGCAGTATCTGGTCGTGCAGCTCCCATTCGTGTACTTGTTCTGACTCTCTGCTTAGGATGTCTGCTATCTGATTTTGAACTCCTCCAATCGTCAATGTTTGGTGTCTTCGGCACCGAGGATTTGCTCGAGTCCGATTTCTTCGGTGTCGAGTGAGTCTTCGACGTCGAAGCATGTTTCGGTTTCGACATGGAATGTTTCGATGCTGAGTTTTCCCTTGCATGAAGCTTCGGTGTCGAAGTCGATGTCGACCGTTTCTCGGATCTGACATGGTGGGAGACCGAGAGTTTCGGTTTCAGTTTCGGTTTCGTTGCCGGGCCCGAAGGCGGGGCGTCGGAAACTTTCTTCTGCGGTTTGACTGGGCTCGAAGGCGGGGTCGTTACCGCACAGGGTCGGTTTTTTGGTAAGGGGACGTCGTTACTCACGGTTTGTTGAACGTCGAATTCCTCGACCTCCGACTCGTCCCCTTCCGACCCCGACTGTTCTTCATGATCCTCTTCTTCTTCGAGGTTCTGGTCTTCGAACAGCTCCGGGATCGCCTCCGACTGCATTCTGGAAACCTCGTGTCTTCGAGCTCGACGGTTTCTAATCGTCGACTTGGAAGAGAATGCTGCGCAGGCTTCGCAGTCCCTGGATTCATGTTCAGGCGACAGGCAGAGGTTGCACACCTCGTGTAGGTCCTTGTGCGGGAACTTAGCACCACACGTTGGACATTTTTTAAATGGAGTCCTTTCAATGGACTCCGGGCTTGACCACGTCGAGAAAGGCCTCCTGTTCGTCGACGTAGATCAAAGTTTTTCTTTGATGTTGGAATCGAAACGCGTCGGAATGGAAATGAAAATCACGTTCGATAATAATACCGTCTAATTAGAAAGGGAATACACGCCGAAAAGTCACTTCTTTCCTAAGTCGATCTGGAGCGCTTCGATCCTCATCCGAACCTGATGGCGGAAAAAAACAATCTAAGGATGGAGCCGATGCCCATGCGCACTAGCAACCAAAGGAGGAGTCACCAAGCTACAAAAGACTCTCCAAGAGAAAAACAGGTGCAATCATCCGAGCCCAACACCAGATGGCAATCTATTCATAATGTACCATCTGCAGCCCATATGCCTCGAACATATGTATTTATTCACTAACACACTCCTCTGAACTCTTTATGAGATCAGAGGCAAAAGCACATAACAAGTTACTCTCAGAAATACTTTAAATAGCACAATTTACAGTTAGGCCCTAGGGGTGCGTAAAACCATATACTAAGTAAGTAGTGTAAGAACCACGACTCGGGAAAGGAGAAGGCCTAGGGCATCGCTGGGGCTACACTATCTGACCCTTAGGTTAGGAGTAGGAGGCCCACAGGCGGCGCGTGAAGTGTCAGTACACTCACTCGAGAGTCAACAGAATGTCAATAGGAACTTAAAAGGTAAGTAATTGAAGATTTAGGACACTTCCGGTCTAACTAGGAAGATACAACTAATAAAACTAGACACTAGGATAGTCAATCCCCACAGGAGCACCGAAGTACTCGCGTTACCTCACCCACGGGCTGTGGGTGTATAGATGTCAAAGTGTGTTGGGTTTTCTCGTTGATTCCTATGGAGCCTTGGAAGATGCTGCTGCAGGCGACCAGGAGGAAGATGTCCGGGTGGATCCAAGGGTGGATCGGAGTTGAAGACCTGAAAGCAGAGGGGACAGAGTCTGGGTCACTAGCCAGTGACCGGGTGGAACCAGAAAGGAACCAGACGTCATCGAGGAGCAATCGGGTGCTGTCGTGAAGCTTGTAGTAGCAGCCACGTGGACCAGGAGGCGTCGAGGACGACCAGGTGCTGGAGAGGAGCTGTCCCACGAAGGTTCTCGCAGATGGAGGGGTCGACGTCAAGATCGGAGCCAACAAGCCTAAACAAAGGCAACCCACGCAGGATACACAAAAGGCTTCTGGTGCAGACCCGGAGAGTCTGAGGTACTTCACCTTTTCAGGGAAGCGAGGGACAGTCTGGAGCAACCAGATCAGCAATGGATTTTCAAAAGGGTCGTTGCCACAGGGCTACTAGCCAACGGGCCAGACACAGGGCAACGCGTCGAGCAAAACACAAGCAGAAGTGCCCCACACAGATCTCGTGGAGTGTGGAGGGCTGGTCTTCGGTGCAGGTGGAGCTCGGTGCAGGTGGAGCTCGGTGTCTGGGTGTCTCAGTCCCCAGTGTACAGCTTTGAGGAGGCTTCAGGAGCTGTGCTGTTAGCAAGTTGAAGATTTTCCAAGTTGCCTGGTTCCACGGGTTCCAACGCCTTCCACAGGGCTCAGCTGTGCTGGAGTCGTGCAGTGGGGTCAGGGAGGTCCAGGACTCTAGGTCTTGTCAGGCTCGGTGCTCGGGTTCCGGCAGGAACAGGGACAAAGCAAGCAGTCGAGTTGTTGGATGGTGCCTGGTTGCCTAGGGTGGTCACTCCTTGGCCACAAGGGAGATTTTCAAGTCTTCAGCTCAGGTGAATGTCGAAGGGTCCAGAGTTTCGTTTCAAGTCGATTCCAGGATTAATCTAAAGCTCTTAGAGGCCTTCTCTGGTCACAGTGCCCTGGGTACCTATGGTACCATTTACCAGGGGCTGACATATGACCAGAGATGCCATTTGGGTTTAGGCTTCAATGCAGTTTTAGGGAAGGAACATAGGCCCTGGGTACCTGATTAGCAGGAGCCCAGGGCACACTCAGTCAAAGAACATCAGCAATTTTCAAAAATGTGGGCATACCACGCTAGAAAGAGGGCACTTTCTCACACCCCTGTCTTGCTAGATTTGGGTATCATACAGTTTCCCACTCTGGGTTCGCCAGGGGCTCTTGGAGCAGGGCCATTCTTCTACATCGCAGGGTCCCTAATGTTCACGCCAAGCAGTGGCTAGATGCCGGGGGCAGTTACACCATCATCTAGGCACACTGTGTGCTGAATCAATTAATATAGGTAGTATATATGCCCCCCCCCGCCCCCCCCCCCCCCCCCCGCCCCCCCCGGGAAGCAACTTCTCGATAGAATCACAGCAGTGGGGAGAGCTCCCAGAGGGCATGACACTGCTGGGGGGAGACTGGAATGATGTGATGGCCCCTTTAGACGGGCAAGGAGATAGCGGCAGGGAAACTCGGTTGGGAGAGACCAAACTACATCTCTTTGCCACTACATTGGGATGGGCAGACATCCGACGAGAATATCACCCATCAGAACAGGGATCCTCTTGTATATCTGTGGTTCATGGATCTCTTACCTGATTGGACTACATCTTTACAGCTCATCGCTATATCCTCCGGATATCACACATCTCATTCACCGCGGGGTCTCTCTGACCATTCCCCAGTCTTATTTAAGCTCAACACTAATGCCCCAAAAAAAACCTTCAGGTGGCGCATGTCTCTGGCGCCTCAGGGACCCAGAGTACCAGGAGATTCTGATTAGGACGGTGACCGATTACCTAGAGGCAAATGTGGCCTCAGCCCCATCCAAGGCTATTTTGTGGGAAGCACTTCAAACCACAATCCATGGAGTAGATATAAGTTTCCGTGCGGGGAAAAAGCATGAAAGACCGGCACAGCTTGAAGACTTTCAATGCCACCAAAGGAGCTTAGAAGCTCAACTCATAGCCAACTTTAATCTGCATCACCAACGAAATGTACTCCTCCCGCAACGGAACATACAGCAACATCTTACCCAGGAAGCAAAGGAAATTTGGTTAGCCTCAGAGCATCAGATATACCACTCAATCAATCAATCAAAAACATTTATAGAGCGCGCTACTAACCCGCTAGGGTCTCAAGGCGCTGGGGAGGAGGGGGAGCCAGGTCTTGGGGTGCTTCCTGAAGGAGAGATGGTCCTTGGTAAGGAGCTGCGGGATGAATCTAGTAAGATGCTGCATAGACTATACCAAGCCAAAAACTCCCCTTCAGGTGTTCCAACGCTAAGATGGTCAGATGGGACCGTCTACTCGTCCCCCGAATCAGTAGGCCCGGAATTTGCAGGCTATTTCTCTGAGCTTTATAGAAGTAATGAGCAAATACCAGAGGATCACATCGCCAAAAGTTTTTCAAGATATACCCCTGTACCCTTACAGATCATATCAGAGCGCAATTGGATGTCCCCATTACAGTGGACAAACTTACTACAGCTCTGGGTAATATTCGTTCGGGCCTAGCCCCGGGTCCCAATGGGTTCCCCGCTGAATTCCTTAAATCACACATGGGTGCCTTGGGCCTGCATTTTCTGGCAGCATTATATGAGGCATACGAGTGCCAGGTGCTGCACTTGGACTGACGACATGCAGATATCATTCTGTTTTTAAAACCCAGACATCCACCAGAAAATCCATCTTGATATCACCCAATTTCTCTCAAACTTTGAGCGCAAGCTTTTGGGTGAAGTCATCCAGACCAATCCTGCTTCATGCCACATCGCTCCACCACACACAACATACTGTGGGTCCATAATGCTGGGGCAAAAGTCCCTGAGGTGAGTCGCCCTGCGGCGACTGTGCTCGCCGATATTGAAAAGGCATTTGATTTTATATCATTTGGACCTATATGTTACAACTCCTAGAAGCAGTGAATTTTGGCCCACGTTTTCAGGCCTACGTACGAATGCTATATACAGATCTAACCGCCTCAGTCAGGGTGGCGGGTCATAGGTCAGCCCCTTTCACGATTAGCCCATGTACAAGACAAAACTGCCCTTTGTCGCCCCTACTCATCACCTTAGCAGTGGAGCCCCTGGCGGCGTGGGTACGGAGCTACCCGGTGATCCGAGAGGTTGAGGTCTTGCTCCGATCAAATCGCGCTTTAGGGTACGATGTGCTGTTCTTCATGACGGGCCCTTGGTTCTCAGGCCCCTGTATCTTGCATATTCTCTGATTTGGAGTAACATCTGGCCTCCATATTAATCCCACCAAATCAGTTCTTTCCTGGTGTGCGGGGACCAGGGAAGCAAAACAACTGTGCGACACAGCTGTTGCACTGCACTACAGGCCTCAAATATCTGGGCATTTTTGTCTCACTCTGCCCATAATCTCGTGGGCCGCTAACATCCCATTCATGGCTGGCCTGCAGGACGAGACTGCAATTTAGGCTAACTTTCCGCTCTCATTGTATGGGCAGTCGGTAATTTTTAAAATTGTCTTCCTACCCCAAATTATATATAAAGGTTCAGAACTTTCCTTATGATATACCACACGCTTGGTTCTCACAAATTAACACCATCCACAATATATTCTTGTGGGATGGAGGGGCGGTCAGGGTAGCACCTGCACGCAGTCAACATACTGAGGCGGCATCGCCGCTGCAGACGTCTGCTTATTATTCGGCATCCCACTTACTCGTCATTAAGGAATGGTGGCACAACTCACCCACAGATTTGTCTCACCCTGCCCGAAAATCACGTGGGCCGCTAACATTATCCCACTCATGGCCGGCCTGCAGGACGAGACTGCAATTTAGTCTCACTTTCCGCTCTCGTTGTATGGGCAGTCGGTAATTTTTAAAATGGTCTTCCTATCCCATATTATATATAAAGGTTCAGAACTTTCCTTATGATACACCACAAGCTTGGTTCTCACAAATCAACACCATCCACACTATATTCTTGTGGGATGGAGGGGCGGTCAGGGTAGCACCTGCACGCAGTCCACATACTGAGGCGGCATCGCAGCTGCAGACGTCTGCTTATTATACGGCATCCCACTTACTCGTCATTAAGGAATGGTGGCACAACTCATCCACAGATCCGGCATATAAACTGGAGCATTGGGCAATGGAGCACAAACCTTTTCTCCAGCTCCTATACAAACATGCAAATGTAGACTTTTTGCCGCCTGCCGGTAGGGTAGTGATTTGGATATGGAGATATATGGTCCGACGCATGGGCTGGCAAGACCTCATGACGAGTAGGACGCTGCTATGGCACGCTACATATTTGCGCCTGGTTGTGGCACTAGAAGGGCTACAGAAGTGGGATCTGTTTGGTATATCTAGGTTTTGAGATGTCATGCAGGGAACTACTCTCAAATCTTTCCAACAGCTGCAGGCAGAGTTTCAAATGCACAAGACACAGTTTCATAAGTATCTCCAACTGCAACACGCACTCAACCCCTTCCTGCACTCGCTCAAAACTCTACGTGAATGTTACCCCCTTGAAGGGAGATTGCTTACAGGGGACATCGGGGCACATAAAATACGTCAGATGTACCAGACGCTGACCACCCACGCCCACACTACTGTACATAGGACACGGGCGACATGGTTAAGACCTTTACCAGACATGACGGATGACGAATGGACAGAGGCCCTGGCCAGCCCCCGGGGCGCAGCACTGTCCTCACATTACCGCCTCATCAAATTCACACATATACAATGTATACATTACACTCGATAGCGACTACGGCGGATGGGGTTATTCAATCCCCAGTATGTCTCCGCTGCAAAAAGGGAGAGGGGATTTTTATGCACAAAGTATGGAACTGCAGTGCACTACAGTTATTCTGGCACAGAGTGGCGTCCTGTTTAGATCACGTCCTATCATGGGACCCCGATTTGACCAGAGACAATTTTTATTGCATAGCATTGATGGGATTGGTGAGAACAAATATAAACAGCACTTACTCATCCTGGCCCTCACCATGGCCAAGTGGGACATCGCACAGCAGTGAAAGGCTACATCCACCCCCTGACAATTGGTGGACGGAATAAGGCCCTAGATGGTGCATGGGGGGCAGAGAAAGCGGTCTTCCAAATTCTGGGTGCCCCAGAAACTGGAAAATATGGTACAGATAGGAGATATATCGAGGAATAGAGTTACCACCTCTACCGAGCACAGACCCCGTATAGAATGGCTCTCATAAAAGTTCAGTCCCTGAACTGTCCAGACACTATTATACTGTTACTAGTGGTTGAATATATCCTAATTTAATATATTTTGTGGGGTTTAAAATGCTCTGTGCCATGTTTAGGTTGTATTGCCTGCATTTTTTGCAGGGGTTCCAGTTTTTTTCTCTTTTTTTAATTTTTTTTACAAACACAGGCACCTTGGATTTATCCAATGTTCCACATATTTAATGAGGGCAATGGCCCATTATGTACCTTGAAACTAAAAAATATATATAAAAAAAAAAAATCCAAATTGGTGTATTTTCTTGAGTGTGTCTCATTTATTAATTCTGTGTGTACAATAATGATTAAAACTGATTCCCCACATTACCACAAACTGGAGCCTAGACTTTCTACATAGCGTACCTCATTCTGGTGCACTAAATAAAGTCAGCTTCCTACAGGGTCGATTTTGACTTCAGTGCCAAAGATTTTGTCTCCAAAGGATGAGTCGTGCCGATGCCAGACCGAGAGCAGTGCACAGGTAGCCGGCTTCGATGGTTTCTACAGTCCAGACTCTGGCCGTTGGCCCTGAAAGAAATTCAGTGTCGACGATCGCTCAAAGGCAGTGGTAGACCAAAAGCGGCTCTCTGTGTGCCCGGAGTGGCTGGATGCCCTTTTGCACAGGGATGCTCGACATGCGAGTGGTGTTGAGGAGAGTGAGCCATACTCATGACCATCTGTGCCAGCGGAAGGTCTTCATTCTCCAGATCAGAGCCAGAACTGGCATTGGGCGAGAAAGCATTTATATCAGCAGCTGACAGATGAGCATGTTCTTCCCCCGGAAGGTCCTGGGTGTCAAAGATGGCTGGGGTGTCTTCTCCACTCTTATGCGACATCTTGAGGAGAAAAGCCAAATGGTCTCAGAGAGTCTTTTTCAAGCGGAAGGAGTGGCAGGTGCCGCAGACCCTGTAGTTGGTTGAGAGGCAGAAGTCACAGACCTGGTGAAGATAGGTATATGGGTATTTCGCATGATAGTGAGGACAATAAATGAAAGGTGTCAATTCCATGACAGTTGAGGCATTGTTGATAAGCAAAGGAGACAACACAAGAATAGCCCAAAAGGCGAGGTCCCACAAGGGGCAAAGGACAAAAGGAGAGCTGCTCAACGCGATGTAGCCCAGACGCATAAGTTACTACTTGTGTAACGATATATCTGTAAGAGACATTAGTTAGTGATAGATTCCTTACCTTAGAATATCCCCAGGCGTCAGACTGGATCCGGAAATTTTTGCGTAGCAATACCCCTGCGCGCTGGTAGGCGTCGTCTGCGGCTCCGCGTCCGTCGTCGGCGTCGTGAGCGCCGGGATGACGTCATCAGAGTATATAGACGGCGCCCATGCGCGCTGACGTCAGTTCTGATAACACAGCTTTTCCGCGCCAGATACGCAGAGCCATGATAGAACTAACACTGGTGCCATGAAACTAGGGCCCTGAAAGGGGATGACCTTAACCCTAAATATCGGTTCGCAGAACGGGGAGGATGGGAGGGCGGTAAGGAATCTATCACTAACTAATGTCTCTTACAGATATATCGTTACACAAGTAGTAACTTGTGCATCTGAAAGAGACACGTTAGTGATAGATTCCTTACCTTAGAATAGATACCCCAGCAATACCAACCCCGGTGGTGGGTCTGCGAACCAATATCACACCAGAAAGTCCTGGAGGACGGAACGGCCAAAGAAGCCATCCCTCCGGACTTGACTGTCCAGGCAGTAGTGTCTCGCGAACGTGTGCAGCGAGGCCCACGTGGCTGCCTGACAGATGTCCTGCAGGGGGACACCGCGGCCCAGGGCAGTTGTCGTTGCCGTGGCCCGAGTGGAGTGAGCCCGCAATCCAGCCGGGGGCTCCTTCCTCGCCATGGAGTAGCATGCTTGGATGCACAAGATGATCCACCTGGAGATGGTCCTCTTGTGTACAGCCTTTCCCTTCTTCGCGCCCACGTAACCAACGAAGAGTTGGTCATCCACCCGGAATTGGCGAGTGCGGTCTAGGTAGTAGGAGAGCGCACGTTTTGGATCCAGACGGTGGAGCCTCTCCTCCTCTTTCGAGGGATGCGGAGGCGGAAAGAAGGTGGGCAAGGTGATGGACTGCCCGATGTGGAAGGCCGTGACAACCTTGGGCAGAAAGGAAGGCCGTGTACGCAACACCACCTTATCAGGATGAACAGACAGGAAAGGTGGAGAAGAAGAAAGAGCCTGGAGCTCACTCACCCTCCTGGCAGAGGTGATGGCAACCAGGAAGGCCGTCTTCAGAGTAAGGAGACGAAGAGGACAGTTATGAAGTGGCTCAAAGGGAGCACACATCAGATAGGTGAGAACAAGATTCAAGTCCCACTGGGGCATCACGAAGGGAACAGGAGGGAACATGTGCGTGATGCCCTTCAGAAATCTACTCACTATAGGGGACTTGAACAAGGAAGGCTGATCTGGTAGCCTCAAGAAGGCTGAAAGAGCAGAAAGGTACCCTTTAAGAGTGCCCAGAGCAGAGCCCTGCTGGGCAAGGGAAAGAAGAAAGAGCAGCACTTCCGAAAGGGGTGCAGAGAGGGGATCCACAGCCTTTGCTGCGCACCATGCCACAAATCTATTCCACCGGCAGGCGTATACCGACTTCGTGGAGGGACGCCTGGCTGCCAGAATGATGTCACAGACTTCGGGAGGCAAGTCAAATGGCCTCAACTGCCGCCGCTCAATCTCCAAGCTTGTAGGTGGAGACTGGACAGGTTCGGGTGCAGGACCGTCCCCTGCTGCTGCGACAGAAGGTCCTCCCGAAGAGGCAGACGAATCGGGGGATCGACTGACATGCTGAGTAGCTCGGGATACCAGTATCTTCGTGCCCAGTCCGGAGCCACAAGGACGACCTGGGCCCGGTCGCGCCTGATCTTCTTCAGCACTCTGGGCAGAAGTGGTATAGGCGGAAAGGCGTACAACAGGCCGCAGCTCCACTCGCGACGAAAAGCGTCTCCGAGCGAGTGCCGCCTTGGAAACTCCAACGCGCAGAACTGCTGACATTGCGCGTTCTCTTCTGTGGCGAATAGATCTAACCAAGGCTCTCCCCACTGTCGAAAGAGACCTTGCGCCACGTCCGAGTTCAGACGCCATTCGTGATCCATCATGCACCGGCGGCTGAGTTCGTCCGCCCTGGCATTCAGAGAGCCTGCCAGGTGTTGAACCACCAGGGTCACGCCCTGATGTTCCAGCCACTGCCAGAGGCGCAGAGCCTCCTGGCAAAGGGTCCACGACCCCACACCGCCCTGTTTGTTGCAGTACCACATGGCGGTGGTGTTGTCGGTGAACACTTGCACCACGCTCCCCCTGACAGAGGGGAGGAATGCCTTCAGTGCAAGACGAATCGCCCGCAGCTCCAGAAGGTTGATGTGGAGCCGGGACTCCGCCGGAGACCAGAGGCCTCTGATCTCCGCCTCTCCCATGTGGCCTCCCCAGCCCTGGAGGGACGCGTCCGTCACAACTACGTGCTCCGGCTGGGGTAGAGAGAGGGGTCTGCCACTGACCCAGTCGCGGTCCGTGAGCCACCACTGCAGTTGCTTCGCAGTGCCCTCCGAGATCAGGACATGATCGGACAGGTTGCCCTGATGCTGGGCCCACTGAAACTTCAGGTCCCACTGCAGAGCCCGCATCCGCCACCTGGCGTGACGCACCAGAAGGATGCAGGAGGCCATCAGTCCCAGAAGCCGCAGCGTCAACCTGACCGAGACCCGGGATAACGGCCTGAAGACAGGAATCAGAGCCTGAATATCCCGAACCCGCTGCTCGGGTGGGTAAACCCGAAACTGCGCCGAGTCGAGAACCGCTCCGATGAAAAGGAGCTTCTGAGAGGGACACAGGTGTGACTTCGGCACATTGATGGAAAACCCCAGCAAGTGCAGGAGGTCGGCCGTAGTCTGGAGGTGGGTGACGACTGTCTGGGGCGAGCCCGCCTTCAACAACCAGTCGTCGAGGTAGGGGAAGACTAACACCCCTTGCCTGCGCAGATGGGCTGCGACCACCGCCATCACTTTCGTGAACACCCGTGGGGCGCTGGTAAGGCCGAAGGGGAGCACGGTAAACTGAAAGTGCTCCAGGCCTACCGTGAACCGCAGGTAACGCCGGTGGGCCGGCAGGACGGGGATGTGGAAATAGGCGTCCTGCAAGTCCAACGCTACCATCCAGTCTCCTGGGTCCAGGGCAGCCAGGACCTGAGCCAAAGTGAGCATCTTGAACTTCTCCGTCCGGAGGAAGCCGTTGACGTTCCGCAGATCCAAGATAGGGCGTAGGCCCCCTTTGCCCTTCTTGGGTACCAGAAAGTAGTGGGAATAACAGCCACGTCCTACTTCTGGCCCAGGAACGCGCTCGATGGCCCTCTTGGCCAAGAGGGCCGAAACCTCCTCTTGCAGAAGTTGCAAGTGATCCCCCGACACACGGTGGTATTGAGGTGGCATGGATGGAGGGGAAGACTCGAAGGGGAGGGAGAAACCCCTTCGGACAATTTGCAGCACCCACCTGTCCGAAGTGACTGTATGCCAGTGGGAGAGGTGATGGCGAACCCTGCCTCCCACAGGCGTCACATGGGCCTGAAAACTCGGACTAGGAAGGTTTTGAGGCAGGGGCTGCTGAGGGAGGTGTGGACTGGCCTCGCCGCTGGCCCCGACCACCGCCACGGCGGTTCCCACGGCCGCCACCGCGTTGCTGAACATTCTGCGGCGCGTGGCTGACGGTCCGTGGTGGGGCGCCCCTTCCGTGGCCACGAAAGGAGCGAAAGGCACCCGATTGCTGGCGTGGGGCCGCAAGGCCCAAGGACTTGGCCGTGGCCCTGGAGTCCTTAAAACGTTCCAGCGCATGGTCTGCCTTGTCGCCGAAGAGGCGACGGCCATCAAACGGCATGTCCAGGAGGGTGGCCTGGACATCGGCCGAGAAATTGGCGGACCTTAACCAGGCGTGGCGTCGAACCGCCACCGTCGTTGCCATCGCCCTGCCCAGTGAGTCCGTGGTATCCAGCCCACACCGGATAGAAAAGCGTGCCGCATCTCGGCCGTCCGCAAGGGTTTGGCTGAGTTTAGCCATGACCTCCTCAGGGCATTGTGGCAGCACCCCCGCAACCGTGTCCCACAGAGTGTGGGTGTAGCGGCCCAAGAGACAGTTGGTGTTCACTGACCGGAGCCCTAGGCTCACAGACGAGAAGACCTTCTTCCCGAACTGCTCATATCTCTTGGATTCCCTGTCGGGCGGGGCCGACGGGAATGCGGTCTGGGAGTTGGAGGCCTGGATGACCAGGCTCTCGGGGGTGGGGTGGGTGGACAAAAAGCAAGGGTCGCCCGGTGCCGGGCGGTAGCGTCTGGCCACGTTCCTATCCACAGGGGGACCTGTGGCGGGCTTGGACCAAGTGCCCAGCAGAACGTCACACAAGGCCTCATTGAACGGCAGAAGGGGCTCCGCGGAGCCGGACTGCTGTTTGAGGACCTCAGTGAGGAGATTAGTCCTCACGGCCGCGACGGGGAGCTCAAGGTTTAGGGCCTTAGCTGCCTTCGTCAACACTACACTGTAAGCAGAACCCGCCTCCGAAGCCACAGTCGGGGGCGACGTAAATCCAGTGTCTGGCGAGGTGTCAATACCACTGGCCTCCCCAAGCTCATATGTCCAGTCCTGATGAGACTGGCAATCATGTGCCAGAGGGTCCTCGGACCCCTCCCATTGCTCCTCGTCACCCGGCTCCCGGAGACCAGGATTAACAGCCAGGGCCTCCTCGTGGAGATAGAACTCTCCGAAGGCCGACGGAATCGGCGCCCAGCGGCGCCCCTCCGACACCTGAGTAGGACCGTAGGAAGCATTGGGGTCGGCAACCACTTCGGCTGCCGGGGACGACACCTGAAGGGACGTCGCCGGCGAGGTCGTAGGGTCGACCGGCGAGGTCCCGGATCCGGAGCCGGATCCAGCGAGGTCGAGCGGCGCCGGGACCGAAGCACCCGACGTCGTCGGGGCCGAAGCGCCCGACCCGGAAGGACCTCCAGACGGAGCCGATCGGCCCGAAGGCGCCACGGGAACCGACTGAGGAGGGAGGGCCCTCATGGCCATGAGGTACCTCTCGACCTTCTCCTGCGACGCGCCGTGCCCAGGGACCCGAAGGTGTGGGGCAGGCGGCGACGCTTGCGACTCCCGCGGAGCCGCGTGAGCGGTGTCGCCCGAATCCCCGGTCGCATCGTGCGAGCGTTGGGGCGGGTCGGAGGACCGATGGTGTCGCTCCGACCTCTCATGCCTCTTACCTGAGGACTTGGAACCAGACGATCGGTGTCCACTCCCGGAACGTCGATGACTCCGACCTCGCGACCTGTCCCTCGACCTCCCGTGGGACCGGGACCGGGACCTGGAGCGGCGCGGGCCGACTGCCTCAGCTCGAGACGCTTGCGGGACCGCTCCCGCCTAGCCTTCGACGTCAGGGCCCGGCAGTCGGAGCAGGTTCGATCGTCGTGGTCGAGGCCTAAGCACTTCAGGCACCGGCGATGGGGGTCCGTGACCGACATGAGTCGGCCGCACTTCGAGCAAGGCTTGAACCCGGGCATCCCTGGCACCGATAGTCGAGAATCGACTAACTAGAGGATCAAAAAGATCAAAAAAGTTTTCAGTCAAAAAGTGACTGGGGGTAGAGCTTCTTCCGGATCTGCGCTAGCTGGCGCGGAAAAAAGAAGAACTGACGTCAGCGCGCATGGGCGCCGTCTATATACTCCGATGACGTCATCCCGGCGCTCACGACGCCGACGACGGACGCGGAGCCGCAGACGACGCCTACCAGCGCGCAGGGGTATTGCTACGCAAAAATTTCCGGATCCAGTCTGACGCCTGGGGATATTCTAAGGTAAGGAATCTATCACTAACGTGTCTCTTTCAGATATCAATCCAAAGCGGTAGTTCAAAGCACACAAACGGAACACAATAAGACTACGGAAGAGGAAACATGTAGAGCACCGATGGGGTTGATCTGGAGAACACGTCCCAAACCAATGGCGGAAATAAAACATTCTTACAGTGGATTTGATGCCCAAGCGCATTACCATCAAGAGGAGAAGTCACAATACCTTGTGACTTGAAAGACTGCTTAGAAGAAAAATAACTTGCAAACATTCAGGCCCAAAACTAGATAGCAGAAGTATGCACATCATGTTTATCTACAGCCACACATGCCTCAAACCCACCATTCTTAAATGTCATTTAAAGACTCTCTATTCAAAGGAGCAGTAGGGTAAGCATTATGATTCACATTGGAGGCCTGCTCTACCCAACTCTGGAGTCAGATGCTGCTTAAGGGCAGCTGGGTTCCCGTCCAGTAAGGCGAAGCAATTTAACAGCTCACAAATGGAGCAGAACAAGGTTTGGGATGTACTGCCAAAAGTACTCAGCTTGCGCTCAGATGTCAATGGTCCAAGCTGCAGAACCTCATTGTTCTTTAAGTCAACACTATGTGAATTTGCAAGTAAAAGACCTCTGTGGCCCTACGCAGCAACACTGTAGGAGTCCTTTTAACTCAGTAGGGGGGCCATTGTGGTATTCAATTCGATGTCAGTTGAAGTGTCCAAGCTAAAGACATTATCAAGGTGGACTATATAGGTCAGTATTATTTATAGTGGGATAAGAAGTATATTGTTGGCGTGCTCGTCATTGTCCTCATTGTGGGAAGCCATATTCAAAACTCCGGATAGCATCAAGAGTCTATACAAAAACCAGCCTGAAAACCTCCTTAAATACCAAAGTCCGAGCAAAGGTGCAAGAGGGGAAGAATAGGGATTTTATATTATGGCAAAGGCCGCTCTTGCAGCAGAGGCCAGCACAGAACAAGGAACAAAAAGCAGGATCTGCATCAAAGAGGTTAAGGCACAGCATGGCACAGAGTCAGGATGAGGTCGAACTGGGTCAGGTGATACTGGAGAAATCTGCCAGGACCCCTTCATGACTGATCCATAGGGTCTGAAAGGGAATGAGATAAGAATCATTTTAAAGAGTTGCACCATGGCCTCAATGTGCAATGGAATCAATAATGGCTTGGGAAATCTGGGGCTCATCTGCTCCAGACTAGAATCCTCTTACAAATGGATATTGAAGTGGGAGTCTAGTCCTTGGATCACAGACTGTGACTTCTCATAAGTGTGGGATTAGTGGGGAGGTGTCAAACTTAGCCTTCTCTTGTGACTGTCTTTCAACTTCGTACTATACTTAGTAGAGAAAGATGAATAGGGGGCAGGAAACAAAATTCTGACTTTGAAGGAGACATTCCCTCTTTTTGGTTGAGCAACAGTTTTGCTTTCCCCTTCCCAATGGCGTTAGGATACAGGAGAGACAATTTGTCAAAAGATTTGGAATGCTGTTTGGTGCTGAGGCACTGAGGCAGAGATTGTGCAGATCTGAGACATAAACTTGCTTCATACAAGTATAGCATAGCTTAATCCCTGTTTTAAGTAGAGAGCTCCATGGATATTATGATAAGCAATTATTAAGCATGGAACGGAGTACCCTAATTAGGGTGTTGTGGTGCTGAAACCTAACAAAATGTGAATTATGTTTGCTGAAACAGACTGCTCTCACCAATTTCGGGAACTCCCAATGATTTGTTTTGGCCCTAAGGGTGGCTGGAAAAGAGTTCTTTAGCACCACAACAGAGAAGGCTTATTACCCTTTTTATGTTTTATTAAAGAGAAGCCAATAATAAGTCTTCAACCAAACTAAGCATCCTCCTAAGAGTGTAGAGCTGAAACCACACAATACTCAAATAAACCATTTGGTAGAAAGCGCGAAGGATCAGGTAAGTAGTTTTGAAAAGGGGACTCTGCCTTAACTGCAGTTATTTCAGTTCTTCCAAGGCAGCCTCAGCTGAATCATATTCCCTTCTTTCGGTTAGGAGCTACTCAGCCCAGTTTTGCAGCCGGGAGACTCGCCGAAGGTTTGGTAGAGACACCTTGAAACAAGACTTAGTAATCCAGGAAAGATTAAATCAAGGAGCAGATGCCAGGAATACCTTCTTGTCGATATACAATTGAGTCAATAGTCACTCCCACATGTTTAGATGTTGAGACTAGAATGTCTCCCAACTCCTCCGGCCCCCAAACTGAATCACATAATTTTGGTGTTATTGACGTTCAGTTTTACCAAACTGATGCATATCCTGCTCTTAACTTCCTCCATACTACTGTGGAAGTTCGTGGCTGATTATATTCTTCAGCTATTGATATTACAATTGGAGTATCTTTCGGGTAGGACACTAAGGTTAACCCAAAATGCCTTACACAGTGGTGTAATGTGTTGGTTAAACAGGCTGTGACACAAACTAGAGAACTGCAGAACTTCACAATCAGGGCTCTCTGAATGAGGAGGAAGACATCCTTATGGTCAGGGTATGATAAAATAGAATTGAGGATACTAAATCTTCATTTGATATTTTCTTCATAGTATTAGGAGACCTACAAACATTACAAATAAAGAATCTTCTTTGGAAAGAATATAGGAGACATTAGAATAGTAGAAATAAGAAAGGAAAAAAACATTGAACCTCAAAAACCACAGATCAAGATACTCAAGAGCAGGGGTGTGGAAATTAATAAAATATATAATTGTCCATGGGATAGATTAATTCATAAAATCAACTTTCTGTCCTGTAACAAAAAAAACTTGTATCTTTGTTGCCACAGTGCAGAGACAAATTATGGCAGCAATTTAACTATATAAAAGTTCTGATAGTCGCCTGACTATGCCAAGGCTTACACTATAGTAGGGATTTAATTCTAGCAATTTCCTTATTTTGCCATCTTTTCACAGATCTACATGCTGGAGGTAGCGTTAAGCCATAGTTGCAAGATTGGAATGCCCTTTTGAGTCTGTGCAAACCTACTAAATGGTATGTTTTAGGGAGTTTCAACAGCTTATCTCTAATCTTTTCTGATACAGAGAAAGGTTGGAAATGTACGCCTTACATTGGCAGAAGTAAAACTTCTTCCATAGTTGAAAAAAAAGTGGTTGGAGGGATAGCGAACATGTAGACGATCAATAGTTTTTCGCATGAGAAAATCTACACCTGAATATTTGCTTATGCTAAGAACCAGTTAACAAATATTTTCTAGGAGTACGATTTACTGGCTACTTCTGTAAAATCTTGTGAATTTATAAAAGCCTCTAATATGCACTAATGCAAGGACATATACCATGGGTGCTATGTTATGACTTTAAGAATTGGGCCCCTAATTAGGTCTGGAATTATCCAAGACCTTTTGTTGTTATTGAAAGTCAATCCATCCGTCTGGCTTCTGCTCTTTCACAAGGAACATATCAGCACGCTAAGTAGTTTTCTCAGTGCCAGTGAGTACTATGGCAATAATTGCTTTTTGAGACCAAAACATATTGCTTTTGCCAATGTTTCTTATACTGGGGAGGGCCAGGCAGTGCCCACAAAGTTTTACAAAAAGCATAAAAAAACAAGACCTGGATTGACAAAACTTAATTATTATTTGCCAATTCATGTATATTTTTTGGTTTCCCATTATCTTGTTGAAACTGGTTGCACTGATTTTCCATTATAAATACTTTTTAGAAATACTAGCATGCATCCACTCATTCCACTAAATGATGCATCACAGAAATGTTATTTACCAATTCACAGTAGTTTAACAAAACATTTGTTTTTCCTAGTCACATTTTTTGTGACCAATTTATTTTGAAAGCAAATTATCATCTAATTGGAGAGGATTCTGGGAGCATTGTATGTAGTCTCATATTGTTAAACTTTGCAAACGTGTACACATTTTTACACAGGAAGTACAGTCAGAGCTTACATTTCATTAGAGCGCTTACCATAAAAAGAAAGGCTTTGAATTAATGAACCATAAATACAAGTTCGAACAGCATTAACATATGGACACAAATA
The DNA here is from genome assembly GCF_964263255.1 of Lissotriton vulgaris. NCBI lineage: Eukaryota > Metazoa > Chordata > Amphibia > Caudata > Salamandridae > Lissotriton > Lissotriton vulgaris. The sequence goes on along the minus strand of NC_141695.1, from coordinate 1,191,421,157 downwards.
TTACCTTAAATGCAAAAACCACTCACAAAGCAAAGTGCACCATCAAAAAATGCCAGCATTTTGTTTTTAACGCACCAGTCAACAGCAGTATTCATACACAAAAGTACAGGAAGTGCAATTCTACTTGCCTGTTGAAACGGAGAAGTGACTGCCAGCGCTGTGACTTGAAATTCTTGATGTTCTGGGCCTCATCCAAGATAAGATATTTCCAGTTCTTGCGTCTGAAAGCTTGATGGTCCTGTAACACCAGCTTGTAGGATGTAATGCAGACATGGAAAGCATTGGGTTTGGTCCATCCCTAGAAGCAGAGATCATGTATGAAGATGGAAGAGAAATTACAAACCGCATGGGTGATTGTGGTATGGAACTTTTAGAGCACTGATAAATCAGTCAGCTTAGATAGGCTGGTAACTGGCTAGAAAGGTGTGTGTCCCATAAACTTTCTCTTTAATAGTGATAAACTTCTATAAGGAAACAAACTACGTGTCATGTTATGGTCAAAATCTGAACCCACTCTCTCAACAGCAATAAATATAAAGTTACTTAACTACAACTTACATTTTATAGCATAGCTACCTTTCACAGATTCACATGCTTGAATACTTCCTTTGTGTCAAGCTAGGAACCTTAGGTAACACGAGTCCAACAGCAGTGAACTTGCACACACAATATTGTGAAAAGCAATAAAACACATACGCCCCATCTACCTCATCACATGACCCACAACTAAGGCCAATCATATAGACAGACACTTCCCAACTCCGCTCAGAGGAGCCAACTGACACTTTCATGAGCGCATCAGAAAAAGGATACGCACATAAGCCTCATTGAAAACAGAGGGAGGGTCACATGAGATATTATGAAAAATACCAAAAACAGATTCCAGGAAGAGTATGTTACTTACCTTGAAATCATCTATTCATACAGGGAAGTGTTGTAGAGTCACATGATATGCAAACTCCTGCATTCTAGCGCTGGGCTCGGACTTTACAAGGAATATGCTACTTACCAGTATGCATCTGTTCTTGGCATGTAGGGCTGCTGACATTCATATCTGTGCATAGATCGCCGCCTAGTGTTTGGTCCGGATGATTACACATTGTTGTCCTGGAAGAGTCTTCGAAGTATCACGAGATAGGTGGCTCCTCCCCTGGACTACAGTGCGCATGGGCATCCTCTCCATCCTCAGATTGTTTTTCGCTATTGTGGTAGAGATGGAGTATGATACAGTAAGTGATGTCCATGCTTGAGATTAATTCTGAGTGCTACAGCTGCGACTGGCACCGGGGAGGAGGGCGGGCACGATATGAATGTCAGCAGCCCTACATGCCAAGAACAGATGCATACTGGTAAGTAGCATATTCCGTTCGAGGCATGTGGGCTGCTGAATTCATATCTGTGCATAGAATAAATAGCAGTCTCCCTTTTGGCGGTGGTTGCCAGTGCCAGCTGCAGCAGTCTGAAAAAGAGTACTGAGAACAGCCTGTCCTACAGCAGCTTGCTGTTTGGAGTGTACATCCACGCAGTAGTGTTTGGTAAATGTATGTATGGTGGACCATTTGGCTGCTCTACATATATCCTCTAGAGGAATGTTACCTAGGAAAGCCATGGATGCCCCTAACTTGCGTGTTGAATGCACTCTTGGGGGAACTGTTAATGTGTGTTTAGCTTTTTGTTAACAAATTTGAATGCACTTAACAATTCATCTGGCTATACCTGATTTGGCAATGGGGTTGCCTTTGTGCTGTGGTGAAAAGGCAACAAACAGTTGCTTAGTCTTTTTGAAATCCTTTGTCCTGTCTATGTAATACAGGAGAGCTCTTTTAACATCTAGAGTGTGCAGAGCTCTGTCTGCCACTAAATCTGGATTTGGGAAGAATACTGGCAGTTCTATTGTTTGGGTAATGTGGAACTGTGATACAACCTTAGGCATACATTTAGGGTTGGTATGTAGCACTACCCTATTAGCATTAATCTGTATTAAAGGCTCTTTAATAGTTCGGGCTTGAAGCTCACTAACTCTCCTTAGCGACGTGATCACTACTAGAAAGGCCACTTTCCATGTTAGAAATTGTATCTCACAAGAGTGTAGAGGTTCAAAAGGTGGTCCCATCAGTCTGGTCAGAACTACGTTCAGATTCCAGACAGGTGAAGGCGGGTGTCTAGGAGGAATCACTCGTTTGAGTCACTCCATAAAGGCTTTAATGGCTGGCACTCTAAAAAGGGAAAGGTGCTGCCTGTTCTGAAGATAATCTGCTATTGCAGCTAAATGTATCCGTATGAAACTATATGCCAGATTGCATCTGTATAGATGTAACAAATAACAATGTTATGAGTGAATGCATCTAGCGGATTTATGTCATTATTGTTACAATAAATGACAAAGCGCTTCCACTTGGCCGATTAGCATGCCCTGCTTGTAGGTCTTCTTGCCTCCTTGATAATATTCATACAGTCAGGGGACAGGTTCAGGTAGCCAAACTATGACCTCAGGAGCCATATTGCAAGGCTCAACTGTTGCCGATCTGGGTGTTGAATGTCTCCATGGCTCTGAATGAGGAGACTGGGTGTGAGTCGCAGTGGTTGAGGCACCACGGAAAGTTCAAGCAGCGTGGTGTACCATGCCTGCCTTCCCCATTTTGGAGCAACTAGGATGAGTGTCATGGAGTGCTGTCGCAGTTTGCGTGCCACTAGCGGTATGAGCGGTGCCGGGGGAAAAGCGTACGCAAATCTGCCTGACCAGTTCATCGCCATCGCATTGCCCTGAGAATACGGGTGTGGGAACCTGGCGGCGAAGGTTTGGCGAACAGGTCTATCTCTGGATGACCCAACTGCTGGAAATACGGTTCTAGCACTGAGGGATGTATCTCCCACTCGTGCATCTGGTGGCTGTGCCTGCTGAGCAGATCCGCCATCTGGTTGTCCTTGCCTGGGAGGTGTTCTGCCATGAGGAACATGTTTCTTTGAATGGCCCACTTCCACATGCTTTGAGCTAGGTGTGACAACTGTGGAGAGTGTGTCCCTCCCTGCTTCTGAATGTAGTACAAGGCAGTCATGTTGTCCGTCCGGATCAGCACGACTTTGTTGCACAAATGCACTTTGAACGCCTTCATTGCCATGAAGATTGCCATCAGTTCCAGCAGGTTGATGTGCATCTTCTTTTGCTGCGTCGTCCATAGTCCCTGCACTGTGTAATGTAGGACATGCGCCCCCCAGCCCTGGAGAGATGCGTCCGTCGTCAGCACTATTTGTGGTACAGGATCCTGGAACGGTCAACCCCTGCAAAGGTTTTGTGGGTTCCACCAATGCAGAGAGTTGTATGCACGACCGGTCACCAACACTAGGTCTTTCAACTGTCCTTGAGCCCGGTTCCACTGCCGTGCTAAGCACTCCTGAAGCGGACGCATGTGTAGTCTCGCGTGAGGGACTATGAAGATGCAGGAGACCATCATACTCATCAGCTGCATAAACACCTGTGCTGGGAGCGAGTGTTGGGGTCTGAATTTCTGAAACAGCAATTGCATGCAGTTGATTCAGACTGAGTTTGGCTTTGCTTTTGCTGCCAGAGTGTCTATTGTCGCTCCTAGGTACTGTTTTACATGTGCGGGTTGAAGATGAGATTTTGGATAATTAAGTGAAAAACCTAGACTGTGTAGGAGGTGAATTGTCGAGATATGTGGCTGGCACATTGCTGGGCTGACTTTGCTTGGATAAGCCAGTCGTCCAGATAAGGATAGATATGGATGGGTTGTCTCCAAAGGTGCGCAGCTACTGTCGCCAAGAACTTGTTAAACATTCTGGGGGCTGTTGTGACCCCGAAAGGCAGGACCTTGAACTGGTAATGCTGGTTTTGTATGGTGAACCTGAGATATTTCCTGTGTCCCGGGTGTATCGGAACGTGGAAATTTGCGTCCTTCAGGTCTAGTGTTGCTAGGAAATCTCCCTGACTGAGCAATGGTAGAATTTGCTGCAAAGTGAGCATGTGAAAATGTTCTGACAAGATGTATTGGTTTAGGGGTCTGAGGTCCAGTATGGGCCTGAGAGACCCGTCCTTTTTTGGAATTAAGAAGTACAGCGAGTACACCCCTGTACCCTGTTCTAAAGGTACGAGTTCTATGGCCCCTTTTTGCAGCATGCTGATGGCCTCTTGCTGCAATAAGTGTATGTGCTCTGCGGACATAGGACGGTGTCTTGGGGGTATGTTGGGTGGAGTGGAGGTTAGTTCTAGACAATAGCCGTATTGGATAAGTTGTCTCACCCACCTGTCTGTGGGAATGCCTTCCCAGACTGGCAGGAACTGCTGAAGTCTTCCCCCGACCGGTGTTACATGGTCTGGGGGCAGTGACAAGACGTCACTGTTTAGTATTGGCGGAGGATCTGGCGTTATTATTTCCTCGTCCTCTGCTGCTGTTGCCACGGTATCCACCCCTATTGTTCTTTTTATAGGTGGTCTGTGTGCCTCCTTTGTTGTATTGGGCTTGCTGGGATGCTGGACCTCTAGAGGTTCCCCTGTTACCGGAGCGACAAAAGGAACCTCCCCTGAACTGTTGTGACTGCAAAGCCCCCATGGATTTGGCTGTCAGTGTCTTTTTTGATTTTCTCTAGGGTTGTGTCCACATCAGGACCAAATAAATAATCAGGGTTAACAGGCTGCTTTAGTAATGTGCTTTGAATCTCCGGCTTAAATCCAGAGATGCGTAACCAGGCATGCCTTCTGAGCATCACACTTGTATTGATGGCCCTAGCTGCTGTGTCTGCTGCATCTAGCGCACATTTAATGGAAGCATTTGATATCAGTTCCCCCTCCTGTATCAGCATTTCTGCTCCCTCCTTATACGCATCAAGCAAATGTTGTATTAGTTGCTCTAATGTGTCGTAATGAGCGCTATCTTATCTGGCTAATAGGGTCTGTGTATTTGAAATTCTCCAAATATTCGCTGCTTGAGTCGCTACTCGTTTTCCAGAAGCTTTCAAGATTTTGGATTCTTTGTCCGGAGGAGGAGCATCACCACTTGTTTGAGAGTTCGCTCCCTTATGAGCATTTGACACTACTAAGGAGTTCAATGGCAGCTGGCCCTTGATATACCTTGCGGTTTCCTTGAAAATGCCACCAGCGTGTTTAAAGACACCCTTCAGCATTGGCAATGTTTTTACTGATCTCTCTGAAGTTGAGAAAGTATCAAGCAAAAAGTCTTCCTCTATTGGGTCAGCATGCATTTCTACATCATGATTATGTGCTGCCCTTTCAATTAACGCGTTAAACGCAGCTGTATCCTCAGTTGGCGAGGTTTGTACCGTGTAGGATTGAGTGTCTTGAGTGGTGTGTGGATCACCCGGGTCAATGGGGTCAGTCCAGGGTTGAGACTCCTCTTGATCTGTCAATAGGATAATGAAATTCCTCCTCATTGTAATCTTCCCCTACATCCTCATTAGTACGTGTGAGTGAATATGTATATTCTTGTCCATAGGAGTCCATAGGCTCAAAAAGAACAGGTGAGGTGGAAGAGTCCCTTTTCTTTTTGAGTGGGATCATATATGACTCCATAGGATTTTCTGGAATGATCTTTCTTTTATAAATAGTGAGTCTGCCAGAATCTGAGTCGATGAACAGTTTCGACTGATTATCATAGGAGGGCGCTTGGAACACAATGTCCTCTTCTATGGGCTGAGTCCTTTTTACAATTGACACCTTTTTGGTCGTTTCGATGCTTTGTTTTGGCTCGAACGCCTTAGGTCGTGCGGTCGGGGGCAGTCCGAATTTAATCTGTGGCGTAAGCATCGGAGACGGATTGACCTTTTTGAGGGTGGCGCAGTCTTCGATCCGACCGACTTAATTTTGCCACCAGTTTGTTTCTGGCCTAGCGTCGACTCGAGCTCTTGGTGCGCAGCAGGCACGCTCTTTTGCATCGACTTGATGTGCTCTTTCGAGCCGATCTTGGTCTTCGACTCAAAGGTCTTGACTACCAGTGGTTTGGAGGCTGGAAGCTTCGGATCGAGAGTCTTCTGAGACTTGAGTCCCTTGTTTGTGTCGCCGTCTTGACGCCAACGTCGATGGCGTCAGTCCGACATGCTTGACCGTAGTCACAGGCTTCAGGGCCCTGATCTTCGGGCCAACACCCTTTTGTGACCCCGAAGGGTCAATGACACTTCATTTTTATTGGATCCGATGAATCCGAAGTCGGCGATCCGAGGACTGTCTTGAGCAGTTTCGGTTTCGATTTCACCATCGACTGTGGTTGATCAACCGTTGGCTCTTTAGATATATTCTTAGCCGGGCCTTGACGCGGGGCTATAGAATGTTGTTGAAGATCATGGCTAAGGCCTTCCGACGATGCCTCGAACTGAACCTTTGAAAGTTCAGTGTCATCGGCCCTCGCAAATACGGTTGGGCCTTGCTCATCGCTCGAGTCGTCATCGACGGCTCCGATGGCCTGTGCGTCGTCCCCCACCTCGACGACGTCTTCATCATGGACGTAGTCTTCTTCTTCGTCTTCATCATAGTTAGAGTTCTGCTCCGAAGCAGGATCCGATTGTTCAGGATCCTCCTCATCGACGCCCTCGTCGTCTTCAGCCTCGAAGATGTTCTCTGGGTCAGGTGCTGTTCTCTGCGCAGACTGTCTCGCGGCGCGTCGAAGCCTAAGCGTCTTCTTTGACCTGAACCGAGAACAGGCCATGCAGCTGGCATCGTCGTGGTCTGGAAATAGGCATTTATTGCACACCGGATGCACATCGATGTGAGGGTATTTAGAGTTGCAAACGGGGCATCGTTTGAACGGGCTCCGTTTAATCGTCGATCGTTGAAGGCCTCTGGTGTCGAAAAAGCCATGCGGCCTTCGACGTCCAGCTCGAAGAACTGGAACAAGTACGCAGCACTGAACGAAAAGACAATACCGACGACCCGAAGGCCTTTTGGCCTTGTGAAAAAGTTTTTTTATTGATTCCGAACTTGAGTTAAGAAAGTACATCCGAACCCAATGGCGGAAAAAAACAATCTGAGGATGGAGAGGATGCCCATGCGCACTGTAGCCCAGGGGAGGAGCCACCTATCTCGTGATACTTCGAAGACTCTTCCAGGACAACAATGTGCAATCATCCGGACCCAACACTAGGCGGCGATCTATGCACAGATAAGAATTCAGCAGCCCACATGCCTCGAACCTTTATTTCTCAAAGAAGACTTTATTGCTGAAGGGACGGTGAGACTCCTCCTCTTCAAGAATACTCATTTTCAGCAGTTCAAATTTTATATTGTTCATTTTTTCCCACCACAATGGAAGTGAGGATTTGTATGAAACTGGCTCTATAAATACCACACCAAAATGAGGTATAGTGTGTATAGAGTCCAGGTGACCCCTGAGGTAGTCAGTGGTTAAAGTTAGATAGAACCTTACTGTAGGAGAGTAGGGTCTGCAATCCTATGATCACCCCAGATTTTTGCTTTTTTCTTCACTGGTGTACGACTTCCCTGGCTGTGGGCCTGCTAATCAGACCCACAGCCTAGCTGTTCTCTCACTAAATTGACACGTGTACCTTAGGTGCATTTAGCAATTGGTACTGGGCCACCTTATCAGACCCTGTAACTCAGGGCATAGGTGTACCCAGGGCCTCCCAGGGGCTGCAGCATGTATTATGCCACCCCTGGCTGGCCATCTAAATCTGACACAACTGGCTGCACGACAGCTGGGGCAAGGTGGTGTAATCACCCTTTGCTTTAGATATAGTATGCCTATATCTAACCCTAAAATGGACACACAGATTCCGATCAGTCACTCCTATGGCAGGCCTTGACAATCCTGAAGGCAGAGTGCTTGGAATCGTGTGAGATGGTGCTCTGGCATGAGCTGAGCCCGTTTGCAGCTTGCGGAACCAAGTCCTAATAGCTGTTCCATGATAACGCATACCATATACTCTTAAGTGCCTTATAATCCTCGCGGTTAAATGCTATCTTTGGTATCGCTTTATCAAAACATGTCGAGTAAGGTGTCATACGAATTGGAATACTAACCCCTCGCCAATTCTGGCGACGGGGTTAGCATTCCACCCTTCTAGAGGGACACGACATGTATGTAACTGTGAACCCCGGTTAAAGTTAACTCGAGCCTCAGCATCACAAAATGGATGCTGCCACCACAGACACAAGTCTGACCCCCTGCAGCTGGGAGTCCTTCCAGCGAGGGGAGTTTGGACAAACGGTTTCCTGTCAGGGGCGGTGCTAGCACCATCCCAGACAGGGTTTTGTGTATCCTAGGTAGGCAGGCCTGAATAGGAAGGTGACTGCAAGTGGCACCCCGGTGCTCACTGTGCATCTGCCAGTTTGAACCAGTTCCAGGGGCACACAAGCCCCTGAGCTGGGGAAAGTCCGGCATGGGAGAGGGGTGTAACCACCCCCCTTCCTGGTCCCACCCATGGGCAGGACCTAGTCCCGTACCAGCCGCTTTCTTTAGTATAAAGGTGGGAGCAGGGACCCTTCCAAATTAGATCTTTGAATCCTGAAACTACTTTCTACGAAAGGAACTCAAGACTTCTTCCTAAGATTTCTCCCTTGTGACTAAGGAGTAGTCACCCTGCATCTGCGGGCAAAAACTAAGTAACCTGCGGTTTGCTGCACGTCCTTCCTCCGGAACCAGACTGACCAGCACGACGAGACCCGGCTTCCCTGGCACCTCTGACCTCTACCTGCATCATCAGCCCAGCTGAGATTCGTGGGTGTCACGAGACCTCGAGGGACCGGCCATCTTCAGAACTGCACTAGGCTTATCCAGCACGACCGCCAAGGGATCCTCGAGTGAGTGCTTTGGGGTTTGAGAAGCCCTAACCCTGAGCAGCTCCAGCACCGAAGTCCAGCCCCCCAGCATCTACGAGATCTGCGTGGGGCCCTTCTGCTCTTTGCTGCTCACCGCGTTGTCCGGCCACTTGCCTGCTGGCTTGTAGCCCTCTTGACGACGAACGACGAGACTTCCATCGCTGGTCTGGTTGCTCCAGGCTGGCCCTTGCTCCCCTCCAACAGAGGAGCACCCCGGACCCTCCTGGTCCACTCCAGACGCCATTTTGAGTCCACCGCGTGGGCTTGCATTTGCCAAGATTTGTTGCCCCAATCCTGGGTCCAGCATCACCGACAGCAGATACCTTCGTGGGACAGCTCGCACCTCCATCCTGGTCGCCGACAACGCCTCCTGGTCCGAGAGACTGCAGAGCCCAGCGTCGCCCACTCACCTGGTCGAGGTGACTTCATCCGGTGCCATCCTGGTGCCCATCTAATCACTGGCTAGTGATTCAGAACTTGGTCCCCTCAGCTTACAGGTACTCTCTTCAGCTGATCCAGTCCTTGGATCGGCCCGGAACATCTTCACTGGTCGCCTGCCAGCAACTTCCACTTCAGGCTCCTGGTTCGTCAACGAAGAAACCCGACGACACTTGAACCCTATGCAGCCGCAGCCCCTGGGCTAGGTAAACAGAGTACCACGGTGCTCCAGCGTAGTCCAACTCTCTAAGTGTCTAGATCCACTTTTGTTTTTGACCTTCCTAGTCGGGTTCGCCCGAGAACACTAACTTTGTAATTTCTAGCAACCATAGACTGTCATCACGCGTGAGAGTTCCCACTCTGCACACGACGTCCCTAGGCCTCCTGCTTCTAATCGAAGGGTTCAGCATTGTAGGCCTAGCGTTTCTAAAGTCTATGAGAGTAGTACTTACCTGCTAGTAATTTCGCATTCCACTTCCATAGTATATGGTTTTTCGTGCCCCTCGGGCATTTGTGTAAATTGTGCGACTTTCAGTATTTCTTTAGGAGCTTTGTATTGTGCTTCGCGCCCTGTCCTCATAAAGAGTCCAGGGCTGTTGTGTTATAATAAATATCCTTTTATTTTCATAACTTGTGTGGTGTCCTTTCACTTGGTGTTCAAGGGGTATATGTGATGGTATAACAGCGGCTTAACACGCCCTCTAGAGTTTAGCCTAAAGACTGCTCTTGTCCATGCTACTAGGATAGCTGGTCTATCAGGTTGACTTACAACCAATCATCAATAAGGGTTGTTTGGACTGATACATAGTGATCACTATAATAGTGAGCACTGCATATTAGGCCAACTTCTCACACTTACTCTCTATTTGTGGTAGAGTGGTTGAGCAGTAAGGCAGTATCAGAGGACAGTGTTGAGCATTTAATGTACACCCGCAGTCAGCAAATTAATTCTACCTCACGAACTGAACTCTAGGCCAATTGGTTTTGTATAAAAATATATACCGTTTTATTTTTAGAACCAAGCAAGCCTGGCACAGGTAAGCATTAAATACTTTTCTGTAATAAGTTGCTGAATGTAGAACAGTTTGAAAATGCAATAGGACTTGTACTTTGAGTTACAGGGGATGCATGCTTGCTATCCTGGCTGGATTGGGATATGCAAGGCCTTTGGAGGGGTTTATTGTGGCACCTAGATATTGTTGGGTGGTGGGACAGTTGGAGGTGAGACTTTGTGAGGTTTATTGTAATAAGTCGTGGAGTAGCTGAATTGTGGTGTGTGTGTGATTTACACACTGGGTATGTGACTTGGCTTTTATGAGCCAGTCGTCCAAGTATGGAAAGAAGTGAATTTGTTGTCTTCTTAAGTGGGCTGCTAACACTGTCAGACATTTTGTGAAGACTCTGGGAGCTGTGCTGACTCCGAATGGAAGAACGTTGAACTGATAATGCTGACCGTCCACTACAAACCGAAGATATTTCCTCTGAGCAGGGTGAATGGGAATGTGAAAGTAGGCGTCCTTGAGATCTAAGGTGGCAAGGAAATTGGCTTGTTTGAGTAGAGAAAGGACATGTTGAAGAGTGACCATATGAAAATGGTCTGACTGTATGTAGAGGTTTATTGGTCTGAGGTCCAAAATGGGCCTCAGGGTTCCGCCCTTCTTTGGGATGAGAAAAAATGGGGAGTAAACCCCTCTTTTGATCATGCAGGGGAAATGGTTCTATTGCATGTTATTGTAGAAGGGACAGCACCTCTTGTTTTCGAAGTGCTAAATGCTCTGTTGACATTGGACGCTGTTGGGTGGTATGTTTGGGGGAGTTGAAGTGAGTTCCAGGCAATAACCGGATTGTATGATTTGTCTCACCCACCTGTCAGTGGTAATGGTGTTCCAGACAGGTAGGAACTGTAACAGCTTTCCCCCAACGGAGTAGCATGCTCCAGGGGGAGTGGAGGGAAGTCATTGTTTGAAGGTGGAGGCAGTGCGAGTACTGATAGTTTTGCCTCTACCCTTTTTGTTATTGCCCCTGTAGCCTCCTCTGTAATAACCTCTGGTAGAGGAGGTCTGGGTGGGACTTTAATAGGAGGTGGAGGAATTGTCAGTGGTAAAACCTCTAAAGGCGCCCCTGTCAGAGGAGCGACGAAAAGAACTTCTGGGGGTTTGCGAATGCAAAGTTCCCATTGATTTGGCAGTATCTGTATCTTTTTTAATCTTTTCTAAAGATGATCTACACTAGGCACAAATAAATTTTCGTGGTCAAAGGGTTAGTACAATATAGTAGTTCGAACCTCGGGTTTAAACCCAGAAATACATAGCCATGTATGTCTGCATAAAAGAATACTAAAAGGTAATAGCTCGGGAGGCCGTGTCTGCAGCATCCAGAGCACATCGAATAGACTTACTAGTTATGTTTCCCTTGCAGGATGAAATAATTGGCCCTTGTTTTATATTGATCTGGAAGGTGTTGTAGTAGGGTCTCTAGTTCGTCATAGTGTGCCCTATCATACCTAGCCACAAAGCCTGTGTGTTGGCAATTCTCCATATGTTGGCTCCCTGGGACGCTGTTCTTTTACCAGATGCGTTCAACAGTTTTGATTCCTTGTCAGGAGGTGGAGCATGGTCTGAGAGTTAGCCCTTTTCCTGGCGTTGGAGACTACCAAGGAATCTAAGGGAAGCTGTCCTTTAATATAGACAGGGTCACTTGGGACAGACTTGTATTTCTTTTCCACTCTTGGGATAACGACTCTAGACCTTACAGGATCTTCAAAAAATTCATTTTTGTGTTTAATTACCCCTTTTAACATTGGGAGAATGGAAGTGGACCTTGGAGATGGTGCAAAAGTGTACATGAGGAAATCTTCTATAGGGTCTGAGTGCAAATTCACACCGTGGTATTCTGCAGCTCTGTGTATGAGCTGAGTGAATCCTCTAGTGTCCTCTGGATGGGATGTTCTAGATGGGTAGATATCATCTTTGTAGGAAGGTGGATATCGGACCATGGTTACCCCCAACTTTTTGCCTAGTGTTTTGCTGTTTCTCGACATAGTTGGCCTGGGATCCTGCTATCCAGGACCCCAGGCTTCCTGCTCTCTCTGTTAAAATGGACTCCATGTACCTTAAGTACATATCTAATTGGATACTGGGTCACCTTATCAGTCCCTGTACAGTGTACCTTAGGTACCCAAGGCATAGGTGCACCCAGGGCCTACCAGGGGCTGCAGCATGTATTATGCCACCCCTGACTGGGCATCCAAAACTGACAACTGGCTGGTAACACAGCTGGGGCAAGGTGGTGTAATCACCCTTTGCTTTAGATATAGTATACCTATATGTAAACCTAAAATGAACACATATACTCCTTTAAGTCACTCCTATGGCAGGCTTTAACAATCCTGGAGGCAGAGTGCTTGGAATTATGTGAGATGGTGCTCTAGCATGAGCTGAGCCTGTCACAAGCTTTCGGAACCAAGTCCTTTAGCGGTTTCATGGTAACGCTATACCATACACTCTTAAGTGCATTATAATCCTCGCGGTTATTGCTAACTTTGGCATAGCATTATCAAAACATGTCGAGTAAGGTGTCATACGAATTGGAATACTACCTCCTCGCCAATTCTGGCGACGGGGGTAGCATTCCACCCTTCTAGAGGGACACGACATGTATGTAACTGTGAACCCCGGTTAAAGTTAACTCGAGCCTCAGCATCACAAAATGGATGCTGCCACCACTGACACAAGTCTGACCTCCTGCTGCTGGGAGTCTTTAGAGCAAGGGAGGCTTGGACAAAGGGTTTCCTGCCTTGGGAGGTGCTAGCACCGCCCAAGACAGGATTTTGTGTATTGAGGTAGGACAGGCTGAAAGGAGACATGCCTGGGGCACACAAGGTGTCCCTGTGCATACCCCGGTTCAAACCAGCTGGTGGGGCACTCCAGTCCCAGCTCTGGCGCGAAACCGGACAAAGGATAGGGGGTGTAACCGCCCCCCTTGCTGGTCCCACCCATAGGAGGGACCTAGTCATAGTACAGCCCCCTTTAGGAGAATAAAGGTAGGAGCTGGTCCCATTCCAAATTAGATCATCCTGAATTGAATCTACAAGAAGAAAGTCTGGACTTCGACGTTCTGCTCCACAGAAGACTGAAGAAATCTCCCTTGTGGCCAAGGAGTGACCACCCTGCACAAGCAGGCACCATCAAGCGTCCTAGCGGTTCACTTTGTCGTCATTCCTGCCGGAACAAGACTTCAGAGCCCAACGAGATCCAGACTTCCAGACCTCTCCGACCTCTACCTACATCTGCAGTACAGCTGAGATCCGTGGGGGCGACGAGACACGTGGGACCGGCCATCTTGAAGAAACTGCACTTCGCTTCCAGGACGACTTCAGAGGCATCCTCGAGAAAGTGCTTTGGGGATTGAGAAGCCCCAGCCCGAGCAGCTCCTGCACAGAAAACCAGCCCTCCAGCTTCAACAAGATCTGCGTGGGGCCCTTTTGCTTGATTGCTTCTCGACGCGTTGTCTGGTCACTTGCCGGCTGGCTAGTGGCCTTCTAGACGACGATCCACGAAATCTACACCGCTGGTCTGGTTGCTCCAGACTGGCCCTTGCTTCATTGCAAAGGAGAAGCACCCCGGACCCTCCTGGTCTGCACCAGAAGCCTTTTCCACTCACCGCGTGGGTTGCCTTTGACAAGGCCTGTTGACGCCGAATCCGGAACCAACACCGCTGACAGCGAGAGCCTGCGTGGGACAGCTCGTGCCTCCATCCTGGTCATCGAAGACACCTCCTGGTCCACGTGGCTCCAGAGTCAAGCGTCCACTCTTCACCTGATCGCGACGACAGCATCTGGTTCCTTCCTGGTTTCACTCCGGTCACTGGCTAGTGACTTTGAACATTGTCCCCTCTGCTTTCAGGTCTTCATCTTCCTCAATCCACCCTTGGATCGCTCCGGACATCTTTCTCCTGGTCGCCTGCAGCATCTTTCTTCAAGGCTCCATAGACTTCAACGCGGAAACCCGACACACTTTCACACCTATGCAATCGCAGCCCGTGGGTGAGGTAACGAGAGCATTTCGGTGCTCATAGGTAGATTGACTCTCCTAGTGTCTAAGTATCCAGTCGTTTTAGTCCTAACTAGTCGGAACTGTCTATTATTGACCTTTTCGTAATTTGTACTGTCCATTGACTTTGTCCCGCATCTCGCGTGTGAGTTCACACTCTGCACACGCGTTCCGTGGGCCTCCTATTACTTACCTCAAGTTAGTATAGCGTGGTCCCAGCGATCCTACAGACTCTGGACAGCTCCATTCCTATTATTGACTTTCACATTCCACTTACTTAGTATATGGTTTGTCGTGCCCCTAGGGCACCATTGTAAATCGTGCAAATTGAATGTATTTTTCCTAAGAGTTTGTCATGTGCTTAGCCCTCTGACCTCATAAAGAGTTCCGAGGTGTATCTTAGTTAATAAATACTTGTTTATTTTCATAACAACCTGTGTGGTGTCCTTTCACTTGGTGTTCAAGGGGTTGTATGTGGTAAAACAGCTGGCTTCACATGCCAAAAGAGTTTAGCCTAAGACTGCTTTGTCCATGCTACCACTAGGATAGCTGGTCTATAAGGTTGACTTACAACCAATCACCATAAGGGTTGTTTGGACTGATACAAGGTGATCACTAGAACTAGTGAGCATCATATATCAGGCCAACTTATCACAATCACGGCGCCCACGACGCCGGACGTGGAGCCGCAGACGACTCCTACCGACGCGCAAGGGTACTGCTGCGCCAAAAAAATCCGGATCCAGTCTGACGCCTGGGGATATTCTAAGGTGAGGAATCTATCACGAAAGTGTCTCTTTCAGATTTAAGGTTCCATGTCGGTGGCGGCATCCTCTTAGGTGGTGCGATCCTTTTTGCCCCTTCCAGGAATCTCTTTACTATCTGTGATGTAAAGAAGCTCTTCCCTGTTTCTCCTCTTGTGTAGGCTACTATCGCTGCTAGGTGTACTCTTCGCGAAGATAAACTTAGTTTTGCTTTCAGCAGGTGCGTGAGATATCTTAGCACTTGGATTCCCATGTCATTTTCTTGTGTAGCTTCTACTTGCTGCACCATTGTGTGAACCTCTTCCATTTTGCCACATAGCACCTTCGTGTGCTAGGTCTCCTTGCCTCTCGTAACACCCGCAGGATGCTCTCAGGTAATCTTAGGTGTGCAAATTCTATGTCCTCAGGGGCCATGCTGCTAGGCTGAGGCTCTCTGGCTCTGGGTGTAGTACTTCTCCATTTTGCATGGAGAGTAAGTCTTTCATTTTCCCGAACTTGTGGGGTGGTCCCTGTGCCATTTCTATTATCTGTGAGAACCAGGTCTGCCTGGCCCACTGGGGTGCCCCCAGGATCAGTGTCATGTTGCTAGTTCTGCACTTGTTGAGTACTCTGTACCAGTGGTATCGGGGGAAAAGCGTAGGCAAATGTTTTCGACCAGCTTCCCCTGGGATCGCTCCTCTAGTTGCCTGGATGCGAAGCATCCTAGGACCATCATCTTATGCATATGGCCATGTTTGAACTGGGGTGGCTTGGTGAGCAAAATAACGATGGATTAAACCCAGATCTGTGACTGGGGGTGAATGTTTTGCCACTGTGCAACATTCAGTCGACCATCTTGTGTGTTTTGCTGTTCACCCGATGCTAAGTGTTGGCATTTTGCATTCTGGTGTGCTGCAAAGAGGTCTATTGTCGGTGTTCCCCACCTCCTAAATAGCCTTTGCATTTCCTGTGCATTGAGCTCCCACTCGTGGGATGCTGAAGTCTGTCTGCTGAGCCAATCCGCTTCCACATTGTCCTTCCCTGGTATGTGTATGGCTAGGAGGTCTATTTTGAGTGGGATGGCCCATCTCTATATGTCCTGCGCTAGGTTGGACAGTGTGACAGATTGTGTTCCTCCCCGTTTGTTGATGTAGAATATCGTTGTCATGTTGTCTGTGTCAACACTCTCTGGTTGTACCGTTGTTTCTGGAATGCCTTCAGGGCGAGGAACACTGTCTTCAGTTCCGGGTATTTGATGTGTCTGACCGAACCTGCGAGAGTCCACAGACCCCTCACTTTGAGTTTGTTCATACATGCTCCCCAAACCATCTGGGATGCGTCTGTGGTGATGGTCACCGTTGGGGTTGGTGGTGTTAAGGGCTTCCCCCTTGTTATGTTCTTCTTCCACCACTTTATCTCCTCCTGCACTGCGTGCGTTACAACCACCAGATCTTCCTGTAGCTTGTGACCATTGCTGTTGCAGCCATTCCTGGAATGGTCTCATGTGGAGCCGTATATTGGGGACCAGGTGTATGCAGGACGCAATCATGCCCATGATCTTGCTCGCTGTCCTCACTGTCAAAGCGCGCCGCTTCTGGTAGTGGCGTGTCTCCTTCAGCAGGGCAAGTGTCCTCTTGTCGCTGGGGAACACCTTGCTCTGTATGGTGTTGATCTTTGCTCCTAGGAAGATCTTCACTTACTCTGGTTCCATTGAGGATTTTACACAGTGTATGGAGAATCCCAGGTCTGTCAGGGTCTCTGTGACCCGCTGTGCGTGTTCCTTGCATGTACTGTGTGAAGTTGCTTTTATTAGCCAGTCGTCGAGGTAAGGGTATACATGAATACCTTCTATGTGCAGGTACGCTGCCACGGCTGCGAGGCATTTGGTGAACACCCTTGGTGCGGACTTTAGTCCGAAAGCTAGGGCTGTGAACTGGTAGTGTTATTTGTTGATAGTAAATCTTAGTAGATGTTTGTGCTGCCTGTTCATGGGGACGTGCAGGTAGGCATCTTTGAGGTCTATGGTGGACATGAAGTCTCCGTCCCTTATCTGAGGAATGACCTCTTGGAGGGATGTCATTTTGAACTTTTGTGCCTATGTATTTGTTTAGGAACCTTAGGTCCAGATGGGTCTTAGCATTTCGTCCACTTTTGGAACTAGGAAATAGTTTGAGTACACTCCCTTGTTCCTTTCTCTGAAAGGAACTGGTTCGATGGCCTCCTTCCGGAGGAGTTCTTGTGATTCCTCTAGGAGTAGTGCTAGTTCTTTTCCTGAATGCTCCTTCCTTT
The DNA here is from genome assembly GCF_964263255.1 of Lissotriton vulgaris. Taxonomy (NCBI): domain Eukaryota; kingdom Metazoa; phylum Chordata; class Amphibia; order Caudata; family Salamandridae; genus Lissotriton; species Lissotriton vulgaris. The sequence continues at coordinate 1,191,403,833 of NC_141695.1, read as the reverse complement.
TCGTTTTTCTGTTTAGTGGTTTCTTTTCCAGCTCTTTGCAGTATCCGAACTGTATGATGTTGAGTATCCATTTGTCTGTAGTTATCCTCTTCCACTCCTGGAAGAAGTGTCTTAGCCTGCCTCCTACCGGCGTTACATGTTAGTCGGTCTTTGGTCAGTGTAATTCCCTCTTGTTGGTCTTGTTGTGCTCCACCCTCGCAATGGTCGTGTGGGTGGGCACGCTTGGTGGGGCAGAGTCACTTTGAGGTGGGTTGTTGGACCCCTCTTCTTGCCTGCACTCGTCCATTCACCCTCCCACGAAAGGACTGGTCTTGAGGCCGATACTGCCAGGTTTGCTTTTGTTGCCCTGATGAGGCTGGTTGTCGCCCTGGTGCGCCTGCTGGAATGTCTGGTGAGACGTTCCCGGCTGGTTTCCTCCCCTTCCGTCTCCGTGTCGGGGTACCCCTTCTCATCCCTCAGAATTGTAAGGGCCCTATGGCTGTTTAATTTTCTTTCTTGAGCTGGGTGAGTTTTTCATCCACCGGTGCCCCGAACAGTGTGTCTCCATTGAAGGAAGTGCTTAGAATGTTGTGTTGCACTTCTGGCTTGAAGCCTAAGATCCTAAGCCAGGACTGCCTTCTTTCTGTGATTCCTATCATCAGTCTGCTGGATGCGTTAGCCCCATCCAAGACCGTTTGCCCTCTTTCTGGCTGTTGCCGCAATAATGGAGTCCGCTGTGACGGATCCCTGGATGTAGGGAGGATCCTGAGAGAAGTGTTTGTATTTTTCCTCCGTTCTAGGTGTGACAGACCTGCTTTCGGTGGCCCTTCGGCGTCGAACTCCTCTTCCTCTTCTATTTCGACGAGCGTCGTCGGCGCTTTCAACGTAATCGTGAACATTTTCATTTTCTCGTCCAACTCTTTCTTCCTTTGCAGGATGCTCTCCATTTCGGCCTCGAGCCTTCTCTTTATTCTCTCCATCTCGGCGGCATGCTTGGCGTAGAGCGTTTCGGCCGATCTCTTCGACTTAGTCATCGACGTCGAAGCGACCTTCGGGTCGCTCTCTTTCGAAGTCTAACGGTCCTTTTCGGGGACGTGCTTCGACGACCTTGGCTTTTCGCTGGTCTTCGCCGCCTGGGAGTCCTTTTCGAAGAATCCGCTGGCCTGTTTGTCCTTGGATGCAGCTATGACCGTCGAGGTTTTCGGCACTAGTACTCCCTTCGAGGACTTACTTTGTTTTTCCGGAGTCCTGATCGGGCTTTCGAGAGTCTGTCGGAGTTTTGGGGTCGACATCTCTCCTACCTCTTTAAAGGTCTTCTTATCGGTCTCTACGACCGTGTAGTCATCTGGTCCCTCGGCGACATTGTCCTCTTCGTCGCTGGAGAGGCCCAGGTCCCGAAGCGACCGAGGTTGGACTTTGCCTTGCATGTTGTAGTTGGCTCTCCTCTGTCTCTCTCTCTAACCCAGAGTGTCTTCGGGGTAGAGGCGGAGCATGCGTTGCAATCCTTTCTCTCATGGTTGACCGGTAAGCAGAGGTTGCAGACCAGGTGCTGGTCCTTCTGCGTGTTTTTGTGGTGACAGTTACAGCAGAATTTAAAGGGTGTTGCAAATGCTACTTACCAGTATGCATCTGTTCTTGGCATGTAGGGCTGCTGACATTCATATCTGTGCATAGTCCGCCACCTAGTGTTGGGTCCGGATGATTGCACATTGTTGTCCTGGAAGAGTCTTCGAAGTATCACAAGATAGGTGGCTCCTCCCCTGGACTACAGTGCGCATGGGCATCGCCTCCATCCCCAGATTGTTTTTAGCCATTGGCAGAGATGGAGTGAAGAAGTGAGTGATGACCATGCTATGAGCATATGTGTGTATATGAATACATACTGCAGCTGCTACAGGCGCCGGGGAGGAGGGTGGGCGATATGAATGTCAGCAGCCCTACATGCCAAGAACAGATGCATACTGGTAAGTAGCATTTGCAGTTCGAGGCATGTGGGCTGCTGAATTCATATCTGTGCATAGAATACATAGCAGTCCCTCCATTAGCGGCGGCCGCCCGTGCCAGCTGCAGCAGTCTGAAAAAGTGTTTTTAGAACAGCCTGTCCAACAGCTGCCTGCTGTTTGGAATGCACGTCTACACAGTAGTGCTTAGTGAAAGTATGTGTGGTAGACCATGTGGCTGCTCTACAGATGTCTTCTAAGGGAATGTTACCTAAGAAAGCCATAGAGGCCCCCAACTTCCTAGTGGAGTGGGCCCTCGGTGGGATAGTGAGAGTGCGCTTAGCTTTAGCGTAGCAGATCTGAATGCACTTTACTATCCATCTAGCGATTCCTGCTTTGGAGATTGCATTTCCCTTGTGTTGTGTGGCAAAAGCAACAAAAAGTTGTTTGGTTTTGCGGAAATCTTTTGTCCTGTCCACATAGTACATCAAGGCCCTCTTCACATCAAGGGTGTGGAGCATACGCTCCGCCAGCGTCTCTGGGTTTTGGAAAAACACCGGCAATTCAATTGTTTGGTTTATGTGAAACTGTGAGACCACTTTGGGTAAGAACTTAGGGTTAGTGCGGAGCACCACCCTGTTACATGTACCTGGAAGAAAGGTTCTTGGATGGTGAGCGCCTGCAGTTCGCTAACCCTCCGTAGCGATGTGATTGCTACTAAGAACGCAACCTTCCAAGTTAAAAACTGGAGCTCACAAGAGTGCAGTGGCTCAAAGGGAGGACCCATCAGCCTTGTAAGAACCACATTGAGGTTCCATTCTGGAGCTGGTTGAGTCCTTGGTGGAATGACCCTTTTGAGTCCTTCCAGAAAAGCCTTGATAGCAGGGACCTTAAAGAGTGACAGGTGCTGCCTATTCTGGAGGTATGCTGCCATAGCCGACAGGTGAATGCGGATGGAAGAGTAAGCTAGATTACTACGATACAGGTGAAAGAGGTAACATATGATGTTTTGAATGGAAGCGTCTAGCGGGTCAATGCTGTGCTCCACGCAGTAGACGACAAACCTCTTCCATTTAGCCGCATAACAAGCTCTAGTAGTGGGCTTCCTTGCCTCCCGAATGATGTCCATGCAATCGGGAGGAAGATTGAGGTAGCCAAACTCTAGGACTTCAGGAGCCAGATCGCCAGGTTGAGCTGTTGCGGATCTGGGTGCTGAATGTCGCCATGGCTCTGCGTCAGAAGGCTGGGAGTGAGATGAAGCCTTTGATGCGGTACCACGGAGAGTTCCAGAAACGTGGTGTACCATGGTTGGCGAGCCCACGTTGGAGCAACCAGGATGAGCGTCATCGAGTGTTGCCTGAGCTTGCGTGCCACCAGCGGTATCAGAGGTGCTGGGGGAAAAGCGTACGCAAATCTGCCTGACCAGTTCATCCACATCGCATTGCCCTGTGATTGGGGGTGTGGGAATCTGGCGGCGAAGCTTTGGCATTTTGCGTTCTCCTTTGTGGCGAACATGTCTATCTCTGGATGACCCCACCTTTGGAAGTACGGTTGGAGTACTGATGGATGTATCTCCCACTCGTGCATCTGATGGCTGTGCCTGCTGAGCAGATCCGCCATTTGATTGTCCTTGCCCGGGAGATGTTCTGCCATGAGGAAGATGTTCCTCTGAATGGCCCGCTTCCACATGCTCTGAGCCAGATGAGACAGCTGTGGAGAGTGTGTACCTCCCTGCTTCTGGATGTAGTACATGGCCGTCATGTTGTCCGTCCGGATCAACACGACCTTGTTGCACAGATGTACTTTGAACGCCTTTAAGGCCATGAAGATTGCCATCAGTTCCAACACATTGATGTGCATCTTCCTTTGCTGAAGTGTCTATAGTCCCTGCACAGTGTAGTGGAGTACATGCGCTCCCCATCCCTGGAGAGAGGCGTCCGTCGTCAGGATGATCTGTGGGACAGGCTCTTGGAATGGTCGGCCCTTGCAAAGGTTTTGTGGATTCCACCAATGCAGAGAGTTGTACGCCCGACCGCTCACCAACACTAGGTCTGTCAGTTGCCCATGAGCCTGAGTCCACTGACGTGCCAGGCACTCCTGAAGCGGACGCATATGTAGTCTCGCGTGCGGGACAATGGAGATGCAGGAGGCCATCATGCCTATCAACTGCATGAACACCCTCGCTGGAAGCGAGTGTTGGGGTCTGAATCGTTGGATCAGCGCCTGGATACTGGCGATTCTCACTGAACTCGGCTGCGCAGTGGCTGCCAGAGTGTCGATTGTCGCGCCCAGATACTGTTGCACGTGGGCGGGCTGGAGATGGGACTTTGGGTAGTTCAGAGAGAATCCCAGATCGTGCAGGAGGTGAATGGTGCGTGACACGTGGTCTACGCACTGCTGTTCCGTCTTTGCCTGAATAAGCCAGTCGTCTAGGTATGGAAAGACATGGACGTGCTGGCGACGGAGATGCGCTGCCACAGTCGCTAGGCATTTCGTAAATACTCTCGGTGCCGTGGTGACCCCGAACGGCAGGACTCTGAACTGGTAATGCTGGTCTAAGATCGTGAATCTGAGATACTTTCTGTGGGAAGGATGCAGGGGAATATGAAAATAGGCATCCTTCAGATCCAGCGTTGCTAGGAAGTCCCCCTGTTGAAGCAGGGGAAGCACCTGCTGCAATGTGAGCATATGGAAGTGCTCCGAGTTGATGTACCAGTTCAGGGGCCTGAGGTCCAGGATCGGCCTGAGCGATCCGTCCTTTTTGGGGATCAGAAAATACAGGGAGTAAACCCCCGTTCCCCGTTCTTGCAATGGAACGAGCTCTATCGCCCCTTTTTGCAGCATGACCAGAACTTCTTGCTGCAACAAGGTCAAGTGCTCGTCGGACATAGCACGGCTTCTTGGCGGTATGTCCGGTGGAATGGACGTAAGTTCTAGACAGTACCCGTACTGGATAAGAGACCTCACCCACCTGTCCGTGGTGATGGACCTCCACGCCGGCAGGAACTGCTGGAGTCTCCCCCCGACAGGTGTCGTGTGATCGGGGGGAAGTGACAAGACGTCACTGCTTGTTGGTGGTGGTGGACCTGGAGGCATTGTTTCCACGTCCCCTGCCTTTGATATTATTGCCTCTGTAGCCACCCCTGCCCTTGTTGTTGTTATACGAGGACTGGGTGTTACCCTTGTAGTATGGCGTGGACTGGGATGCCTGGCCCCTCGAGGTGCCTCTTGAATTGGAGCGGCGAAAGGAACCACCCCGAAACTGCTGACTTTGTAAAGCCCCCATAGACTTGGCAGTTTCTGTATCTTTTTTCATCTTTTCTAGGGAGGCATCCACCTCAGGGCCGAACAGATGGTCAGGATTCACTGTTTGACCCAATATTGTGGTTTGTATGTCGGGTTTGAACCCCGAAATTCGAAGCCAGGCATGGCGTCTAAGTAACACACTTGTATTGATAGCCCTGGAGGCAGTGTCTGCCACATCTAGGGCACATTTGATGGATGCATTTGTAATGAGTTTACCCTCCTGAATGAGCATCTCCCCCGCCTCCTTGTATTGGTCAGGCAAGTGTTGCAGGATGGCCTCTAATGTGTCATAATGGGCCCTATCATAACGTGCAAGTAAGGCTTGGGTGTTAGAGATCCTCCAAATGTTCGCTGCCTGTGCAGCAATGCGTTTGCCTGATGCCTCAAAGATCTTGGACTCCTTGTCTGGGGGAGGAGCATCACCAGTAGTCTGCGAATTCGCCCTCTTTCGAGCGTTGGACACCACCAGGGAGTCCAATGGCAAGTGTCCCTTAATATACGTGGGATCCGTGGGCGCCGCTTTATATTTTCTGTCGATGCGAGGATTGACCACCCGCGCCCGGGTGGGCTCCTTGAATACCTCCTGGGCATGCTTCAGCACCCCTTTAAGCATCGGCAGTGTCTTGACTTGTTTTTCGGCTACCGAGAAGGTGTCGACTAAGAAGTCCGCATCCACGGGGTCCGAGTGCAGTTCGACGTCATGGTTCGCTGCAGCTCTATTAAGGCATTGAAGGCCGCCGAGTCCTCTGTCGGGGACGTCTTTGCGGCGAAAAGTTGAGTGTCCTGACCCGACTGCGGGTCGTCTGCGTCGCCTCCCGCTGTCCAGGGCACATGCTCCTCTTCCGGATCCGAGTACGCAGGATAGGTGTACTCGTCCTCGTCCTCGTCCACATCAGGCGCGGGGGAATGGGCCGGCGAGTGTTCCGGGGCTTGTGGAGACAGAGGTTCCATCAGAGCCGAAGAGTCCGCAGAGTACCTCTTGTTCTTGAGTGGAATCCTAAAAGGTTCCAAGGCCGGCTCCGACGTAATCTTTCGTTTGAGGAGCGACAATTTTCCGGTGTTGGCGTCGATGATCACCTCACGACGTTCCTCCACCGCAAGCGGCTGGAGCCGAAGCTTCGACACCACCAGGGCAGCTTTCGGCGTCAATACCTCCTGTGAGTGTCCGCCCTGTTTCGGCGCGAAGGCCTTCGGCGCCGTTTTGGGTGGAAGGGTAAAACGAATGGGCGTTTGTTCCTTAGCAGGCTTCGGCGTGGGTCGAGGCACTACAGTGTCCTGGCTGGGAACCACAGTGGACTGTTGGATCCGCTTTAAGGATTCCCCCACCTTCCTTGTAAGGGACGCCGAGGGCTGAACCGGCTCGAGCGACTCGTCGACTCCGAGAGCCCGATCGCCGATAGACCTCTTCTTCGGGGCCGACGCCCCATGGCCAGGCGCACCGTCGGCGTGACGCTTCTTCGAAGACGTCTTCGGGTCCACGACCCCTTTCGGTGCCGACGCAGCCGCGTCGGAGGCCTTCACCTTCGGCGCCGACCCAGAGGGCTTCGGGTCGGCCATTTTGGCGTGGCTCTTCTGGTCGGCCATTTTGGCGTGGCTCTTCAAGTCGGCCATTTTGGGTTTCGTGGAAGTTGACGCCTCCAGAACCTTCTTCACCAACGCCACTTTCGGTTTCGGTTTCGGTTTCGCATCCGAGGGTGCGAGACCAGTTGGCTTCACTTTCGGTTTCTTCGTAGAAATGTCCGTGACCGGGCCCGGAGGCGGGGACGTAGGACTCATAGTTAGATCTTGGGTAAGGCCCGAAGGCGATCCCTCGACCTGGGCCGTATGACGGGGAGTAACCCCGGAGTCTTGTTGGGGATGCTCTTCTTCCGAGCTATCTCCCATCGTGGGACAAGCCAGTTCGTCGTCCCCTACCTCGTCGGAGACTTCGTCGTAGGCCTCATCACCCGCGTCGCCGGTCTCTTCCTCGGACGCGGGGCCAGAGTCCGACCCTTGTACGTCGTCTTCTCCCTCAACAGATTCCTGGAAGATGTCATCAGGTGGGGGTGCCGAAGCCGACAATTGAGCCTGGAGCCGATTAGCCCGGCGAATCTTTAAAGTTTTCTTACTCCTAAATTTCGAACACGCCATGCAGGTGTCTTCACGGTGATCCGGTGACAAGCATGTATTGCACACGGGGTGCACGTCGAGGTGCGAATATTTAGAGTGACACAGCGGACACTTCTTGAATGGAGTCCGCTCCATAGCAAAGGGTGTAGTGTAGGCCCGTCCGCGTCGAAAGCACGTGGAAGGGCAGTAGGAGATCGGAGCTGAGAGTCAGTAAGAAACCCGAACGCAACTATACCGACGCCCAGCCTAAAGACCTTTTGGTCTCGAGTAAAAGTAGAACAACTATCGGTTCCGATAGAGGGAACCGAAACACATCCGAACCCAATGGCGGAAATAAACAATCTGGGGATGGAGGCGATGCCCATGCGCACTGTAGTCCAGGGGAGGAGCCACCTATCTCGTGATACTTCGAAGACTCTTCCAGGACAACAATGTGCAATCATCCGGACCCAACACTAGGTGGCGGACTATGCACAGATATGAATTCAGCAGCCCACATGCCTCGAACTTTGTCCATTCTACGCTCAGGGGGCCCCCTGTGTGCGCATTCTCTATTGGACGTCGAAGATCTCGAAGTTCTCCTCCTTCCTCGTCGTCCCGGCTTGGTGATCTTGTTCTTCGGTATCTTCTCCAATCTTTTCTGTGAAAATTTCGCCTTTTTCTTCTTCTATTCTCCCAAAAACTCTGGAGCCTCTCAGTGACGATCCAGACCCAACAGCGGAAAAAAAGAATTTGAAGATGGCGCCCAAAGGTGGGAGCTTCCGCAGGAAGTGTGCAGACGTCACAGGAAGTACACCAAAAGGTGTGACGTTGACAGCCACCTGGGCTACGAAAAAAATAAAAAAGAAATAAAGAAAAGACTACGATTCCGGAGCTAACCACTAGACCGAGGAATAATGCACATCATAGTGAATCCAGAAAGATTCACGCTGCAAAACTGTTCCTTCCAGATATATATATCGTTACCGAAGGTAAGTAACTTGTGCATCTGAAAGAAACAGGTTAGTGTAGATTACTTACCTTAGAATATATACCCCATCAATACCAATGCCGGTGGTGAGTCTGCGAACCAAGATCACACCAGAAAGTCCTGGAGAACGGAACAGAAAGGCTGAAAAAGCCATCTCTCTGGACTTGGCTGTCCAGGCAGTAATGTCTAGCAAACGTGTGCAGCGAGGCCCAAGTAGCAGCCCGACAGATGTCCTGCAAGGGGATTCCTCGACCCAGGGCAGTAGTAGCCGCCTTGGCACGAGTGGAATGGGCACGCAGACCAAGAGGAGGCTCCTTGCTCGCCAAAGAGTAGCAAGCCTTGCCGCACAAGATGACCCACAAGAGCTGGTCCGCTTGTGCACCGCCCGTCCCTTCTTAACGCCCACGTAACCAACAAAGAGCTGGTCGTCCACCCGGAACTGGCGTGTGCGATCTAGATTGAAGGAGGGCGCACATTTTGGGTTTAGACGGTGGAGCCTCTCTTCCTCTTTCGAGGGATGCGGAGGCAGAAAGAAGGTGGGCAAGGTGATGGACTGCCCGATATGAAAGGCTGTGACCACCTTGGGCAGGAAAGAAGGACGAGTCCTAAGAACAACCTTGTCCGGATGGACAGAGAGGAAAGGAGGTTTAGAAGATAGAGGCTGGAGCTCACTCACTCTCCTGGCAGAGGTGATGGCAACCAGGAATGCAGTTTTAAGAGTCAGAGGCACTGTCCGCTTTGTCGCCAAGAAGGCGACGGCCTTTGAAGGGCATGTCCATGAGTGTAGCCTGGACATCCCCTGTGAAGTTGGCATTCCTCAGCCAGGCGTGGCGACGAATCGCCACCGTCGTGGAAATCGCTCTGCCCAGCGAGTCCGTGGTGTCAAGTCCACAGCTAATTGAATACCGTGCTGCATCCCACCCCTCCGCCAGGGCGAGCAGTGTCCGGGCCTACTCCGGACACTGTGGCAGCAAATCCGCAACCGTAGTGGGTGTAATGGCCCAAAAGGCAGGCGGTGTTGACAGACCATAGCCCCAAACTCAGAGGAGAACAGTTTCTTTCCAAACTGATCATACCTTTTGGATTCCCAATCCGGGGGTGCGATCAGGAATGCGGTCTGGGACGTAGAGGCCTAGATCACCAAGCTCTATGGGGTGGGGTGAATGGACAGAAAGCAGGGGTCACTCAGTCAGGCGGTGACCTCAGGCCACGTTCCGATCCACAGGGAGGCCTGTAGAGGGCTTGGACCAGGTGCCCATCAGAACGTCGGTGAGAGCCTCGTTACACAGCAGTAGAGGCTCCGAGGAGCTTGCCTGCGGTTTGAGCACATCATTGAGGTTAGTCCTCACGGCCGCGACAGGGAGCTCAAGGGCCTTGGCTGCCCTGTGCAACACCACACTATAAGTAGCCCCCTCCTCCGAAGCCACAGAGGGAGGAGAGACTAATCCAGCGTTGGGCAAAGTGGCCAGACCACTGGCATCCCCCATCTCTTCTGCCCAGTCCTGGCTCAGCTGGCACTGCTGTGCCAGAGGGTCCTCAGACCCCTCCCAGTCCTCCTCGTCATCAATCCCCTGGTAAACAGGCAAAAATGATCGAGCCAGATTGTAGGTGAATTGCTCACCCATCGACGCCGGAGACGGCGTCGCACCTGGACCGAGCCTGAAACCGGGGCCGGTGTAGTCCGAAGACTGCACCGGGAGCAACACCCACAGGGTCGGCGCCAGCGGAGAAGTCTTGAGGTTGACGGGTGACGACCCGGATCCAGGCCTGGATCCTGTGGGGCCCTGCGGCGTCAGGACCGGAGTCGATGACAGCGCCGGGGCCGAAGGACCCGATGGTCCCGGGCCGGACCGTCGGGCCCGCTAGGGCTCCGAGTCGGACCCGCGGGGCCCGAAGGCGCCTCGGCAGGTTCAGACGGCGGGAAGTGCGACCTCATGATCACCTCAGGCGTGCAGCCCAGGGACCGGCAGGTATGGAGCTGGACGCGGCACCTGCGGCTCCAGAGAAGCCGAGCGGGCGGTGTCGCCCGAACCCCCTGCCGCGTTGCGCGAGCGTTGGTGGGAGTCGGAAGAGCATTGATGCTTCTTCGACTTCTTTTTCGAATGCCTCGACTTACTGGAGGACTTGGAGCCCGACGAGTGGTGGTGACTCGACGAGCGGCGAGAACTGCGGCTCCGCGACCGGTCCCTCGAATTCCTCCTCGAGCTGCGCAGAGCCGACTGCCGGATCTCAAGCAGCTTACGGGACCGCTCCCGTCTAGCCTTCGAGGTCAAGGCCCAACAGTCGGGGCACGACTTGTCATCATGGTCATCATGGTCGGCCCCAAGGCAGTAAAGGCACCGACGGTGGGGGTCGGTCACAGACATCAGGCGGTGACAGGCCTCGCAAGGTTTAAACTGAGGCATCCCTATCGGCACCGCGAGTCGATCAACGACTCAAAAAGTGATCAAAAGAGATCAAAAAAGTAATCAAAAAATGACTGCTTTTCCTGGATCTGCGCTTGCTGGTGCGAAAAAAAAAAAAGAACTGACGTCAGCACACGAGGGCCGCGTCTAAATGCTCAGACGACATCAACCCGGCCATCATGATGCGGACGACGACGCGGACGCCTACCGACACGCAGGGGTACTGCTGACGAAAACTTTCCGGATCCAGTCGGACGCCTGGGGATATTCTAAGGTAAGGAATCTAACAATAACCTGTTTCTTTCAGATAAATGAACTACATACTCTGTGGTGTACTACTGTGTTCCTAATAAAAGAAACCTGTTCCACCAAAGAAATCGGCTATTGGTTAATAGGAAGAGTTACAAGAATAAACAAAGTCTACTGCTACCAAGCAGATACATTAGAATAATTATTCACTCATAAAACCAGGACAGAGTGCAAAACTCATTTTTAGGTTTTGGGACTGAAAAGCACTGCTGCTCTTTCATACTGTTAGACCAATGAGAAGTCATTCTTTCCAAAGTAATATTTCTAATATGCTTTCAACGCTACTCACATTAATGTAGTAACCAAAGTTTTAAGAGTAAAAATTCTGACCCCGTACCTGCCTCTTCAGCTTACGTTCCTTCTGAGACCCATAGTACGTAAGTATCTTGAAACTCGGACACCAACGTTTCAACTCCATCTCCCAATTGAGCATCACACTGGTTGGAACAATAATAAGATGAGGGCCCCAATTCCCTGTATGGAATAGAAATGAACGTCAGCTAAAGAAAATATAATGTGTGATTTTAATATTGAAGCATTTTAGACATTTAAGCCATGTATTCCTAACTGATATAGCACTTATTATTAAGGAAAATGCTACTTACCACAGTATGCATCTGTTCTTGGCATGTAGAGCTGCTAGAATCCCATGCTATGCATAGATCGCCATCTAGTTTTGGGTCCGGATGTTTGCACTTTGTTTTTGTTCGAAGAAGTCTTTCCAGTCACGAGGTAGGTGACTCCTCCTTTCGGTGATAGTGTGCATGGGCATCGACTCCATCCTTAGATTGTTTTGCCGATAAAAGTTCATGATGGAGCAAGTAAGAGTAGTAAAGGAAAGAGGTTCATGTATATTGTATCCAAGTAAGATAGTACTGCAACAGGTGTAGGTACCCGGAGAGGAGGGTGAGCGCATGAGATTCTACAGCTCTACATGCCAAGAATAGAGGCATAATGTGGTATGTACCATTTTCCATTTGAGGCATAGGAGCTGTAGACATAAGCTATGCATAGACTATATAGCAGTTACGTCCCAAAGCGGTAGCTAACATGTAGCTGTTGCAGATGTTTGAACTAGTGTACATAAAACTGCCTGGCCCACACTAGCCTGTTTAGCTAACTCATCTATGCAATGGTGTTTTGTAAAGGTGTGTTGTTAGACCATGTTGTAACTTTGCAGATGTCATCTATGGGAATATTTCCTAAAAATGCCATAGAGGCACCTAGTTTGCGAGTGGAATGCGCTTCAAGGGGAATCGTTAATGTGCGTTTAGACTTACTGTAACATATTTGAATGCAAAACTATACAATTTGCAATGCCTGATTTTGATATTGGATTGCCTTTATGTGGTGGAGCAAAGGCAACAAAAAGTTGCTTTGTTTTCCTGAAAGATTTGTTCTTTCAATGTACTTCAGTAATGCTCTTGAAATCTAATGTGTGAAGAGAACGTTCTGCCACTGAATCTGGTTGAGGGAAGAACACTGGTAACTCTACAGATTGGGTGACCAGAAAGGAAGAAATTACTTTAGGTAAAAATTTGTGGCTAGTCCTAAGAACCACTTTGTTTTGATGAATTTGTAAAACATGGTTCTTCTATGGTTAGTGCCTGAAGCTCACCCACTCATCTCAGGGATGTGATGGCTATGAGGAAGGCTACTATCCAAGTGAGAAATTGTAGTTCGCATTTGTGCAGTGGTTCAAAAGGTGAACCCATGAGCCTTGTAAGAAATATGTTGAGATTCCACACTGGAGCAGGTGGAAGTGTGGGAGGAATAATTCTTCTAAATCCTTCAATAAATGCTTTCATAGCAGGTACTCTAAAAAGAGACAAATGCTGTCTGTTTTGTAGATATGCAGCTATCACAGCTAGATGCAAGCGTGTAGGAGAGTAGGGTCTGCAATCCTATGATCACCCAGATTTTTTGCTTTTGTTTCACTGGTTTACGACTTTCTCTGGCTGTGGGCCTGCCAATCAGACCCACAGCCTGGCTGTTCTCTTTCTAAATTCCCTCATGTACCCTAGGTGCATCTACCAATTGGTACTGGGCCACCTTATCAGACCCTGTAACTCAGGGCATAGGTGTACCCAGGGCTGCCAGGGGCTGCGGCATGTATTATGCCACCCCTGGCTGGCCTCCTAAATTTGACACAACTGGCTGCATGACAGCTGGGGCAAAGTCGTGTAATCACCCTTTGCTGTAGGTGTAGTATACCTATACCTAACCCTAAAATGGACACACAGATTCCTATCAGTCACTCCTATGGCAGGCCTTGACAATCCTGAAGGCAGAGTGCTTGGAATCGTGTGAGGTGGTGCTCTGGCATGAGCTGAGCCTGTCTGCAGCTTGCGGAATCAAGTCCTAATAGCTGTTCCATGATATCGCATACCATATACTCTTAAGTGCATTATAATCCTCGCGGTTAAATGCTATCTTTGGTATTGCTTTATCAAAACATGTCGAGTAAGGTGTCATACGAATTGGAATACTAACCCCTCGCCAATTCTGGCGACGGGGTTAGCATTCCACCCTTCTAGAGGGACACGACATGTATGTAACTGTGAACCCCGGTTAAAGTTAACTGAAGCCTCAGCTCCACAAAATGGATGCTGCCACCACAGACACGAGTCTGACCCCCTGCAGCTGGGAGTCCTTCCAGCGAGGGGAGCCTGGACAAAGGGTTTCCTGTCAGGGGCGGTGCTAGCACCGTCCCAGACATGGTTTTGTGTATCCTGGGTAGGCAGGGCTTTACAGGAAGGTGACTGCTGAGTGGCACCCCGGTGCTCACTACGCATAGGCCGGTCTGAACCAGTTCCAGGGGCACACCAGCCCCTGGCCTGGGGAAGTCCGGCATGGCTGAGGGGTGTAACCACCCCCCACCTAGTCCCACCCATAGGCAGGACCTAGTCACCGGGTCAGCCCCCTTTTTTAGTATAAAGATGGGAGCGGGCCCCCTGTTAAAATTAGATCATCTTTGGAATCAAGATACCACTTTCTTCGAAAGGACTTCACGATTTCTTCTTCAAGATTCTCCCTTGTGGCTAAGGAGTAGTCACCCTGCATCCGCAGGCACCATCCTAAAGAACACTGCGGTCTGCTGCAAGTCCTTCATCACGAATCCGACGACCCAGCTCGACGAGACCCGGCTTCCCTGGCACCTCTGACCTCTACTCACCTCTACAGCCAAGCTGAGAACCGTGAGTGCGACGAGACCTCAAGGGACCGACGATCGCCAAGACTGCACGACATCTTTACTGCAAGCCCACCGTGTCCTCCACTGGTGAGTGCTTTGGGGTCCGAGAAGCCCCAACCCTGCGCAGCTCCAGCACCCAAGATCAGCCTCCCTGCATCTCCACGATCGGCGTGGGGCCCTTCTGCTGTTTGCTGTGCACCGCGTTGTGTGGCTACTAGCCGGCTGGCTTGTGGCCTTCTGAACGACGCCCAACGACTTCACGACTGCTGGTCTGGTTGCTCCAGGCTGGCCCTTGCTTCCTTCTTCAAGAGAGGCACCCCGGACCCTCCTGGTCCACTCCAGACGCCATTTTAGGTCCACCGCGTGGGCTTGAATTTGCCAAGGCTTTGTTGCCCAATCCTGGGTCCAGCGACGCCGACAGCTTCTATCTTCGTGGGACAGCTCGATCCTCCATCCTGGTCGCCGACAACGCCTCCTGGTCCGTGAGATCTTCGAGTCAAGCGTCACCCACTCACCTTGTCGAGGTGGCTACCATCCGGTGCCCTCCTGGTGCCCACTGACTACTGGCTAGTAGTCTCGAACTTGGTCCCCTCTGCTTTCAGGTGTCATCTATCTTCGAGATCCAGGCTTGGATCCAACTGAACTTTCTTCACTGGTCACCGGCCAGCATCTTTTCTTCCGGCTCCTGGTCCGTCTACGAGGATTCCCGACGTCTTTTCAGACCTATGCAGCTGCAGCCCCTGGGCTAGGTAACTTCGGCATTTCGGTGCCCCAGCATAGCCTCACTATCCAAGGGTCAGAATCCACTTTCGTTTTCTCCCTACCAGGTCGGGTTCGCCCGAGAACACTAACTTTCTATTTCCTAGCTACCATAGACTTTTGTCCCGCATCTCGCGTGAGAGTGCACACACTGTACCCGAGTCCCCTAGGCCTCCTAGAAGTAATCTAACGATTCCCTAGTCAAGTCCTAGCGATTCCAAAAGCTATTAGTACTGTACTTACCTGCTAGGAATTTCGCATTCCACTTTCAGAGTATATGGTTTTCCGTGCCCCTCGGGCATTTGTATATACTGTGCTAACTTAAGTATTTTTGTAGGAGTTTTGGTTTGTGCTTAGTACCCTGTCCTCATAAAGAGTACAGGGCTGTTGTGATCTTTAAATAAATAACTGTTTATTTTCATAACACTTGTGTGGTGTCCTTTCACTTGGTATTCAAGGGGTATATGTGTGGTAAACAGCTGGCTTAACACGCCCTCTCGAGTCTTTAGCCTTAGACTGCTCGTATCCACGCTACTAGGATAGCTGGTCTATAAGGTTGACTTACAACCAATCATCAATAAGGGTTGCTGGACTGATACATAGTGTTCACTAGAATAGTGAGCACTGCATATCAGGCCACCTTCTCACAAAGCGTAAGGATGTGTACGCATAATTTGAACGCGGTAAATGTAATCGAAAGCAAATGTTTTGTATGGAAGCGTCTAACGGATTGATTGATATGAGCCCTTGCTCCAGATTTCACAGTTGCGCTCAGCATTGAAAAGCATCCTCCATGCGTGGGGTTACTTTGGTGATGTCGTCTAAGGAGCCTGTCGCTTGTTCTCACTGAAGATCTAGCTCCTGTTGCAGAGGTCGCATTTTCAGGCATGTTAGTGGGATGAGATTTATGGCTGAGGAGCACATTCTCAGAAGTGAAGCGAACAGGCGAACAGAAAGTGACTTTCTTTTTGACACTTGCATTGCTAATTTCTGCAGACGGAGTTGCCTTTCTTGAGACAAGAATGCTTTGCATTGAATTGTGTCCAGACGAGCACCCAGGAAAAGTAGAATCAATCTTGGAAGTAATTGGGATTTGCCCATGTTTACAGTGAGACTCAGGGACGCAAAGAGATTGCGACACATTGTTATGTTGTTCCGTACCCTGTTCTTTGAAGGACCTTTGATTAGCCAATCGTCCAAGTACGGGAATACCTGGATTCCCAAAGAGCGTAATGTTGCCACTACCGGAGCCAGGCACTTCGCAAAAATCCTTGGAGCCGACTTGAGGCCAAATGGGAGTACTTTGAACTGATAGTGGGCGCCAGCCACAGTGAAACGGCGATACTTTTGATGTTTTGGTTGAATTGGGATGTGAAAGTATGGGTCTTCCATGTCCAAAGAAGACATAAAATCTCACTCATTCAGGCAGCTTAGTGTGAGAAGTTGGCCTGATATATAGTGCTCACTATTCTAGTGATCACTGTGTATCATACCAAACGACCCTTATTGATGATTGGTTGTAAGTCAACCTTATAGACCAGCTATCCTAGTAACATGGACAAGAGCAGTCTTTAGGCTTAACTCTAGAGTGCGTGTTAAGCCAGCTGTTATACCATCACATATACCCATTGAACACCAAGTGAAAGGACACCACACAAGTTGTTATGAAAATAAAAGGATATTTATTTATAACAAGTCTACCCTGAACTCTTTACGAGTCAGGGAGCTAAGAAAACAATAAAACTCTTATGAAAATACTTTAAGTTGCACAATTTACACAAATGCCCGAGGGGCACGAAAAACCATATACTCTAAAAGTGGAATGCGAAATACTAGCAGGTAAGTAACAAGATCCAGAGGCTTCAGGATCGCTTGGACTACCCTACTGAACCCTAAGGTTAGGAGCAGGAGGCCTAGGGAGATCGGGTGCAGAGTGTGCACTCTCACGCGGGATGCGGGACAAAGTCTATGGATACTAGTATTTCGTAAAGTTACAGTTATCGGACGAATCCGACTAGATAGGCTGAAAACGAAAAAGGATCTGGACACTTGGATAGTGAACCTACGTTGGAGCACCGAAATGTTCAGGTTACCTAGCCCAGGGGCTGCGGCTGCTTACGGTTCAAAAGACGTCGGGAATCCTCGTTACAGTCTATGGAGCCTGAAAGAAGAAGTTGCTGGCAGGCGACCAGTGAAGAAGTTCGATGTGATCCAAGCCTGGATCGGTGATGGAGACGACCTGAAAGCAGAGGGGACTCAGTTCTTAATCACTCGCCAGTGATTAGGTGAGCACCAGGATGGCACCGGATGAAGTCACCTCGACCAGGTGAGTGGGCGTCGCTGGGCTCTGCAGTCTCTCGGACCAGGAGGCGTTGTCCGCGACCAGGATGGAGGTGCGAGCTGTCCCACGAAGGTGTCTGCGGTCGGCGATGCTGGACCCAGGATTGGGGCAACAAACCTTGGCAAAGGCAAGCCCACGCGGTGGACTCAAGATGGCGTCTGGAGTGGACCAGGAGGGTCCGGGGTGCTCCTCTCTTGGAAGGGAGCAAGGGCCAGTCCGGAGCAACCAGACCAGCGATGTAATCGTCGTGGTTCGTCGTCAGGAGGGCCACTAGCCAGCAGGCAAGTGACCGGACAACGCGGTGAGCAGCAAAGAGCAGAAGGGCCCCAAGCAGATCTCGTGGATGCTGGGAGGCTGGACTTCGGTGCTGGAGCTGCTCAGGGTTAGGGCTTCTCAAACCCCTCACTCGAGGATCCCTCGGCGGTCGTGCTGGATAAGCGTTGTGCAGTTTTGAAGATGGCCGGTCCCTTCAGGTCTCGTCACACCCACGAATCTCAGCTGGGCTGATGATGCAGGTAGAGGTCAGAGATGCCAGGGAATCCAGGTCTCGTCGAGCTGGGCAGTCTTGATCCGGAGGATGGACTTACAGCACACCGCAAGCGCTTAGATGGTGCCCGCTGGTGCAGGGTGGCTACTCCATAGCCACAAGGGAGAGTCTTCAAAAATGTTCAAGAGTTCTTTCGTGGAAAGTAGTCAAGATTCAGAATGATCTAATTTGGGAAGGGTGCCTGCTCCTACATTTATTCTAAAAAAAGGGGCTGGCACGCGACTAGGTCCTGCCCATGGGTGGGACCAGGAGGGGGGTGGTTACACCCCTCTCCCTTGTCCGGACTTTCCCTAGCTCAGGGGCTGGTGTGCCCCTGGAACTGGTTCAAGCCGGCATATGCACAGTGAGCACCGGGGTGCCACTTGCAGTCACCTTCCTCTCAGCCCTGCCTACCTGGGATACACAAAACCCTGTCTGGGATGGTGCTAGCACCGCCCCTGACAGGAAACCCTTTGTCCAAGCTCTCCTCGCTGGAAGGACTCCCAGCAGCAGGAGGTCAGACTTGTGTCTGTGGTGGCAGCATCCATTTTGTGGAGCTGAGGCTGTGTTAAGCTTTAACCGGGGTTCACAGTTACATACATGTCGTGTCCCTCTAGAAGGGTGGAATGCTAACCCCGTCTCCAGAATTGGCGAGGGGTTAGTATTCCAATTCGTATGACACCTTACTCGACATGTTTTGATAAAGCGGTACCAAAGTTGGCAAATAACCGCGAGGATTATAAGGCACTTTAAGAGTATATGGTACGCGTTATCATGGAACAGCTATTAGGACTTGGTTCCGCAAGCTGCAAACGGGCTCAGCTCATGCCAGAGCACCATCTCACATAATTCCAAGCACTCTGCCTTCAGGATTGATAAGGCCTGCCATAGGAGTGACTGATCGGAATACATGTGTCCATTTTAGGGTTAGATATAGGAATACACTATCTTAAGCAAAGGGTGATTACACCACCTTGCCCCAGCTGTCGTGCAGCCAGTTGTGTCAGATTTAGATGGCCAGCCAGGGGTGGCAAAATACATGCTGCAGCCCCTGGTAGGCCCTGGGTACACCTATGCCCTGGATGCAGGGACTGATAAGGTGGCCCAGTACCAATTGGTAAATGCACCTAAGGTACACGTGTCAATTTAGAGAGAGAACAGCTAGGCTGTGGGTCTGATTAGCAGGCCCACAGCCAGGGAAAGTCGTAAACCAGTGAAGCAAAAAAGCAAAAATCTGGGGTGATCATAGGATTGCAGACCCTACTCTCCTACACTTAGAATCTCTGAAAGAGTGACCATGCGAAACCCCTGCTTCTTGAGATATCTGTTGAGATTGTGCAGATCCAGGATCTGTCGCCATTCCCCTGATTTCTTCTTTATGAGGAAAAAACTGGAATAGAAGCCTGTTCGCCTCTGATGAACTGGGACCTTTTCTATAGCGTTCTTGAGGAACATTGACTGAACCTCCTTGAACAATAAGTGAAGACTAGGGGGAGGGGGTCCCCTGGGCGGAGTAGTTGGTGGTTTGGTGACCAACTCCAGGGTGTGTCCATGTTGAACAAGGTCTAGCACCCTTTGGTCGGATGTAATCTGTTGCCACCGGTGTAGGAAGGCAGATATTTTCACGCCCACAGGGAGTGAAGGAAATATGGGTGGCGCCCGGCTGATCTCACTGCTTTCTGTGAGTATCTCGCCCTTGATTGTTAGAGCACTTTTGGCCTACTTGTCGAGAGAAACTAGCCGTTCTAGATTGTCGGTATGAGGATTGATATTTCTGCCGATATTGAGGCCGATAGTCTGTTTTGTGAGTAATAGTTTCCTCTAGAGGAGTATCCACGACCTCTAGCGCCTCTAAAAGATCCCCGCTTGTACTGCAGGGAACCCAGGGATCTTGCGGTCTCCGTTTTGATTGCCTGGAGGGCTTCGTCTATAGGTTTCCCAAACAAAAATTCGCCATCATAGGCCATATCCAAGATCTTTAGTTGGACCTCAGGCCGAAAGGTGGTAGCCTTTAGCCAGCCCTGGCGTCGGAGAACTGCAGCCCCTGCCAGTTGTCTAAAATTTGTATTTGCAATGTCCAAAGCGCAGTCAATGGTTTCTGCAGCTGCACGCTCCCCTTCCATCAAGATCTTTTGCGCCTCCTTGCGCTTATCCTCTGGAATCAGATCAATCAGACTAGCCATGTCTGACCACATTTGGCGATCATAACATCCTTTGATAGCCAAAGAATTAACTGCCCTGATTGAAGCAGCAGCCATGGTGGAATTTTTTTACCAATGAGGTCCAAACGACGTCTCTCTTTATCTGGTGGTGTAGTGATGGGAGCGGCTGTTTTTTTTATCTTTGCTGTGCGGCCTGCAAAATGACCGAATCTGGCTGCGGGTGTCCAATAAGGCATGAAGGGCTACCGAAAGGAGCACAATATTTTGTCAATCCGCAGTAGCACGGCAGGCACAGAAACAGGATGTTTTCATTCCACCTTAATGCCTTTCTTCCATATGTAGTCTATAATAGGAATGGGCCTGGACACCTTCCTAGTTTCTTCTTTAAAATCATGGAGAAAGCACTCAGACAGATCCACTGTCACTGATAGCTGAAACCTACTCGCAGCCCGCTTCATAAGGTTGTGAAACCCACCTATGTCTTCTGGTGGTGAATCTGAAGGCTGTGGAGTTGGTGGAGATTGCATGGGGATAATATAAGAATCCCACAGATCCACAGGAGAATTCTCTGGTAGCTGGCCTTCTTCTACTTCTTCATCTGAAGAAGTGTCTGGAGTCTGAGTGGGCAAAATCGGTTGCTGAGGTTCCGTGACCGGAGACCTAGGTGCAGGTATCTCAGGCTGAGGAATAGGGCCCAGAACTGCTGCAGGTTGAAGTGGAGAAACAACCTGCAGTGGTGGAAAGTGGTGTCTGTAGTCAGCCAACATGGCTTGTAAATCCTGGATGAGACCCGGTGGTAGATGGCTGGACTCTGGAGCCCGAGACTGCCTCTGGTATGCTGTATGATGAGGAACCACGATGTCCTCTTGATAGTAATGCTCCGTGTATTCATCATCCTCCTCATCATCATCTTGACACTTAATGTTCAATTCCGAAGGATGGTGAGCTATCCCAAACGCTCCTTCATTATCATCATCATAATAATCATCCTCCTCCTCTTCATGAGCATAAGTCTCAAGGAGGGGAGATGGCGTAAGCGGTGAAATATAGGAGCATTCTTGCCTTTGGTAAGATCTCAGTTGAATAGCCTCTGAGTAAATAGGCGTAGAAAATGCTTGAACTGTGACTGGAGGCTTTATATCAGCAGTGTCCATTGACATCGGTGGCTCTTTAGACAATGGAGACATTGGAGATTAAATCGTTGCCATAGGGCTCTTGATGGCAGACGATGTCGACGGGACCATCGTAGACGGACGTCAACGGACTCTACTTCTTTGTCCACAGGACGGTCGTCGACTGCACCTTTGATGTCTTTGTCGACAATGGAGGCTTCGTCGACGGTACCTTCGTTGGAGAGTGTTTAGACTTCGACGACGAGATAGTTTTCTTCGCCGAAATGGAAATCCTAGTTGACAGGATAGGAGAGGAGAGGTAATAGCTGTAGTGGAAATTGTCGCCGTCGACTAAGGAGCTGAAGACGTGACAGAGATGGTAGTCATATGAAAAGCTGAGGAGACAGAGCAGCTCATCCTCAGCCGAAGAAGATTTGAGCCATAAAAGGACTCTGGCCTCCATATCCCTTAAGGTCTTAGAAGGGAAGGTGCAGCAGATTTTACAATTTGTCTCATGCTTAGGATAGAGGCAATAAATACAGTCCTTATGTTGATCATCATTGGCTGGGACAAAATTCTTAGTCCTTTTGGCATAATGAGGTGGATAGGCTACTGCAGTTTAGGCCTCAGCACATTTCTATTGGGCCTTCTACTGTAATTTACTTTTAGCACTGCTTTTTTATATACCGTGGGACTCCCACCTCGGTGACTGGGAATGATTCAGGCATGTCAATCTATGAAAGATACCCCAAAACAGGCATGTGAATCTATGAAGGATACCCCAATACTAGATAACTGTTAACCCCAGGTTGTGAATCAGTTGGACTGTTTTTCAAGTGTGTTTTATGCAGCTCTGTTGCAAGCTGGCTTTTATTAGCCAATCATTTAGGTAGAGAAATATATGAACGTGCAGTCTTACATGAGCCGCGACTACTGCTAGACACTTGGTGAAAACCCTGGGTGCTGTAGTTACTCCAAATGGGAGTACTTTGAATTGATAATGTAGTCCGCCCGTCAGAAACCTAAGATATTTCCGGTGAGCAGGGTGAATGGGAATATGGAAATATATGTCCTTTAAGTCCATGGTGGACAAAAAGTTGCCTTGCTGAAGGAGTGGGAGCACTTCTTGGAGTGTGACCATGTGAAAGTGGTCCAATTGAATGTACTGATGTAGTTCTCGGAGGTCTAGTATAGGCCTGAATGAGCTGTCCTTTTTGGAAATTAAAAAATACAGGGATTACACCCGAGTCCCTTGGCACTGTAATGGGACTGGTTCTATAGTGTGTTTTTCCAAGAAAGAGAACCTCCTGCTTTAGGAGGGTGAGATGCTCTGGCGACATTGTATGTGATCTTGGATGGGTATTTGGGGGAGTGTCTGTAACCTCCAGGCAGTAACCATACTGGATAATTTGTAGTACCCACTCATCTGAGGTGAGATTAAATTCCAGACAGGCAGCAATTGGGAGAGTCGTCCCCCGACAGGAGTGGAATGATCGGCGGATAACGGAAGCAAGTCACTTTGTTTGAGGCGGAAGTGCGGGTAGAGTTTTCTCTGCCTCTTTCCTTGCCATTGTTTCCTCTAAAACCTCCTCTGAAATAACCTCTAGAGGAGGGGGATTGATTATTGCCCTTGTAAGAGGAGGAGGGATTTTCAGTGGACACGATTTTTGTACCACCACTGTAAAAGGATCGACGAAAGGAACCCCTAGTGGCAGGTAACTGCAAAGACCCCATGGATTTTGCGACCTCGGTGTCTTTCTTTATCTTTTCCAGTGAGGTATCAACATCTGGACCAAAGAGGTGCTTCTTATCGAACGGTTGATTAAGGATGAAGGTTTGCACCTCCGGCTTGAAGCCTGATATTCTTAGCCAAGCATGTCTGCATAATAGTATGCTGGTGTTGACTGCACAAGCTGCTCTGTCTGCTGCATCTAGGGCACACCTAATGAATGTATTGGTAATACGTTTATTTCCTAAATGTACGAGTTACTTACCTTCGGTAACTATTTATCTGGTAGAGAGGATTCTGTCCGCAGATTCCTTAACGTAGAATTATCCGCAGGAGTGAGACTCGATCCGGAAAATTTTCTTTACCACAGCATCTCTGCGGCCGGGGGCGGTACCACGTGACTCCGCCCTGACGTCATCCGCGGGCATGAATTCAGCTAGGTCACATAAGCCCCGGCACGTTGACATCAGTTTTCTTCTGAGAACTTTTCCGCGCCACAACGCAGAGCCATTACAAACAAAAATTGTGAGAATATGGGAACAGTGTGCGAAATAGCAGATAAACAGAACGAAAGAAGCAAATGGAGAGCAACAGCTCCATTCGGAGAGGTGCCAAGCACTGTGGCACTTAAAGTCATAGAAGGGAAGAGTTGAGCACAGCTACTGCAAAGCAACCTTGCAAGCAAATACAACATTCTCCCTGGAGACAGAAAAAACATTGCAAAAATGTTGCAGCAGACTAAAGAAGCCTGCAACCACAGCCAATTAACAGTGAAGAACAAGAAGTCCAGAACAGAAGAGTAACAACAAATTACCCTAAGACAACACCATCAAGGAGAGTCGCGTCCCCTGAAAGGAAAAAAGGGCTGAGGCACAGCTAAGAGATCCCAACTCAGAGGACTGCACATGAGTCCGAAATTTCAAGCAAGGAAAAAGGGAGAAAGTATGAGATGGCCCCACACTGGAAACACCAGAATTTGTCGTCTTAGATGAGATGCAACTACTGCCAGACATTTGGTGAAGACCCTGGGTGCTGTGGTAACTCCGAATGGGAGTACCTTGAACTGGTGAGGCTGACCATCAAGTACAAACCTGAGATATTTCCTGTGAGAGATGTGAATGGGAATATGGAAGTAGGCATCCTTGAGGTCTAGAGTGGCAAGGAAGTCTCCTTGTGATAGCAGAGGAAGGACCTGTTGAAGTGTGACCGTGTGAAAATTGTCTGAATGTATGTACAGGTTTAGGGGTCTGTGAGAAGGTGGCCTGATATGCAGTGCTCACTATTCTAGTGAACACTATGTATCAGTCCAGCAACCCTTATTGATGATTGGTTGTAAGTCAACCTTATAGACCAGCTATCCTAGTAGCGTGGATACGAGCAGTCTAAGGCTAAAGACTCGAGAGGGCGTGTTAAGCCAGCTGTTATACCACATATACCCCTTGAACACCAAGTGAAAGGACACCACACAAGTGTTATGAAAATAAACAGTTATTTATTAAGAATCACAACAGCCCTGTTCTCTTTATGAGGACAGGGTACTAAGCACAAAACAAAACTCTTACGAAAATACTTAAGTTAGCACAGTATATACAAATGCCCGAGGGGCACGGAAAACCATATACTTGAAAAGTGGAATGCGAAATTACTAGCAGGTAAGTACAGTACTAATAGGCTTTGGAATCGCTAGGACTTGACTATAGAATCGTTAGATTACTTCTAGGAGACCCAGGGGACTCGGGTGCAGTGTGTGCACTCTCACGCGAGATGCGGGACAAAGTCTATGGTAGCTAGGAATTGCAAAGTTAGTGTTCTCGGGCGAACCCGACCTGGTAGGAAGAAAACGAAAGTGGATTCTGACCCTTGGATACTGAGGCTATGCTGGGGCACCGAAATGCCGAAGTTACCTAGCCCAGGGGCTGCAGCTGCATAGGACTCAAAGGACATCGGGAATCCTTGTTGACGGACCAGGAGCCTGGAAGAAAGAAGTTGCTGGCAGGCGACCAGTGAAGAAAGTTCGATGGATCCAAGCCTGGATCGAAGGAAGATGACACCTGAAAGCAGAGGGGACCAAGTTCGTGACTACTAGCCAGTAGTCAGTGGGCACCAGGAGGGCACCGGATGGTAGCCACCTCGACTAGGTGAGTGGGTGACGCTGTGCTCGGAGATCTCACGGACCAGGAGGCGTTGTCGGCGACCAGGATGGAGGAGCGAGCTGTCCCACGAAGATAGAAGCTGTCGGCGTCGCTGGACCCAGGATTGGGCAACAAAGCCTTGGCAAATTCAAGCCCACGCGGTGGACCTAAAATGGCGTCTGGAGTGGACCAGGAGGGTCCGGGGTGCCTCTCTTGAAGAAGGAGGCAAGGGCCAGTCTGGAGCAACCAGACCAGCAGCAGTGATGTCGTCGGGCGTCGTTCAGAAGGCCACAAGCCAGCCGGCTAGTAGCCAAACAACGCGGTGCACAGCAAACAGCAGAAGGGCCCCACGCAGATCGTGGAGATGCAGGGAGGCTGATCTTGGGTGCTGGAGCTGCGCAGGGTTGGGGCTTCTCGGACCCCAAAGCACTCACCAGTGGAAGACTCGGTGGGCTTGTTACAAAGAAGTCGTGCAGTCTTGGCGATCGTCGGTCCCTCGAGGTCTCGTCGCACTCACGGTTCTCAGCTTTGCTGTAGAGGTGAGTAGAGGTCAGAGGTGCCAGGGAAGCCGGGTCTCGTCGAGCTGGGTCGTCGGATTCGGGAAGAAGGACTTGCAGCAGACCGCAGTGTTCTTAGGATGGTGCCCGCTTGATGCAGGGTGACTACTCCTTAGCCACAAGGGAGAATCTTGAGGAAGAAATCTTGAAGTCCTTCCGAAGAAAGTCGTGTCTTCATTCCAAAGATGATCTAATTTGAACAGGGGGCCCGCTCCCATCTTTATACTAAAAAAGGGGGCTGACCCGGTGACTAGGTCCTGCCTATGGGTGGGACTAGGAGGGGGGTGGTTACACCCCTCTGCCATGCCGGACTTTCCCCAGGCCAGGGGCTGGTGTGCCCCTGGAACTGGTTCTGACCGGCCTATGCGTGGTGAGCACCGGGGTGCCACTCAGCAGTCACCTTCCTGAAAAGCCCTGCCTACCCAGGATACACAAAACCATGTCTGGGACGGTGCTAGCACCGCCCCGGACAGGAAACCCTTTGTCCAGGCCTCCCTCGCTGGAAGGACTCCCAGCAGCAGGAGGTCAGACTCGTGTCTGTGGTGGCAGCATCCATTTTGTGGAGCTGGGGCTTCAGTTAACTTTAACCGGGGTTCACAGTTACATACATGTCGTGTCCCTCTAGAAGGGTGGAATGCTAACCCCGTCGCCAGAATTGGCGAGGGGTTAGTATTCCAATTCGTATGACACCTTACTCGACATGTTTTGATAAAGCAATACCAAAGTTAGCATTTAACCGCGAGGATTATAATGCACTTAAGAGTATATGGTATGCGTTATCATGGAACAGCTATTAGGACTTGGTTCCGCAAGCTGCAGACAGGCTCAGCTCATGCCAGAGCACCATCTCACACGATTCCAAGCACTCTGCCTTCAGGATTGTCAAGGCCTGCAATAGGAGTGACTGATAGGAATCTGTGTGTCCATTTTAGGGTTAGGTATAGGTATACTACACCTACAGCAAAGGGTGTTTACACGACTTTGCCCCAGCTGTCATGCAGCCAGTTGTGTCAAATTTAGGAGGCCAGCCAGGGGTGGCATAATACATGCTGCAGCCCCTGGCAGCCCTGGGTACACCCATGCCCTGAGTTACAGGGTCTGATAGGGTGGCCCAGTACCAATTGGAAATGCACCTAGGGTACATGGAATCCATTTTACAGAGAGAGCAGTAGGCCTGGGGTCCTGATTGGCAGGGCCCCAGGTCGACTATGTCAAAAACCAGCTAAAACACAGGGCAAAAAGTTGGGGGCAACCATAGTCAGGAGGTACCTTCCTACAGGGTCTTGGATCCAAAATGGGTCTGAGAGAAGAACAATAGTTACTTACCTGTAATCTGTGGTTCTCCAGTATTGGTGTCTTTCATAGATTCACATGCCTGAATCATTCCCTGTCGTCGGAGTGAGAGTCCCACGGTACATAAAAAAGAAATAAAATGCCATAATAACATAGGAAAAAAACAGAAATTCCCAGCCAGGAAGTTAAGTAGCCAAAGCTACAGGAGAAAAAACTTCCACACTCATGACTATCCTAGTCATTTTGTATAGTCCAAACTACAGCCAATCAGGCGACAGCACCCACCAGAAGGTTCTCCCCAGAGGCACAGGCTCTCAGATTTTCTCGCAAGGAGTGAAGGTAAACCAAAATAGTCTAAAAGCCTCTGAGGGGAGGTGAGCGGGTTGCATGTGAATCTATCAAAGACACCAATACTGTAGAACCACAGATTACAGGTAAGTAACTATTGTTCTTCACCAGTATTAGGGGTGTCTTTCATAGATTCACATGCCTGAATTAGAGTAGAAAGCAGTACAAATCCGTGCTTGGCAGACGCTAATGGTAGCATAAGCTCGTCAATATTAGAAGCACATAACAATGCAATATGTAAAAGAACATCAGTAAAAGCATAGTAGAACGCAATCACTTGATCATATGCATAACAGAAACATAACAAGCGTCTGACAGCAGGAATAGGAGGTGGGATACAGAGGCTCACCTTAGATGAAAAGATTTCGTAGAACTGCTCGACCCACGGAAGCATCGGTCTCCCTGGCTGCATCCAAACAATAGTGTTTGGTGAAAGTATGGCGGCTGGCCCAGGTTGCCGCTGTGCAGATGTGCTGAAGAGGAACTCCAGCAAATAATGCCGTAGAGGAAGACACTGCTCTTGTAGAATGCGCTCTAGGAGCTGCTTGCAGAGGTCTTCCTGCTTGTGCGTGACAAAATATGCAATAGCTGCAGATATCCATCTTGCAATTGTTTGTTTAGAAACTACCTGTCCCTTACGAATTGCCCCATAAGTGTCAAATTGTTGATCAGACCTGCGCAATGTAGATGTTCTTTGCAAATAGAATTTTAGACATCTTTTAATGTCCAGAGTATGCAATGCCTTTTCCGCAGGTGTCTGAGGGTTATGAAAAAAGGTCTTTAAAACCACCGGTTCATTCAGATGGAAATCCGAAGATACTTTTGGAATGAATTTTGGATTGGTGCGGAGCACCATAGAGTCATTTGTGAACTGTAAGAAAGGATGAAGAACAGTAAAAGCCTGGATATCGCCGACTCTCCTATAGGAGGTTAGGGCCAGTAGAAGTGACGCCTTCCACGTAAGAAATTTCAGGTCTGCTCTGTGGATGGGTTCGAATGGGTGTCGCATGAGTTGTGCCAACACTACATTGAGATGCCACGATGGAGGTGGACGACGTACCGGAGGGAACATTCTAAAAAGGCCTTTAAAGAATTGCTGTATTATTATTGCGGAGTTAAGAGAATTGGTCCCATATTGTCGATATCATGAAATCGCTGCCAGGAAAACTTTTAGGGTAGCATGAGATAACCCTGAGTGAGCCAGATGTAGGAAAAAAGGCAGGATCTCCTCTGGTTTAGCTTAAAAGGGGTGAATTCCAGCTGAACGACACCAGACACAAAAACGTTTCCATTTACGACTGTACGTCTATAAGGTAGCAGGTGCCCTTGCCTTGGCCAGAACTTCCTTGCAAACCGCAGGGATGTTTAGATGGGCAAATTCACGGTACTCAGCCGCCAGGCCGCTAATTTCAGTGATGTTGGATCTGGATGGTAAATCTGGCCGTCCTGAATGGAGAGTAAATACGGAATTGGACTCAACTGAATCGGCTTGCATTCTGATAGGAGAAGGAGCCCTGTGAACTAGTACTGGCGAGGCCATCTGGGAGCAATTAGAATCAGCAGACATGCCTCCTTCATCTTCCGCAGGACTCTGGGAATGAGCGGAATTGGTGGAAAGGCGTACGCATATGTCAGAGACCAGTCAATCAAAAACGCATTCCCCTGAGAGTCTTTGTGGGGATGCCAGCTTGCGAAGAATCGGCATTTGCTGTTGGTCTTGGTTGCAAAGAGGTCTAGGTCTGGGTGACCCCATAGTTGAAAGATCCGATCCACGGTCTGCTGATGAAGTTCCCACTCGTGAGTGGATACGGTTGTCCTGCTGAGTGCGTCTGCCAAGACGTTCTCCGTTCCAGGAACATGCACCGCTTGAAGATTGATATTGTGTTGTATTGACCATGTCCATAGCCTTTGGGCTTCCTGAGAAAGGAGAAGTGATCTTGTTCCTCCCTGCTTGTTTACGTAATGCATGCTCGTTGTGTTGTCTGTGCGTACCAACACATTGGCATCCTGGATGATTGCACAAAATGCTTTGAGCGCAAGGAAAATGGCTCTCAGTTCTAGCCGGTTGACGTGCCAACGCCCTTGTTGAGGGTTCAACTTGCCGCTGATAGTTAGGCCCTGAAGATGAGCTCCCCAGCCTTCGAGGGATGCATCCGTGGTGATTGTAATACTTGGCGCATCCTGGAGGAAAGCGCAACCTTGCTGCAGATGTTTTCTTCGCTTCCACCAGAGGAGGGACCTCCGCATGTGAGGTGTGATCTGAATGAGATCCTCGAAAGAGCCGGAGACCTGTAGCCACTGTAAGCTCAGTTCTTCCTGCAGAGGCCTCATACTGAGTCGGCAATTCGGTATTAATGGAATGCAAGACGCTACCATCCCCAGAAAAGACTTGTACTGTCGAACTGAAACTGACCTTTTCGAAAATAGATTTGTGGCCATATTTTGTATCTTGACTTGCCTGTCGTCAGAGACGAAGGCTTGGAGCAACTGGGTGTCCAAGGTTGCTCCTAGGAAAGCCCGTCTTTGTGATGGTATCAACTGGGATTTGCTGAAGTTGATGGAGAGACCCAGGGACTGAAAAAGGTTCAGACACCATTGTAGATGGTTGTCTGTCTCCTCGTAAGAACTGGCCTTGATAAGGCAGTCGTCCAAATATGGAAACATTTGAATCCCCTCCAGCCGGAGGTGGGCAGCCACTGGGGCTAAGGCCTTTGTAAACACCCTTGGCGCCGAGCGTAGACCGAAGGGAAGTACTTTGAACTGGTAATCCCTGACAGCCACGCTGAATCGCAGGAATTTCCTGTAGCGAGGTAAAATGGGGATATTGAAATATGCATCTTGGAGATCCAAGGTGGTCATGTAGTCTCCCGCTGCTAGAAGATGCAGTATTTCCTGAAGTGACAACATACTGAATGTAACTTTTTCAAATATTTGTTTAGGGCACGGAGATCCAGAATCGGACGCCATTCTCCGGACTTTTTCTTTATTATGAAAAATCTGGAGTAAAATCCCATTCCCCTCATATTTTGAGGTACTCTCTCGATTGCTCCTTTCCGTAGCATCAAATTGATCTGGGCAAATAGCTCCTCCAGGTGAGCTGGAGGTGGGCCTTTGGGGGAACATTCTGAAGAAAATGGTCGAATTCTAAGGCATGGCCCTTGGCTACAATATCCAGGACCCACCTGTCTGATGTTATCGATAGCCAATTTGAGTAAAACTTTGATATCTGTCCTACAACTTTTTCTCGAGAGTGGGGTAGTAGTGGTGGCAGGTGACGGGTCTCATTGGCGCTTATCCTTTCCGCGGTAGGTAAATGTAAATGTCAAGGTATTTGGAGAGCGCACTGCCACCAAGCGGTTTACTGGCGCTATTACTCATACCGCTGTGGAACTTTTCCTGGCTTTCCCTGTGAAGTGTCCACTTCTGGGCACCCCCAGGGTGAAGCCAGGCATCCTAGCGCTGTTGGGGCCGGTGTGGAGGTTAAGCAAGCTATTGCCCAGAGTTGCAGCGTGGGGCCCATGATTAGAATAGGCACCGAGGCGAGAATTGTCAGGTCTGAGCAAATTGAGCCCAAGACCCGCCAAGGCGGGAATTGAACCCTGGTCCCGGGCCAGAGCTCTGCATCAGGGTCTGCCGCTCTAACCATTGAGCCACTTTCCCCTGTTCTGGGAATAATTAGTTCTCCTCTGGCTGTAGGTTTGATAGTGCTGGGTCTGATAGCGCTGATTTCCTTGTCTGTAGGAAGATTGTTGTATGTATCCACCTCTGTTTGAGAACGATCCACGTCCTCTCGCTCCTCGAAAGGGCGGCTTGCGAAATTGAAGTGTACCCAAGGATTTCGCTGTTTCTGTATCCTTTATTGTTTGTAAGGCTTCTTCAACTTGCGGGCCAAACAGAAATTCACCATCATAAGGCATATCTAATACCTTAGATTGTACCTCCTGACGGAAAGTAGTAGATCGTAGCCACCCCTGCCTACGCAAGACAGCAGCACCAGCTAGCTGCCGGAAACCAGTTGAGGCGACGACAACCGCCGAATCAATATTCTCCTCTGAGAGAATTAGCAGCCCGGACTGTGGTAGCTGCCATCGTTGAAACACGTTTTCCAATGGCATCCAGGCGCCTGCCATCTGTCGGGTGGGGCTACAACTGGAGATTAAGGGTTTCTAGCTCTCTTTTGTGCCGCCTGGATGATAACAGAGTCCAGTTTTGGTTGTCCAATAAGGCACGCAGGTGACTTTCCAGGTGCCTTGTACTTCTCAATGCGTGGCAAGACCGGAGGAATGGATGCTGGAGTAGACATTACTTTTATACCCTCCTTCCAGATAAAGTCAATGATCGGTATGGATTTGACTTGTTTTCTAGGCTGGTCTTTAAAGTCGTAAAGAAAACCTTCTTGCTCCGTTTGCTCCATATCAATATGGAAACGCTTAAGAGCCCGTTCCATCAAGAGGTGGAAACCACCCACGTCTACTGGTGGCGAGCCCGAGGTAGCCTGAGGTGATGGAGAGGGAGTTTGCACCTGATATTCATCCCACTCCGACATATCATCCACTTCGCCTTACTCTCTCTGGTCATCTTCATCTGAAAGCTGTTGATCCTCAGGCTGAGTGGACGGCCTAGGTGGAAGATGTAGGAAGGTGGATACCTGACTATGGTTGCCCCCAACTTTTTTTGCCTGGTGTTTTGCTGGTTTTCCGACTTAGTTGGCCTGGGACCCTGCCAATCAGGACCCCAGGCCTACTGCTCTCTCTCTCAAATTGATTCCATGTACCTTAGGTACATTTCCAATTGGTACTGGGCCACCTTATCAGACCCTGTACCTCAGGGCATAGTTGTACCCAGGGCCTACCAGGGGCTGCAGCATGTATTATGCCACCCCTGGCTGGCCATCTAAATCTGACACAACTGGCTGCACGACAGCTGGGGCAAGGTGGTGTAATCACCCTTTGCTTTAGATATAGTATACCTATATCTAACCCTAAAATGGACACACAGATTCCTATCAGTCACTCCTATGGCAGGCCTTGACAATCCTGAAGGCAGAGTGCTTGGAATCGTGTGAGATGGTGCTCTGGCATGAGCTGAGCCCGTTTGCAGCTTGCGGAACCAAGTCCTAATAGCTGTTCCATGATAACGCATACCATATACTCTTAAGTGCATTATAATCCTCGCGGTTAAATGCTATCTTTGGTATCGCTTTATCAAAACATGTCGAGTAAGGTGTCATACGAATTGGAATACTAACCCCTCGCCAATTCTGGCGACGGGGTTAGCATTCCACCCTTCTAGAGGGACACGACATGTATGTAACTGTGAACCCCGGTTAAAGTTAACTCAAGCCTCAGCATCACAAAATGGATGCTGCCACCACAGACATTAGTCTGACCCCCTGCAGCTGGGAGTCCTTCCAGCGAGGGGAGCTTGGACACAGTGTTTCCTGTCAGGGGCGGTGCTAGCACCATCCCAGACAGGGTTTTGTGTATCCTCGGTAGGCAGGGCTTTACAGGAAGGTGACTGCAAGTGGCACCCCGGTGCTCACTACGCATCTGCCGGCTAGAACCAGTTCCAGGGGCACACCAGCCCCTGGCCTGGGGAAAGTCCGGCATGGGAGAGGGGTGTAACCACCCCCCTTCCTGGTCCCACCCCTAGGGCAGGACCTAGTCGCGTACCCACCCCTTTCTTAAGGATAAAGTCAGGAGCGGGACCCTTCCAGATTAGATCATCTTTGAATCAAGAAACTACTTTATACGAAAGGAACTCTCGACTTCTTCTCAAGATTTCGCCCTTGTGGCTAAGGAGTAGTCACCCTGCATCCGCAGGCACCATCTAAGAACTCTGCGGATTGCTGCACGTCCTTCCTCCGGAATCCGACCGACCAGCACGACAAGACCCGGCTCCCTGGCACCTCTGACCTCTACCTACCTCTACAGCTAAGCTGAGAACTGTAGGTACGACGAGACCGAGGGACCGGCCATCATCAGAACTGCACGACTTCTATCCAGCACGACCGCCGAGGGATCCTCTGGTGAGGGCTTTGGGGTCCGAGAAGCCCCGACCCCGAGCAGCTCCAGCATCGAAGTTCAGCCTCCCAGCATCTCCACGATCTGCGTGGGGCCCTTCTGCTCTTTGCTGCTCATCACGTTGTCTGGTTACTAGCCGCTGGCTTGTGGCCTTCTCGACGACGCCCGTCAACAACGCTGCTGGTCTGGTTGCTCCAGACTGGCCTTTGCTCCCTTCTGAAGAGGAGCACCCCGGACCCTCCTGGTCCACTCAAGATGCCATTTTAGGCCCACCACGTGGCCCTGAATTTGCCAAGGCTTGTTGCCCCAATCCTGGGCCCAGCGACGCCGACAGCATCAATCTTCGTGGGACCTCTCGCACCTCCATCCTGGTCACCGACAACGCCTCCTGGTCTGTGAGACTGCAGAGCCTAGCGTCGCCCACTCACCTAGTCGAGGTGATGATCATCCGGTGCCCTCCTGGTACCCTCTGACTACTGGCTAGTAGTCACAAACTTGGTCCCCTCGGCTTTCAGGTGTCAGCCATCTCTGATCCAGGCTTGGATCTCTACGAACTATCTCCACTGGTCGCCGGCCAGCAACTCCTTCCTTCCGGCTCCTGGTTCGTCAGCGAGGACTCCCGACGTCTGTAACATTTCGGTGCCCGCATAGCCTCCTCATTTAAGGGTCCAGAGTCACTGTCGCTTCCGACTTACCTTATCGGGTTCGCCCGAGAACACTAAACTTTCCGTGCCCCTCGGGCATTTGTGTAGATCGTGCACTTGAAGTATTTTCCTAAGAGTTTTGTTGTGTGCTTAGTACCCTGTCCTCAAAGAGTACAGGGCTGTTGTGATTCTAATAAATACACTGTTTATTTTCATAACACTTGTGTGGTGTCCTTTCACTTGGTGTTCAAGGGGTATGTGATGGTATAACAGCTGGCTTAACACGCCCTCTAGAGTTTAGCCCGAAGACTGCTCATATCCACGCTACTAGGATAGCTGGTCTAAGGTTGACTTACAACCAATCACCATAAGGGTCGTTTGGACATGATGCATAGTGATCACTAGAATAGTGAGCACTGCATATCAGGCCAACTTCTCATATTGGTGAGCAGCGGTTGGGATTTGAGCTTGCTGTTTTACCACGCATATCCTAAGAATATCTTGTGAAAGATCGCATAAGTACTCCAGGTACATATAACTTAGCTTAGAATACTCTGAGTTCTACTGAACCAGCTGTTGTCGCTCCTCAAGGCTTAGCACACCTTGGCTGCAACTCTTAG
This sequence comes from Lissotriton vulgaris, assembly GCF_964263255.1. Classification (NCBI taxonomy): domain Eukaryota; kingdom Metazoa; phylum Chordata; class Amphibia; order Caudata; family Salamandridae; genus Lissotriton; species Lissotriton vulgaris. The sequence continues at coordinate 1,191,369,376 of NC_141695.1, read as the reverse complement.
CAAGGGATCAGTAGGTAAACATATAGTGTAGGTAGGTGCATCACTTACACCACACTAGAAGCAGCATGTCAGACAAAGGAGGAAACTCCGAGTCTCCCCTTGTGTCAGTCGACCCTCCACAGGTCACTTCCAGATATGCTGCACTTAGCTTCCAAGAGATGCGACAAATCTGTACATCCAGGAAGCTAAAACAGGGTGCAAACCCTACCATTCCGTTTCTGATTGGTCTCTTAGAGACTTATGATGCTAGGAGGGCTGGTAACAGACCCTTCTCATCCAGATGGGAATATGCCCCCCCTCGAGGGAACCTTAGGTGACCCTGACCTTATCCATCTCTCCGCAGAAGGTGAAGAGGAGGACGAGGATCCAGAGCCATCTGGGGACGAGGCAGACAAAGGTCCAGTAGTAGTCAGCCAGCTAACTAGGGACAACTTAAGCAGGCACGAGAATGGTACTAGGAGACCCCTGGGGCCCCTCTCAGGCCAGCTTAACATTGGGAATGGACGAGTTAGGTCTCTGTCGAGAGGCTCTAATAGATCCGTTCGAACCAATAGCTCTCGAGGCTCTTCTCAAAGAGGGATGACATCCCCTCAGAGGAGAGTGTACGAAGCCAAAGTGAGGGAAGTCAATCTGAGGATTGAAAGGGAAGAACTTGCCCTGGCCAAAGAAAGACTTGCCTTCGCTAGAGAGCAAAAGTTAAGTGGACTAGATTCCACTGGTGGTAGCATTCCCCCAAGGGAAAACAGGAGTTTAGACACTAGACACCTGAGTAAGATAGGGCCCCCCTTTAAGCAAGGGGATGATATCCACAAATGGATTACTGCTTTGGAGAGGGCCTGCACTGTACAGTGTGTCCCCCAGAGTCAGTGGGCAGCTATCTTGTGGCTCTCCTTTGAAGGTAAAGGTAGAGATAAGCTCCTCACTACTAGAGCTGAGGATGCCAACAATTACCAGGTCCTGAAGAACACACTGATTGATGGGTTCGGCCTAACCACTGAGCAGTACAGGTTGCTGTTCAGGGATACCCAGAAAACTCAGTCTCAGGACTGGTCTGATTTTGTCGATTGTGCCACTAAGGCTTTTGAAGGCTGGCTACTGGGAAGTAAGGTTACTGATTTTAAAGGATTATACAATCTAATTAAGAGAGAGCAAATCTTAAGTAATTGTCAGAACCAGTTAATACACCAACATCTGGTAGACTCTGATCTGACCTCTCCACAAGAATTGGGTAAGAGGGCAGACAAATGGGTCAGAACCAGGGTCAAGCCTAAGAACCAGGGTGGTGACCAAAAGAAGGAATCAACCAAGCCTCAAGAGAAGGGTGGGAATAAATCTTCTGATCAAACCACAGGGCCCCAAAATTCCTCTGAAAAGGGTGGGTCCCAAACTTCTCCCAAAACCCAAAAGAAACCTTATTGTCATACCTGCAAACAGGTAGGCCATTACAAAACTGACAGCAGTTGTCCCAAGGCCAACAACAATAAGGAGAACATACCCCCAAATAAAGCTTCCCAGCCTCCTGTTACTACTAGTAGTAATCCCCCAGGTGGTGGGAGTGCCCCCAAGAATCTGGGTGCATTTTCTTTGGGAGTGCCTGGGGACTCTGGCCTAACCAGGTCCCCTGACTTAGATACTCTTGTCTGTGAGACTGGCATGGGGTTTGCCAACTTCACAGCCTGTCCAAACACTTTGGGCAGGTACAGACAGGAGCCCCTCATCAATGGTTCAAAAGTTGAGGCCTACAGAGACACAGGGGCTAGCATCACCATGGTGGCTGAGAGCCTAGTCCCCTGTGTAGGAAGGTACATCCTGACTATGGTTGCCCCCAACTTTTTGCCCTGTGTTTTAGCTGGTTTTGGACATAGTCGACCTGGGATCCTGCCAATCAGGACCCCAGGCCTACTGCTCTCTCTTTAAAATGGATTCCATGTACCCTAGGTACATTTCCAATTGGTACTGGGCCACCCTATCAGACCCTGTAACTCAGGGCATGGGTGTACCCAGGGCTGCCAGGGGCTGCAGCATGTATTATGCCACCCCTGGCTGGCCTCCTAAATTTGACACAACTGGCTGCATGACAGCTGGGGCAAAGTCGTGTAATCACCCTTTGCTGTAGGTGTAGTATACCTATACCTAACCCTAAAATGGACACACAGATTCCTATCAGTCACTCCTATGGCAGGCCTTGACAATCCTGAAGGCAGAGTGCTTGGAATCGTGTGAGATGGTGCTCTGGCATGAGCTGAGCCTATCTGCAGCTTGCGGAACCAAGTCCTAATAGCTGTTCCATGATAACGCATACCATATACTCTTAAGTGCATTATAATCCTCGCGGTTAAATGCTAACTTTGGTATTGCTTTATCAAAACATGTCGAGTAAGGTGTCATACGAATTGGAATACTAACCCCTCGCCAATTCTGGCGACGGGGTTAGCATTCCACCCTTCTAGAGGGACACGACATGTATGTAACTGTGAACCCCGGTTAAAGTTAACTAAAGCCTCAGCTCCACAAAATGGATGCTGCCACCACAGACACGAGTCTGACCTCCTGCTGCTGGGAGTCCTTCCAGCGAGGGAGGCTTGGACAAAGGGTTTCCTGTCCGGGGCGGTGCTAGCACCATCCCAGACATGGTTTTGTGTATCCTGGGTAGGCAGGGCTTTACAGGAAGGTGACTGCTGAGTGGCACCCCGGTGCTCACTACGCATAGGCCGGTCTGAACCAGTTCCAGGGGCACACCAGCCCCTGGCCTGGGGAAAGTCCGGCATGGCAGAGGGGTGTAACCACCCCCCTCCTAGTCCCACCCATAGGCAGGACCTAGTCACCGGGTCAGCCCCCTTTTTTAGTATAAAGATGGGAGCGGGCCCCCTGTTCAAATTAGATCATCTTTGGAATCAAGACACGACTTTCTGCGAAAGGACTTCACGATTTCTTCATCAAGATTCTCCCTTGTGGCTAAGGAGTAGTCACCCTGCATCCGCAGGCACCATCCTAAAGAACACTGCGGTCTGCTGCAAGTCCTTCATCACAAATCCGACGACTCAGCTCGACGAGACCCGGCTTCCCTGGCACCTCTGACCTCTACTCACCTCTACAGCCAAGCTGAGAACCGTGAGTGCGACGAGACCGAGGGACCGACGATCGCCAAGACTGCACGACATCTTTACTGCAAGCCCACCGTGTCCTCCACGGGTGAGTGCTTTGGGGTCCGAGAAGCCCCGACCCTGCACAGCTCCAGCACCCAAGATCAGCCTCCCTGCATCTCCACGATCTGCGTGGGGCCCTTCTGCTGTTTGCTGTGCACCGCGTTGTTTGGCTACTAGCCGGCTGGCTTGTGGCCTTCTGAACGACGCCCGACGACATCACTGCTGCTGGTCTGGTTGCTCCAGACTGGCCCTTGCTTCCTTCTTGAAGAGAGGCACCCCGGACCCTCCTGGTCAACTCCAGACGCCATTTTAGGTCCACCGCGTGGGCTTGAATTTGCCAAGGCTTTGTTGCCCAATCCTGGGTCCAGCGACGCCGACAGCTTCTATCTTCGTGGGACAGCTCGATCCTCCTTCCTGGTCGCCGACAACGCCTCCTGGTCCGTGAGATCTCCGAGCCCAGCGTCACCCACACGCCTTGTCGAGGTGGCTACCATCCGGTGCCCTCCTGGTGCCCACTGACTACTGGCTAGTAGTCTCGAACTTGGTCCCCTCTGCTTTCAGGTGTCATCTTCCTTCGATCCAGGCTTGGATCCACCGAACTTTCTTCACTGGTCGCCTGCCAGCAACTTCTTTCTTCCAGGCTCCTGGTCCGTCAACGAGGATTCCCGACGTCTTTTGAGTCCTATGCAGCTGCAGCCCCTGGGCTAGGTAACTTCGGCATTTCGGTGCCCCAGCATAGCCTCACTATCCAAGGGTCAGAATCTACTTTCGTTTTCTCCCTACCAGGTCGGGTTCGCCCGAGAACACTAACTTTGCAAATTCTAGCTACCATAGACTTTGTCCCGCATCTCGCGTGAGAGTGCACACACTGCACCCGAGTCCCCTGGGTCTCCTAGAAGTAATCTAATGATTCTATAGTCAAGTCCTAGCGATTCCAAAGCCTATTAGTACTGTACTTACCTGCTAGTAATTTCGCATTCCACTTTTCAAGTATATGGTTTTCCGTGCCCCTCGGGCATTTGTATATACTGTGCTAACTTAAGTATTTTTGCAAGAGTTTTGGTTTGTGCTTAGTACCTTGTCCTCATAAAGAGTACAGGGCTGTTGTGATTCTTAATAAATAACTGTTTATTTTCATAACACTTGTGTGGTGTCCTTTCACTTGGTGTTCAAGGGGTATATGTGGTATAACAGCTGGCTTAACACGCCCTCTCGAGTCTTTAGCCTTAGACTGCTCGTATCCACGCTACTAGGATAGCTGGTCTATAAGGTTGACTTACAACCAATCATCAATAAGGGTTGCTGGACTGATACATAGTGTTCACTAGAATAGTGACCACTGCATATCAGGCCACCTTCTCACACCCTCGAGGAAACTTATGCCTGGTGCCACATACCAGGTAGTGAACATTAATGGAGTGCAGAGAGATCATCCCATAGCAGTGGTAAATCTCAGCTGGGGAGGTGTCACTGGTCACAAGAGAGTGGCAGTGTCACCAAACTTGTCCGTAGATTGCCTACTGGGGAATGATTTAGAGACCTCAGCCTGGGCTGAGGTAGAGCAAGAAACCCATTTCAAAATGGTAAACCTCCATGGTAAGGTTAGTGGGGCAGTGATAGCCACAGCCCCAGTCCAAGATGTCCTCCCTGAACAGGTCAGGAGGGCTGTGCCAGTCACAGCCCTATCCCAGAAAGATGCCTTTCCTGAACAGGTTGGCAAGGCTGTGATGGTCACAGCCCAAACCCAAACTGAGTCCCTTCCTGAAAAGGTTGGTGGAGTTGTGATGGCCACAGCTCAAACTCAGACAGATAACAGTGTTGTGAAGCCTGAAACTATGGATCACTCCACCCAAACTGAGAGCATTGAGGAGGAAGAAAAGTCTTCCCCCTCCCAGACACTAGGTGAGAGCCAGCCTTCTCAGGGAACTGACTCTACCCCTGGTGAAGGAACTGCCCCAGAGGTAGTCAGGCCTAGCCTGGCAGAGCCCCTGATGACAGTGGAACCTTCCCCGGTGGGACCCAGTCTGGAGCAGGTAACCTGCCCCTCTCTACCCTGCCTCAGTCAGCCCAGGGCTGTAGAGGTCAGGGAGGCCAGTGGTGGACCCCAAAGGGCCCCCTGTCCAAAAATCCCCAATCAGCAGATTAGGATCACTGAAGCTAGTAGCCCTAGCCAAGTGAAAATAAAACAAACTCCTGAGGGATCCCCCTTAAACTTAGTTAGGGAACTCCCACAGCTGGACACTGCTGGGCACAGCCAAACATGGGGCCTAAAAACCCCTAACCTGACCTGTCCCTCCAGTAAGCCAAACAGAGGGACTCAGCCTCAAGCTTTAGGTAGCCAGAGGTTGACCCTGAGAGCTCATAGCAACTCAGTACTGGAAAGAAAGGCACATATGGTGGATAGTGATTGAAGGAAGTTGAGCCCAACAGTAGTGGAGTCTCACTTCAGTACTCCATTCCCACACCAGCCTGTTACTTTGCCAAAGCACACCACAGGTAGTGATTCCCTATGGTGGAGACCCTCAGATACCCTTAGGGTGAGGGGTTGCTTAGTGGACCATGATACAGGGGGTAACCATGCCAGTGCATGTACCACCTCATATGGCCACTCAGGCAATATAGGCTTACCTGGACAAGGATAGTCTTATCTCCTTTCGTTGGGGGGGGGGGGGGGGGGGGGGGGGGGGGGTTGTGTAGGAAGGTAGATACCGGACTATGGTTACCCCCGACTTTTTGCCTGGTGTTTTGCTGGTTTTCCGACTTAGTTGACCTGGGGCCCTGCCAATCCGGACCCCAGGCCTACTGCTCTCTCTCTATAATGGATTCCATGTAACTTAGGTACATTTCCAATTGGAACTGGGCCACCTTATCAGACCTGTAACTCAGGGCATCGGAGTACGCAGGGCCTACCAGGGGCTGCAGCATGTATTATGCCACGCCTGGATGGCCATCTAAATCTGACACAACTGGCTGCACGACAGCTGGGGCAAGGTGGTGTACTCGCCCTTTGCTTTAGATATAGTATACCTATATCTAACCCTAAAATGGACACCCAAATTCCTATCAGTCACTCCTATGGCAGGCCTTGACAATCCTGAAGGCAGAGTGCGTGGAATCGTGTGAATTGGCGCTCTGGCATGAGCCGTGCCCGGTTGCAGCTTGCGGAACCAAGACCCAATGGCTGTTCCATGATAACGCGTACCATATATCGCTAACTTCGGTATCGCGTTATCAAGACATGTCGAGTAAGGTGTCATACGAATCGGGATACTGACCCCTCACCAATGCTGGCGACGGGGTTAGCATTCCACCCTTCTAGAGGGACACGACATGTACGTAACTGTGAACCCCGGTTAAAGTTAACTGAAGCCTCAGCACCACAAAATGGATGCTGCCACCACAGACACGAGTCTGACCTCCTGCTGCTGGGAGTCCTTCCAGCGAGGAGAGCTTGGACAAAGGGTTTCCTGTCCGGGGCGGTGCTCGCACCGTCCCAAACAGGGTTTTGTGTATCCTGGGTAGGCAGGGCTTTACAGGAAGGTGACTGCGGAGTGGCACCCCGGTGCTCACTACGCATCTGCCGGCTAGAACCAGTTTCAGGGGCACCCCAGCCCCTGACCTGGGGAAAGTCCGGCATGGGAGAGGGGTGTAACCACCCCTCTTCCTGGTCCCACCCCTAGGGCAGGACCTAGTCGCGTACCCACCCCTTTCTTTAGGATAAAGGCAGGAGCAGGGACCCTTCCAAATCAGATCTTTGAATCAAGAAACTACTTTCTACGAAAGGAACTCTCGACTTCTTCGTAAGATTTCTCCCTTGTGGCTAAGGAGTAGTCACCCTGCATCCGCATGCACCATCTAAGAACTCTGCGGTTTGCTGCACGTCCTTCCTCCGGAATCCGACTGCCCAGCTCGACGAGAACCGGCTTCCCTGGCACCTCCGACCTCTACCTACCTCTACAGCTAAGCTGCGAACTGTAGGTGCGACGAGACCTCGAGGGACCGGCCATCATCAGAACTGCACGACTTCTATCCAGCACGCCCGCCGAGGGATCCTCTGGTGAGTGCTTTGGGGTCCGAGAAGCCCCGACACTGAGCAGCTCCAGCACCGAAGACCAGCCCCCCAGCATCCACGAGATCTGCGTGGGGCCCTTCTGCTTTTTGGCTGCTCATCGCGTTGTCTGGCTACTAGCCCGCTGGCTTGTGGCCTTCCTGGCGACGACCGACGACATCACCACTGCTAGTCTGGTTGCTCCAGACTGGCCCTTGCTCCCTTCCAAAAGAGGAGCACCCCGGACCCTCCTGGTCCACTCCAGACGCCATTTTAGGTCCACCGCGTGGGCTTGAATTTGCCAAGACTTGTTGCCCCAATCCTGGGTCCAGCGACGTCGACAGCATCAACCATCGTGGGACAGCTCGCACCTCCATCCTGGTCGCCGACAACGCCTCCTGGTCCGTGAGACTACAGAGCCCAGCGTCGCCCACTCACCTGGTCGAGGTGACTCCATACGGTGCCATCCTGGTGCCCATCTGATCACTGGCTGGTGATTCAGGACTTGGTCCCCTCTGCTTACAGGTGTCTTCCATCTTCGATCCAGGCTTGGATCCACCGAACAATCTTCACTGGTCGCCTGCCAGCAACTCCTTTCAGGCTCCTGGTTCGTCAACGAAGGTTTCCGACGTCTTTTCAGACCTATGCAGCCGCAGACCCTGGGCTAGGTAACTTCGGCATTTCGGTGCCCCAGCATAGCCTCACTATCCAAGGGTTCAGATCCACTTTCGTTTTCAACCTACCTTATCGGGTTCGCCAGAGAACACTAACTTTGCTTTTACTAGCCTCCATAGACTTTGTCCCGCATCCCGCGTGAGAGTGCACACTCTGCACCCGATTCTCCTAGGCCTCCTACTAGTAATCTGAAGGTTCAGTAACGTAGTCCTAGCGATACCAAAGCCTATTAGTCCAGTACTTACCTGCTAGTAATATCGCATTCCACTTCCATAGTATATGGTTTTCCGTGCCCCTCGGGCCTTTGTGTAAATTGTGCAACTTTAAGTATTTTCGTAAGAGTTTTGTTGTGTGCTTAGTACCCTGTCCTCATAAAGAGTACAGGGCTGTTGTGATCTAAATAAATACACTGTTTATTTTCATAACACTTGTGTGGTGTCCTTTCACTTGGTGTTCAAGGGGTTATATGTGATGGTATAACAGCTGGCTTAACACGCCCTCTAGAGTTTAGCCCGAAGACTGCTCTTGTCCATGCTACTAGGATAGCTGGTCTATCGGTTGACTTACAACCAATCAACATAAGGGTTTTTTGGACTGATACATAGTGATCACTAGAATAGTGAACACTGAATATCAGGCCAACTTCTCACAAACACTAAAAGAATATTTTTATACAAAAACAAATTGGTCTGAGTTCAGTCTGTGTGACAATCATTTGCTGATTGAGTGTGTACAAGAAATGCCCTCAGATGAAGCCTTACTGCTCGCCCCCACTACCCCAAATGGGGAGTAAGGTGTGGTCTACTTTTACCTCTGGGGTTCCACTGGACTCTGTGCACACTATACCTCACTTTGGTATAGTATATACAGAGCCAGCTTCCTACAGGCGGCAAATGCTTTAGCACCTTAAACCCATAAGGGGCATCTGTACTTTTCGTATGGGGTGCCGTTACATTGGCGCTACCACATAAAGAGCAAGCTTCCTACAGATAGCCTCATAAAACTCAATTGGGTTTCTGGCTCCCTGAAAATCCGGGAGGCCCAGAGTAAGCCCAGTCTCTGGCTCAACCACAGAGCCAGGCCTCGAGTGACACTCATTCATTTGCAGACTGACGAGGGGAAATCAAAGCACGCTTCTACTTTTTTTCCTTGTGCCTGGACTAACCCGAATGGCCCAACAATGTGTGCACCTGTCTTGGAATAGAGAGCAAAATATCTAACAGAGAAAACAGTCCTCCAACTAATAGTCTCTTGAAAGGAAGAGCATACTGAATGGAAGCTAGTCCTTAAGGGCGAACTTCCAGGGGAAGTTGGGGCAAAACAAGAAAGTGTTCAAAATCTAACAAAGCACAGAGGAACCCCGGAGATCCCAAGTTGACTGGATACCAGTCTACAACTAAGCTCTCTTGATTCACCTTCATAACCAACAGGAAAAAAAAGAATCTTAAATTGTGGCGCAAGTACATGGGCATTGTGGGATTAAGATAAATGTCATAACAGCTCTGCCTATTTCAAAGCCCACTCACCAAGATACGATTTGAAACAGAAACACTTCCAGATGCAACCACTAGAAGGCAGAATTGTCAAAAGCATGTGAATCTAAGATTTCATGCTTCAAAAATGCTATTAGTGCTCTATGAGCCTACCAAAAATCCATGGACGGAGGGCATATGAAATGCGGTCTAGCTGAGAGCCTGCATCCAACGAGCAATCTTCTTACCCTTTGCTATGGCTAGGTGTGCCAGTAATGAAATTGTCTGGATAGTTTTTCCAAGCCCCATTTCATCAGCCAAGATTCCGTTGAGCTTCTTCTCATACATAGTGACCAACCAGTCAAGACCGATGTGCTGGTACTCCCGTAAAGTCCCATGCAAAAGGAATGGCACAGGAGTCTTCACCTGAAAAGAGACAAGCACAATTGATTCACTGCAGTGACTACTGGAATGACAATCCTGAGTCCTCCTACAGAGAAACAGCACTGATACAGAACAACGTAGCAATTTTGCCCAAAATGTTATTTTGAAGTCTGGCTGTAAGCACAGCCTCAACGGATCTACTCTCCCTGACGAACAAGTTACTTACCTTCCGTAACGATATATCTGGAAGAAACAGTAGTTAGTATTAGATTCCTTACCTTAGATTATCCCCAGGCGTCAGACTGGATCCGGAAACTTTTGCGTAGCAGTACCCCTGCTCGTCAGTAGGTGTCGTCTACGACTCCGCGTCCCTCGTCGGCGTCGTCTGCGCCGGGATGACGTCGCCGGAGTACTTAAACGCCGCCCTCGCGCGCTAACGTCCGTTCTTATACACAGTTTTTCCGCACCAGAAACGCAGAGCCATGATAAAAACCAACACTGGTGCCATGAAACTAGGGCCCTGAAAAGGGGTGACCTTAACCCCAGATATTGGTTCGCAGAACGGGGAGTGTGAGAAGGTGGCCTGATATGCAGTGCTCACTATTCTAGTGAACACTATGTATCAGTCCAGCAACCCTTATTGATGATTGGTTGTAAGTCAACCTTATAGACCAGCTATCCTAGTAGCATGGATACGAGCAGTCTAAGGCTAAAGACTCGAGAGGGCGTGTTAAGCCAGCTGTTTACCACACATATACCCCTTGAATACCCAGTGAAAGGACACCACACAAGTGTTATGAAAATAAACAGTTATTTATTAAAGATCACAACAGCCCTGTACTCTTTATGAGGACAGGGTACTAAGCACAAACCAAAACTCTTACAAAAATACTTAAGTTAGCACAGTATATACAAATGCCCGAGGGGCACGGAAAACCATATACTCTGAAAGTGGAATGCGAAATTCCTAGCAGGTAAGTACAGTACTAATAGCTTTTGGAATCGCTAGGACTTGACTAGGGAATCGTTAGATTACTTCTAGGAGGCCTAGGGGACTCGGGTGCAGTGTGTGCACTCTCACGCGAGATGCGGGACAAAAGTCTATGGTAGCTAGGAATTAGAAAGTTAGTGTTCTCGGGCGAACCCGACCTGGTAGGGAGAAAACGAAAGTAGATTCTGACCCTTGGATAGTGAGGCTATGCTGGGGCACCGAAATGCCGAAGTTACCTAGCCCAGGGGCTGCAGCTGCATAGGTCTGAAAAGACGTCGGGAATCCTCGTAGACGGACCAGGAGCCGGAAGAAAAGATGCTGGCCGGTGACCAGTGAAGAAAGTTCAGTCGGATCCAAGCCTGGATCTTGAAGATAGATGACACCTGAAAGCAGAGGGGACCAAGTTCGAGACTACTAGCCAGTAGTCAGTGGGCACCAGGAGGGCACCGGATGGTAGCCACCTCGACTAGGTGAGTGGGTGACGCTTGACTCGAAGATCTCACGGACCAGGAGGCGTTGTCGGCGACCAGGATGGAGGATCGAGCTGTCCCACGAAGATAGAAGCTGTCGGCGTCGCTGGACCCAGGATTGGGCAACAAAGCCTTGGCAAATTCAAGCCCACGCGGTGGACCTAAAATGGCGTCTGGAGTGGACCAGGAGGGTCCGGGGTGCCTCTCTTGAAGAAGGAAGCAAGGGCCAGCCTGGAGCAACCAGACCAGCAGAAGAGTTGTCGTCGGGCGCCGTTCAGAAGGCCACAAGCCAGCCGGCTAGTAGCCAAACAACGCGGTGCACAGCAAACGGCAGAAGGGCCCCACGCCGATCGTGGAGATGCAGGGAGGCTGATCTTGGGTGCTGGAGCTGCGCAGGGTTGGGGCTTCTCGGACCCCAAAGCACTCACCAGTGGAAGACTCGGTGGGCTTGCAATAAAGATGTCGTGCAGTCTTGGCGATCGTCGGTCCCTTGAGGTCTCGTCGCACTCACGGTTCTCAGCTGGGCTGTAGAGGTGAGTAGAGGTCAGAGGTGCCAGGGAAGCCGGGTCTCGTCGTGCTGGGTCGTCGGATTCGTGATGAAGGACTTGCAGCAGGCCGCAGTGTTCTTTAGGATGGTGCCTGCGGATGCAGGGTGACTACTCCTTAGCCACAAGGGAGAATCTTGAAGAAGAAATCGTGAAGTCCTTTCGAAGAAAGTGGTATCTTGATTCCAAAGATGATCTAATTTTAACAGGGGGCCCGCTCCCATCTTTATACTAAAAAAGGGGGCTGACCCGGTGACTAGGTCCTGCCTATGGGTGGGACTAGGTGGGGGGTGGTTACACCCCTCAGCCATGCCGGACTTCCCCAGGCCAGGGGCTGGTGTGCCCCTGGAACTGGTTCAGACCGGCCTATGCGTAGTGAGCACCGGGGTGCCACTCAGCAGTCACCTTCCTGTAAAGCCCTGCCTACCCAGGATACACAAAACCATGTCTGGGACGGTGCTAGCACCGCCCCTGACAGGAAACCCTTTGTCCAGGCTCCCCTCACTGGAAGGACTCCCAGCTGCAGGGGGTCAGACTCGTGTCTGTGGTGGCAGCATCCATTTTGTGGAGCTGAGGCTTCAGTTAACTTTAACCGGGGTTCACAGTTACATACATGTCGTGTCCCTCTAGAAGGGTGGAATGCTAACCCCGTCGCCAGAATTGGCGAGGGGTTAGTATTCCAATTCGTATGACACCTTACTCGACATGTTTTGATAAAGCAATACCAAAGATAGCATTTAACCGCGAGGATTATAATGCACTTAAGAGTATATGGTATGCGATATCATGGAACAGCTATTAGGACTTGATTCCGCAAGCTGCGGACAGGCTCAGCTCATGCCAGAGCACCATCTCACACGATTCCAAGCACTCTGCCTTCAGGATTGTCAAGGCCTGCCATAGGAGTGACTGATAGGAATCTGTGTGTCCATTTTAGGGTTAGGTATAGGTATACTACACCTACAGCAAAGGGTGATTACACGACTTTGCCCCAGCTGTCATGCAGCCAGTTGTGTCAAATTTAGGAGGCCAGCCAGGGGTGGCATAATACATGCTGCAGCCCCTGGTAGCCCTGGGTACACCTATGCCCTGTGTTACAGGGTCTGATAAGGTGGCCCAGTACCAATTGGTAGATGCACCTAGGGTACATGAAGTAATTTAGAAAGAGAACAGCCAGGCTGTGGGTCTGATTGGCAGGCCCACAGCCAGAGAAAGTCGTAAACCAGTGAAACAAAAGCAAAAAATCTGGGTGATCATAGGATTGCAGACCCTACTCTCCTACATGACCCCCCCCCAAACTTTGGGACAATAAGCTAACCTTGACCAGGTGAGTCTTCTTGTTCTAAGTGGAAATATCTGGAGAGCCCATCGGCATTGCCATGATCAGTACCAGGTCTATGTTCCACTGTAAAGTCCATCCCCTGTAGGGAAATGGACCACCTAAGCAGTTTGGGGTTTTCACCCTTCATCTGATTTAGCCACAAGAGGGGCTTATGGTCGGTCTGAATCTTGAAGTGAGTGCCAAACAAGTATGGCCTCAGCTTCTTCAGGGCCCAAACCACAGCAAAGGCCTCCCTCTCAATAGCTGACCAATTCTTCTCTCTGGGGGTCAGCCTTCTGCTTATAAAAGCAATGGGCTGATCCTGACCATCAAAATTCAGTTGAGAAAGAACAGCTCCCACACCCAACTCAGAAGCATCTGTTTGGACAATGAATGGTTTGGAGTAGTCTGGACTCTTAAGGATAGGTGCTGTGCACATGGCCTGCTTTAGGTCATCGAATGCTTTTTGACAGCCTGCTGTCCACTGAACCTTTTTTGGCATTTTCTTACTTGTCAGTTCATTTAATGGTGTCACAATGGAACCATAGTTCCTGACAAATTTTCTGTAGTATCCAGTCAGGCCCAAGAAAGCTCGAACCTGAGTCTGGGTGGTTGGGGGAGCCCAGTCCCTGATTGACTGTATTTTGCTCTCCAGTGGCTGAACCTGGCCTCCACCTACAAGGTGGCCCAGGTATACAACCTGTGTCTGCCCTATCTGGCACTTGGTGGCCTTGATAGTGAGGCCTGCTGCTTGCAGAGCCTCTAACACTTTCCTCAGGTGGACCAGGTGATCCTCCCAGGTGGAGCTAAAGACAGCAATATCATCTAGATATGCTGCACAGAAGTCATCCAGCCCAGTAAGGACTTGATTCACCAACCTTTGGAAGGTGGCAGGTGCATTTTTCAGACCAAAGGGCATTACCACAAATTGATAATGCCCACCAGGGGTTGAAAATGCTGTTTTGGGCTTGGCATCCTCAGCTAACCTGATTTGCCAATACCCAGCTGTTAAGTCAAATGTACTTAAGTAGTTGGCAGAAGCCAATCTATCTATAAGTTCATCTGCCCTTGGTATTGGATGGGCATCAGTCTTAGTGACTGCATTGAGACCCCTGTAGTCTACGCAAAACCTCATCTCTCTCTTACCATCTTGGGTGTGAGGCTTTGGCACTAGAACTACTGGACTAGCCCAAGGGCTATCTGAGGGTTCAATGACTCCCAATTCCAACATTTTCTGCACTTCAGTTTTTATGCAGTCTCTAACATGATCAGGCTGCCTGTAGATTTTACTCTTGACTGGCAGGCTGTCACCAGTGTCAACCTCATGGGTGCACCAATTGGTCTGACTGGGTGTCAGAGAGAACATATGTCTGAAAGACTGAAGAACCTGTTTACAGTCTTTCTGCTGATGTTCAGAGAGGCTGCCACAAAAGACAACACCATCTACTGACCCATCATCAGGATTCTGAGTGAGCAGGTCTGGGAGAGGGTCACTCTCTTCCTCCTGTCCCTCATCTATGGCCATGAGCAAGCTCATGTCCTTCCTGTCGACATATGCTTTGAGCCTGTTGACATGGAGTACCCTATGGGGACTCCTGGGAGTTCCAAGGTCCACCAGGTAGGTGACCTCTCCCTTTTGCTCAAGGATTGTGTGGGGCCCAGACCATTTGTCTTTGAGTGCTGCTGGGGCCACTGGCTCCAGCACCCACACCTTCTGTCCAGGCTGATAAACAGTCAGGACAGCCTTTTGGTCATGCCAAGCTTTTTGAAGTTCTTGACTGGCCTTAAGGTTTTCTGATGCCTTCTCCATATACTCAGCCATCCTGGAGCGGAGACCAAGTACATAGTCCATTATGTTGGTTGCAGGCTTTTTGAGAGGTCTCTCCCATCCTTCCTTCACCAAACACAAGGGGCCTCTCACAGGATGCCCATACAAAAGTTCAAAAGGGCTGTAGCCAACCCCCTTTTGTGGGACCTCTCTGTAAGCAAACAGAAGGCAGGGCATCAGGACATCCCATCTACGCCTGAGTGTTTCAGGTAGTCCATGAATCATCCCTTTTAGGGTCCTGTTGAACCTTTCAACAAGCCCATTGCATTGTGGGTGATAGGGTGTAGTGAATTTGTAATTGACACCACACTCCTTCCACATAGCAGTTAAATAGCTTGACATGAAGTTTGCACCTCTGTCAGAGACAACCTCCTTAGGGAAGCCCACTCTGGAGAACACTCCAACTAGGGCCCTTGCCACCACAGGGGCTGTGGTGGTCCTAAGTGGAATAGCTTCAGGATACCTGGTGGCATGATCCACTACCACCAGTATAAACTTGTGCCCTGATGCTGTCTGGGGTTCCATTGGACCAACAATGTCAATCCCCACTCTTTCAAAGGGCACCCCCACCACAGGCATTGGTATAAGGGGGGCCTTTGTTGTGCCACCTGACTTACCACTGGCTTGGCAAGTGACACAGGAGCGACAAAACTCCTTGGTATCCTCATTCATGTGAGGCCAGTGAAAGTGTGAGACAAGCCTGTCCCAAGTCTTTGTCTGGCCTAAGTGTCCTGCTAAGGGAATCTCATGGGCCAAGGTAAGTAGGAAACCTCTCTGAGACAAGGGTACAACCAGCCTCCTGGTCATGCCAGGCTTGGGGTCTCTTGACTCAGTGTACAGGAGTCCATCTTCCCAGTATACCTTGTGGGTACCTGTGGCGTTCCCAGCAGCCTCAGCAGCAGCCTGCTGTCTGAGGGGTTCAAGAGAAGGGCAGCCTAACTGGTCCTTCCCCAGGTCTTCCCTTGAGGGTCCCCCTGAACCCAAGAATTCAACTTGATCAAGTTCAAACTCTCTAGGCTCAGTTTCCCTCAATTCCTGCAGGTCAGCCTCCTCTGAGACTTGATCCACAACCTGGGGCAAGGGGGAAGGCACAGCCTTAACCCTACTGCTCTTTTTCTTGGAAGGTGTCTGGTCCATTGTTCCAGGATCCAGCACCTGTTCAGTGGGGCATCTTCTGGCCTGTGACCTAGTCACAGCAAACACATGTGCTGGCAAACCTAACATTTCCAGATGAGTCCTCTGCTCCACTTCTGACCATTGTGATGACTCCAAATCATTGCCCAACAAACAATCCACTGGGAGGTCTGAACTAACTACAACCTTCTTGTGGCCAGTTACCCCTCCCCAGGAGAAAGCTACAATTGCCATACTATGATTGGTAGTGACATTGCTTGCATTGGTCACCAGGAATTCTGTACCTGGCATGATCTGTCCAGGGTCCACAAAGCTAGGTGTCACCATTGTGACACTGGCACAAGTGTCCCTATAGGCCTGAGCCATTTTTCCATTAATAAAAGGTGTCTGTCTGTATTTGCCCAAAGTATTGGGACTTATGTCAGGGGACATATCCATATCCCCTGTACTGACAAGGACAGCCTGAGTGAGGGTGCCAACTAAGTTGTCACTCCCCTCAGAACCCAGGGTTAACCCTACTAAACCCTTGGGAGGTGCACTACCACTGCTGGCTGTACTAGGGGGCACAGGTGCCTTAGGGGCTGCAGTGGCAGGAGTCTGCCCTCCTCCTTTCTTGGTGCACTCACTAAACCAGTGAGTTTTACTTTTGCAGTATTGGCACCACCTTTTAGATTGGCCTTCTTTCTTCTTTTGGGGAGCCTGACCCCCACCCTCTTTGGGTTGTTGGGGACCTGTCGAAGACTTCTGGTCATTTTGTTCCCCTTTCGAATCCTTACCCTTCTGGTCTGCTTTCTTCTGACCACCTTGATTCTGGCCCTGGTTCTGTTTAACTCTTGTTCTAACCCATCTGTCTGCCTTCTTTCCCAATTCTTGGGGAGAGGTCAGATCTGAGTCAACAAGATGCTGATGCAACAACTGGTTCTGACAATTGTTTAAAATTTGCTCTCTCATCATCAAATTGTACAATCCTTTATAATCAGTAACCTTACTGCCCAGCAACCAGCCCTCAAAAGCCTTAGTGGCACAATCTACAAAGTCAGCCCAATCTTGAGACTGAGTTTTCTGGGTATCCCTGAACAGCACCCTGTACTGCTCAGTGGTTAGGCCAAACCCATCAACCAGTGCATTTTTCAAGACTTGGTAATCATTAGCATCCTCCACCCTTGTGGTGAGGAGCTTGTCTCTTCCTTTACCCTCAAAGGAGAGCCACAAGATAGCTGCCCACTGACTTGGGGGAACACCTTGCACAGTGCAGGCCCTCTCCAAAGCAGTAATCCATTTGTGGATGTCATCCCCTTGTTTAAAGGGGGGCACTATCTTACCAAGGTGTTTTGTATCAAAACTCCTTTCCCTATTGCTAGGTACAATGCTGCCACCAGTGGGGACTGTCCCACTCAATTGTTGCTCTCTAGCAAAGGCAAGCCTCTCTTTGGCCAGGGCAAGTTCTTCCCTTTCAATCCTCAGATTGGCTGCCTTTTCCTTAGCTTCATACATTCTCCTCTGGGGAGATGTCATTCCCCTTTGAGAGGAACGTTGAGAGCCATTGGTATGAAGGGATCTGATAGAGCCTCTTGATAGAGATCTATCTCGTCCATTCCCAATGTTAAGCTGACCTGAGAGTGGCCCCAAGGGTCCCCTAGTGCCCATCTCATGTCTGCTTAAGTTGGACCTGGTTAGTCTGCTGACTTCTACCTGTTCCTTTTCTGCCTCATCCCCTGATACCAAATCATCATCCTCATCATCAGCATCATCTGCTGCCTGAAGAGGATGGTCCTGGGCATCAAAGGGACCCTGTAAGGAGGGCATGTTGCCATCTGAATTAGAAGGGTCTGGGTTACCAGCCCTCCTTGCATCATGAGTCTCTAAGAGACCAATCAGAAAGGCAGTTGTGGGGTTAGACCCCTGCTTAATCTTCCTAGAGGTACACACTTGTCGTAACTCATGGAAGCTAAGCGCAGTATATCTTGAAGAGATGACCTGTGGAGGGTCAACTGACACAAGGGGAACCTCAGTGTTTCCTCCTTTGTCCGACATACTGTTTCTAGTGTGGTGTAAGTGATGCACCTACCTACACTATGTGTTACCTACTGGTCCCTTGCTAGAGTTGCAGCCAAGGTGTGCTAAGCCTTGAGGAGCTACAACAGCTGGTTCAGTAGAACTCAGAGTATTCTAAGCTTTAGTTATATGTACCTAACAGTACTTATGTGATCTTTCAACAAGATATTCTTAGGATACGTGTGGTAAAACAACAGCAAGCTCAAATCCCACCGCTGCCACCAATGTGAGAAGGTGGCCTGATATGCAGTGCTCACTATTCTAGTGAACACTATGTATCAGTCCAGCAACCCTTATTGATGATTGGTTGTAAGTCAACCTTATAGACCAGCTATCCTAGTAGCATGGATACGAGCAGTCTAAGGCTAAAGACTCGAGAGGGCGTGTTAAGCCAGCTGTTTACCACACATATACCCCTTGAATACCCAGTGAAAGGACACCACACAAGTGTTATGAAAATAAACAGTTATTTATTAAAGATCACAACAGCCCTGTACTCTTTATGAGGACAGGGTACTAAGCACAAACCAAAACTCTTACAAAAATACTTAAGTTAGCACAGTATATACAAATGCCCGAGGGGCACGGAAAACCATATACTCTGAAAGTGGAATGCGAAATTCCTAGCAGGTAAGTACAGTACTAATAGCTTTTGGAATCGCTAGGACTTGACTAGGGAATCGTTAGATTACTTCTAGGAGGCCTAGGGGACTCGGGTGCAGTGTGTGCACTCTCACGCGAGATGCGGGACAAAAGTCTATGGTAGCTAGGAATTAGAAAGTTAGTGTTCTCGGGCGAACCCGACCTGGTAGGGAGAAAACGAAAGTAGATTCTGACCCTTGGATAGTGAGGCTATGCTGGGGCACCGAAATGCCGAAGTTACCTAGCCCAGGGGCTGCAGCTGCATAGGTCTGAAAAGACGTCGGGAATCCTCGTAGACGGACCAGGAGCCGGAAGAAAAGATGCTGGCCGGTGACCAGTGAAGAAAGTTCAGTCGGATCCAAGCCTGGATCTTGAAGATAGATGACACCTGAAAGCAGAGGGGACCAAGTTCGAGACTACTAGCCAGTAGTCAGTGGGCACCAGGAGGGCACCGGATGGTAGCCACCTCGACTAGGTGAGTGGGTGACGCTTGACTCGAAGATCTCACGGACCAGGAGGCGTTGTCGGCGACCAGGATGGAGGATCGAGCTGTCCCACGAAGATAGAAGCTGTCGGCGTCGCTGGACCCAGGATTGGGCAACAAAGCCTTGGCAAATTCAAGCCCACGCGGTGGACCTAAAATGGCGTCTGGAGTGGACCAGGAGGGTCCGGGGTGCCTCTCTTGAAGAAGGAAGCAAGGGCCAGCCTGGAGCAACCAGACCAGCAGAAGAGTTGTCGTCGGGCGCCGTTCAGAAGGCCACAAGCCAGCCGGCTAGTAGCCAAACAACGCGGTGCACAGCAAACGGCAGAAGGGCCCCACGCCGATCGTGGAGATGCAGGGAGGCTGATCTTGGGTGCTGGAGCTGCGCAGGGTTGGGGCTTCTCGGACCCCAAAGCACTCACCAGTGGAAGACTCGGTGGGCTTGCAATAAAGATGTCGTGCAGTCTTGGCGATCGTCGGTCCCTTGAGGTCTCGTCGCACTCACGGTTCTCAGCTGGGCTGTAGAGGTGAGTAGAGGTCAGAGGTGCCAGGGAAGCCGGGTCTCGTCGTGCTGGGTCGTCGGATTCGTGATGAAGGACTTGCAGCAGGCCGCAGTGTTCTTTAGGATGGTGCCTGCGGATGCAGGGTGACTACTCCTTAGCCACAAGGGAGAATCTTGAAGAAGAAATCGTGAAGTCCTTTCGAAGAAAGTGGTATCTTGATTCCAAAGATGATCTAATTTTAACAGGGGGCCCGCTCCCATCTTTATACTAAAAAAGGGGGCTGACCCGGTGACTAGGTCCTGCCTATGGGTGGGACTAGGTGGGGGGTGGTTACACCCCTCAGCCATGCCGGACTTCCCCAGGCCAGGGGCTGGTGTGCCCCTGGAACTGGTTCAGACCGGCCTATGCGTAGTGAGCACCGGGGTGCCACTCAGCAGTCACCTTCCTGTAAAGCCCTGCCTACCCAGGATACACAAAACCATGTCTGGGACGGTGCTAGCACCGCCCCTGACAGGAAACCCTTTGTCCAGGCTCCCCTCACTGGAAGGACTCCCAGCTGCAGGGGGTCAGACTCGTGTCTGTGGTGGCAGCATCCATTTTGTGGAGCTGAGGCTTCAGTTAACTTTAACCGGGGTTCACAGTTACATACATGTCGTGTCCCTCTAGAAGGGTGGAATGCTAACCCCGTCGCCAGAATTGGCGAGGGGTTAGTATTCCAATTCGTATGACACCTTACTCGACATGTTTTGATAAAGCAATACCAAAGATAGCATTTAACCGCGAGGATTATAATGCACTTAAGAGTATATGGTATGCGATATCATGGAACAGCTATTAGGACTTGATTCCGCAAGCTGCGGACAGGCTCAGCTCATGCCAGAGCACCATCTCACACGATTCCAAGCACTCTGCCTTCAGGATTGTCAAGGCCTGCCATAGGAGTGACTGATAGGAATCTGTGTGTCCATTTTAGGGTTAGGTATAGGTATACTACACCTACAGCAAAGGGTGATTACACGACTTTGCCCCAGCTGTCATGCAGCCAGTTGTGTCAAATTTAGGAGGCCAGCCAGGGGTGGCATAATACATGCTGCAGCCCCTGGTAGCCCTGGGTACACCTATGCCCTGTGTTACAGGGTCTGATAAGGTGGCCCAGTACCAATTGGTAGATGCACCTAGGGTACATGAAGTAATTTAGAAAGAGAACAGCCAGGCTGTGGGTCTGATTGGCAGGCCCACAGCCAGAGAAAGTCGTAAACCAGTGAAACAAAAGCAAAAAATCTGGGTGATCATAGGATTGCAGACCCTACTCTCCTACAGGGAGGTTGGGTGGGGCGGTAAGGAATCTAATACTAACTACTGTTTCTTCCAGATATATCGTTATCGAAGGTAAGTAACTTGTGCATCTGAAAGAAACAGGTTAGTATTAGATTCCTTACCTTAGAATAGATACCCCAGCAAAACCAACTCCCCGACCCAGGGCAGTAGTAGCCGCCGTGGCCCGAGTGGAATGGGCCCTCAACCCAACAGGAGGTTCCTTCTTAGCCAAGGAGTAGCATGCCTTGATACACAGCACGACCCACCGAGAGATGGTCCGCTTATGTGCCGCCCGTCCCTTCTTAGCACCCACATAACCAACAAGGAGTTGTGCGATCCAGATAAAACGAGAGCGAAAGTTTTAGGTCGAGACGGTGGAGCCGCTCTTCCTCTTTTGAGGGATGCGGAGGCGGAAAGAAGGTTGTGCGATCCAGATAAAACGAGAGCGAAAGTTTTAGGTCCAGACGGTGGAGCCGCTCTTCCTCTTTTGAGGGATGCGGAGGCAGAAAGAAGGTGGGCAAGGTGATGGACTGCCTGATGTGGAAAGCTGTGACAACCTTGGGCAGAAAAGAGGGTCTTGTCCGCAACACAACCTTGTCCGGATGGACAGAAAGGAAAGGAGATTTGGAAGAAAGAGCCTGGAGCTCACTCACTCTCCTGGCAGAGGTGATTGCAACCAGGAAATCAGTCTTCAGAGTAAGAAGGCGAAGAGGACAGTTATGAAGTGGCTCAAAGGGAGTGCACATTAGATAGGTAAGAACAAGGTTCAAGTCCCACTCAGGCATCACGAATGGAACAGGGGGAAACGTGTGTGATGCCCTTTAAAAACCTATTTACAATAGGGGACTTGAACAAAGATGGATGATCAGGTAGCCTTAAAAAGGCTGAAAGGGCAGAAAGGTAACCCTTGAGAATGCCCAGAGCAGAGTCCTGCTGCGAAAGAGGAAGAAAGAAGAGGAGAACCTCAGAAAGAGGGGCAGAGAGAGGATCCACAGCCTTTGCTGTGCACTGTAGGAGAGTAGGGTCTGCTTCCTATGGTCACCCCCACTTTTTGCTTTACTTGTTTTCGACTTAGATGTGGCTGTGGGCCTGTTAATCAGACCCACAGCACAGATGCACTCTCTCTAAATTTAACATGTACCCTAGGTGCAACCACAATTGGGAATTGGTTCACCTTGTCAGCCCCTGTACTAAGTGTACCCTAGGTACTCAGGGCATAGGTGCAACCAAGGCCTACAAGGGGCTGCAGCATGTATTATGCCACCCCTGGCTGGCCACTCAAATAGACAACTGGCTGATAACTCAGCTGGGGCAAGGTCGTGTAATCACCCCTTGCTTAGGTGTAGTATTTCTATACCTACTACATACAGACACATAGTAACCTATAAGTCACTCCTGGTATACACCTGTTACAACGCAACTTTTACAACTACCTACCATTACAACGCAACTTTTACAACGCATACCATTACAACACATTGCGCTGGGGGGCGCTCTAGGATAGGGTATAAGTTTAATTTACTATCCAACACCTTCCCTAGTGTCCACGGGGACTGGAGTTGGAATAGTAAATTATACTTACCACTATCCAGCACCTCTAAGCGCTATGCGTTGTAATGGTATGCGTTGTAATGGTCGCGTTGTAATGGTAGGTAGTTGTAATGGTATGCGTTATAACGTCATACATCCGTCACTCCTATCGCAGGCCTTAACAATCCTGAAGGCAGAGTGCTTGGTTATGTGTGAGATGGTGCTCTAGCATGAGCGGAGCCTGTCTGCAGCTTTCGGAACCATATCCTTATAGCAGTTCTATGATATTGCCTTACCATATACTCTTAAATGCATTATAATCCTCGCGGTTAATGCTAACTTTGGTTTGGCTTTATCAAAACATGTCATGTAAGGTGTCATACACTTTGGAATACTACCCCCTCGCCAATTCTGGCGACAGGGGTAGCATTTCACCCTTCTAGAGGGAGAAGACATGTTAGTTCCTAATATCCCGGTTTAAAGTAACCAGAGCCCCAGCTTCACAAAATGGACGCTTCTGCCCCGACACAAGTCTGACCTCCTGCTGCTGGGAGTCCTTCCAGTCACAGAGGATTGGACAATAAGTTTCCTGCCTGGAGAGGTGCGAGCACCACCCCAGACAGGAGTTTGTGTATTGGACAGGGAGGGCTGAATAGAAACAGACACTGTCTGGAGCACACTAGGTGCTCCATGCATACCCCAGTTCAAACCGGTTGCTGGGGCACTCCAGCCCAGCTCTGGCGCGAAACTGGTTAAAGGAAAGGGGGTGTAACCACTCCCCTTCCTGGTCCCACCCATAGGAGGGACCTAGTGAGTAAACCAGCCCCCTTTGGTTGTATAGAGGTAGGAGCTGACCCAGGAGACATAAGATTAATCCAGGAATCGACTTGAAACGAAACTCTGGACCCTTCGACATTCACCTGAGCTGAAGACTGAAGTAATTTCCCTTGTGGCCAAGAAGTGACCACCCTGGGCAACCAGGCACCACCCAGCAACTCGACGGCTTGCTTTGTCCCCGTTCCCGCCGGAACCCGAGCACAGAGCCCAACAAGATCCAGACTCCCAGACCTCCTTGACCCCGCTGCACGACTCCAGCATAGCTGAGCACCGTGGAAGGCGTCGAGACACGTGGGACCGGACATCTTCGAAAGCCTGCAACTTGCTAACAGCGCAGCTCCTGAGGCATCCTAGAAGCTGTGCACTGGGGACTGAGACACCCCGACACAGAGCTCCACCTGCACCGAAGACCAGCCCTCCACACTCCACGAGATCTGCGTGGGGCCCTTCTGCTTGTGTTCTGCTCGACGCGTTGTCTGGTTGCTGGCCAGTTGGCTAGTAGCCCTGTGGAGACTATCCTTTTTAAAATCCCTCGCTGGTCTGGTTGCTCCAGACTGGCCCTTGCTTCCCTGAAAAGGTGAAGTACCTCAGACCCTCCTAGTCTGCACCAGAAGCCTTTTTGTGTATCCTGCGTGGGTTGCCTTTGCTTGGGCTTGTTGGCCCTGAACTTGAAGTCGACCCCTCCATCTGCAAGAACCTTCGTGGGACAGCTCCTCTCCAGCACCTGGTCGTCCTCGACGCTTCCTGGTCCGCGTGGCTGCAACGACAAGCTTTACGACAGCACTTGATTGCTCCTCGACGACGTCTGGTTCCTTCCTGGTTCCACCCGGTCACTGGCTAGTGACCTAGACTCTGTCCCCTCTGCTTTCAGGTCTCCTTCAACTCCGCTCCACCTTTGGATCCACCCGGACATCTTCCTCATGGTCGCCTGCAGCATCTTCTTCCAAGGCTCCATAGGAATCAACAAGAAAACCCGACACACTTTGACACCTATGCACCCGCAGCCCGTGGGTGAGGTAACGCGAGTACGTCGGTGCTCCTGTAGGGATTGACTATCCTAGTGTCTAGTTTTGTTAGTTGTATCTTCCTAGTTAGACCAGAAGTGTCCTAAATCTTCAATTACTTACCTCTTAGGTTTCTATTGACTTTCTATTGACTCTCACGTGAGTGTACAGTCACTGCACGAGCCGCCTGTGGGCCTCCTACTCCTAACCTAAAGGTCAGATAGTGTAGCCCCAGCGATTCCCTAGGCCTTTCCTTTTCACAAGTCATAGTTCTTATACCACTTACTTAGTATATGGTTTTACGCGCCCCTAGGACCTAACTGTAAATTGTGCTATTTGACGTATTGATAAGAGTAACTTGTTATGTGCTTTTGCCTCTGACCTTATAAAGAGTTCAGAGGAGTGTGTTAGTGAATAAATACATATATATTTTATATATATCCTGTGTGGTGTCCTTTCATTTGGTATTCAAGGGGTTACATATGGTAAAACAGCTGGCTTTACACGCCCTCAAGAGTCTTTTAGCCTAAGACTGTTCTGTCCACACTACCTCTAGGATAGCTGGTCTATAAGGTTGACTTTACAACCATCACCATAAGGGTTGTTTGGACTGGTGCAAGGTGCTCACTAGAATAATGAACATCATATACCAGGCCAACTTCTCACATGCACCATGCCAAAAATCTGTTCCACCTGTAGGCGTATACCGACTTCGTGGAGGGACGCCTGGCTGCCAGAATCACAGTACAGACTTCAGGAGGCAATTCAAATGGCCTCAACTGCCGCCGCTCAATCTCAAAGCATGTAGGTGGAGACTGGTCTGGTTCGGGTGGAGGACCGTCCCCTGCTGCTGCGCCAGAAGGTCCTCCTGAAGAGGCAGACGAACCGGGGGACTGACAAATACTGAGTAGCTCGGGATACCAGTACCTTCGTGCCCAGTCCGGAGCCACAAGGATAACTTGGGTCCGGTCGCGCTTGATCTTCAGCACTCTGGGCAGAAGAGGTATTGGCGGAAAGGCGTACAACAGACCGCAACTCCACTCACGACGAAAAGCGTCTCCGAGCAAGTGCCGCCTTGGAAATTCCAACGAGCAGAACTGATGACATTGAGCGTTTACTTCTGTGGCGAATAGATCTAACCAAGGCTCTCCCCACTGCAGAAAGAGGCCTTGCGCCACGTCCGAGTTCAGACACCATTTGTGATCCATCATGCACCATCGGCTGAGCTCGTCCGCCCTGGCGTTCAGAGAACCTGCCAGGTGTTGAACCACCAGGGTCACGCCCTGATGTTCGAGCCACTGCCAGAGGCGCAGAGTCTCCTGGCAGAGGGTCTACGACCCCACCCCGCCCTGTTTGTTGCAGTACCACATGGCGGTGGTGTTGTCCATGAACACCTGCACTACACTCCCCCGGACAGTGGGGAGGAATGCCTTCAGTGCTAGACGAATGGCCCTCAGCTCCAGAAGGTTGATATGGAGCCGGGACTCCGCCGGAGACCAGAGGCCTCTGATCTCTGCCTCTCCCATGTGGCCTCCCCAACCTAGCAGGGACGCTTCCGTCACAACTAAGTGCTCCGGTTGGGGTAAGGAGAGGGACCTGCCGCTGACAATCGCGGTCCTTGAGCCACCACTGCAGCTGTCTTGCAGTGCCCTCCGAGATCAGGACATGGTCGGACAGTTTGCCCTGATACTGGGCCCACTGAAACTTCAGGTCCCACTGCAGAGCCCGCATCTGCCACCGGGCGTGATGCACCAGAAGGATGCAGGAGGCCATCAGCCCCAGAAGCCGCCGCATCAAGACCCGGGATACAGGCTGAAAGATTGGAATCAGAGCCTGAATATCCCGAACCCGCTGTTCGGGAGGATAAACCCGAAACTGCGCAGAGTCGAGAAGCGCTCCGATGAAGAGGAGCTTCTGAGGGGGGGCACAGGTGTCACTTCGGCACATTGATGGAAAAGAACAATTGTTACTTACCTGTAAACAGGTAGTTCTCCAGTATTGGTGTCTTTCATAGATTCACATGCTTAAATATTCCCCGTCGTCGAAGTGGGAGTCCCACGGTACATAAAGATAGCAATAATGCTAATATATATATATATATATATATATATATATATATATATATATATATATATATATATATATATATATATATATATATATATATATATATATATATATATATGTAATAACATAATACATAATAAAAATAGAGATAATACACACTTAAAAAACCTCTCCAATGGTTCCTCCATAGGAATGCATTATAAAGAGAAAAGCTCATTTGTAACATATCAGTGTCATTATGTTAGTCCAAACTGCAGCCAATCAGGCTTAAGCACCCTCTAGAACCTTCTCCTCAGAAGCTCCAGTCCTCAGATTTTCGTAGCACCAAAGTGAAGTAGAGTGCATGAGGAGAAGAGAGCCTCTGAGGGGAGGACGGGTTGGTCGCATGTGAATCTATGAGAGACACCAATACTGGAGAACCACCTGTTTACAGCTAAGTAACAATTGTTCTTCTCCAGTATTAGGGGTGTCTTTCATAGATTCACATGCTTGAATAGAATAGATAGCAGTAACCTCCTTAGAGCTGGGATTGCTAAATACATTCTCCAAACTTGAAGACAATAACATACAGCTTAAAAGCATATAGCAATCACAAAAAGAAATGGAGGAGGGAACAGAGGCTCACCTTATTTAAAAAGATGACGAAGCACTGCTTGCCCCACTGCGGTATCTGCGGTTGATGGCCTCCAAACAGTAATGTCTGGTAAAGGTGTGCCTCCTGGACCATGTCGCTGCTCGGCAAATCTGGTGTAGAGGCACCCCAGCAAACAAAGCGGTGGATGATGCCATCGCTCTCGTCGAATGTGCCTTCACTGAACACTGTAAAGGCTTGCCAGCTTGCTGGTGACAAAAGGATATGGCTGCTGAGAGCCATCTTGCAACTGTTTGTTTTGTCACTGAATGTTCCCTCCGCATCCGTCCATATGCTACAAACAGTTGATCGGATTTACGGAAAGGGGTAGTCCTTGAAATACAAAATTTTAGGCAGCGTTTGATGTCTAAAGAATGTAATTGTTGTTCCGCCGGAGATCTTGGATCCGGGAAAAACGTCTTTAAGAAGACAGGTTCATTCAAATGGAAATCCGTAGGTACTTTCGGCAAAAAAGAAGGATTGGTGCGAAGTGACACTCCATCGGGCTTAAATTGCAAACACGGAGGCTTGATCGTGAAAGCGTGAAGATCACTTACACGACAAGAAGATGTTAAGGCCAAAAGTAATGCAACCTTCCAGGTAAGATACTTGATGTCTGCTCTGTGAATTGGCTCAAAAGGAGGCTTCATAAGCTGTGACAACACCACGTTGAGGTGCCATGCCGGAGGAGGGCGCCTAACAGGAGGAAATTTCCTGAAGAGACCTTTAAAGAACTGTCGGATTATTCTGGATGAACAGAGACGTTGAACCATTGTGTCGAAAGCGTGAAATAGCTGCTAGAAAAATTCTCAAGGTGGCATGAGAGAGACCAGACTGAGCGAGGCTCAGAAAGAAAGGCAAAAGCTGTTCGAGTGGAATTGATTGGATGGATATTGGATGCAGCACACCAATGACAAAAACGCTTCCATTTTAGCTTATACGTTTTGATGGTTGATGGAGCTCTAGCAGATGCTAGAATGTCTCTGCATTCTTGGGGAATATCTAAATTTGCAAATTCGACGTATTCAGGTTCCATGCCGATAACTGAAGCGTTGATAGGTCTGGATGGCAAATTTGACCTTCGTCCATCGTCAGGAGGTCTGGATGTGGATGAAGATGAATGGGTGTGCATTGGGATAACTGAAGCAGTTCTGAGAACCATGCCTGTCTGGGCCAACGTGGGGCGATCAGTATTAAGTGGCAGGGTTGCCTGCGCATTTTCCACAACGTCCTCGGCACCAACGGGATCGGTGGAAATGCATAAGCAAACAGCCCGTTCCAATCCATGAGGAGGGCATTTCCGCAGGACTCTGGGTGGGGATGCCAGCTTGCGAAGGATCGGCACTTTCGATTTACTGGGGTTGCAAAGAGGTCTATCATGGGACGACCCCAACGGCGGAACACCAGGTCTAGAGTCGGCTGATGTATCTCCCACTCGTGAGTGGATGACATGGACCTGCTCAGAGAATCCGCCAGGATGTTGGATACCCCCCGCAGATGGACCGCCGTTAAAGAAATTTGATGACGAAGAGCCCAGTCCCAAATCCTTTGAGCCAGTCGAGACAGTGGCTGAGATCTTGTGCCGCCCTGTTTGTTCATGTAGTGCATGCTGGTGGTGTTGTCTGTCTGAACCAGCACCGACTCCCCCTGCACTACGGGCAAGAATGATCGGAGCGCTAGGAAGATCGCCATCAACTCCAGCCGGTTGATATGCCAGGTTCGTGGTGTCGCCGTCCATTTGCCTTTGATGGAAAGTTCCTGGAGATGAGCGCCCCAACCCCCCATGGACGCATCTGTAGTCAACGTCAGATCCGGAGACTGAGCTAGAAACGAAGTTCCTTCGTCCAGATTGGATGGTTGTTCTCACCAAAGCAAACTGTTCTTCATGCGGGACGTTACCCTCACCAGGTCGTTGAACGACCCCGACACCTGGCGCCATTGCAGGTCTAATTCTTCCTGTATAGGACAAGTGCGCAACCTGCAATTTGGGATCAGTGCGATACAGGACGATGCCATCCCCAGAAACGACTTTAACGTTCGCACAGAAACTGACTGCTTTGACCGGATGAGAGAGACCAGACGAACTATCTTTTGAAGACGTTCGAGGGAGATGAAGGCTTTTGACAGGTCCAGGTCTAGAATTGCTCCCAGGAAGTTTCTTCTTTGCAGCGGTGCAAAGTGTGACTTCTCCATATTGATGGTTAACCCCAGTGATTCGAACGTCTGCGGACATAGACGTGTGTCGTGAACCAGCTGTTGAGGAGATTGGGATTTTAGAAGACAATCGTCCCTGGAGACGCAGATGAGCCATGACCGGAGCCAAAACTTTCGTGAAGACACGAGGTGCTGGGCGTAGGCCAAAAGGTAGCACCTTGAACTGATAGTGTATTGGACCCACCTTGAACCTCAAGAACTGGCGATGCCGATGGAGTATTGGCACATGAAAATAGGCGTCTTGCAGGTCTATTGTTAGAAAATCTCCGCTGCAGAGAAGTCGCAAAACTTCCGATAACGTCAGCATGCGGAACGATTGTTTTAGGAACAAATTGAGAGCTCTCAAATCCAGAATGGGCCGCCACTCTCCCGTCTTTTTGAGAATGAGGAAAAACCGTGAGTAGAAACCTTTCCCTCGCTGAGATACAGGAACCACTTCGACTGCACCCTTTTCTATCAGAATAGGAACCTGATGTTGTAGTTCCTCGAGATGGGGAGGTGGCGGGCCTGATGGTGGAGAATTTGGAGGAATCTCTGTGAACTCCAAAGCATGACCCTTGTGTACAATGTCTAATACCCATTGGTCCGATGTTATCATAGACCACTGGGAATAAAACTGCGAGATTCGCCCTCCAACTCTCTGTGGAACTAGAAAGTCATTGACGTTTGTTTTTGGCACCCCTATAGTTAGATTTTCCTCTATAGGGCTTTGACTGCTGCTGACAATTGGACTGCTGGTTGGAGTAACGCTGGTTTCCTTGATTGTACTGGCGGTACTGGGACTGCCCTCCTCAAAAAGTGCTTAAGATGTGCCTCGTCCACGTGCACCACGAAAAAGCTGCTTTTTGAATTGTAAGGATCCAAGCAACTTTGCCGTATCGGTATCTTTCTTTATCGATTCTAGTGCCTCATCAATGTGAGAGCCGAAGAGAGACTCACCGTCATACGGCATGTCAAGTATCTTCGACTGGACCTCCTGTCGAAATGATGTGGATTTTAGCTAACCCTGACGCCGGAGAGCCGCAGCACTGGCAAGGATACCAAAACCAGTACCCGCAACGTCCACAGCACAGTCAATTATCACTTCTGATGCCCTCTTGCCATCTTGAAGGATCTGGTGCGCTTCCGCTCTGGATGTCTCCGGAATCAACGAGACTAGCGCAGAAATGTCTGACCACATTTGTCGGTCGAAACGACCTAAAATGGCCAACGCATTTGCGACACGGACTGATGTAGACGCCATGGTTGAAAACTTGTTCCCAATCGCATCCAAACGTCGACCCTCTCTATCCGGTGGAGTAGTGATTGGAGTTGCAGGGTTACGTGCTCGTCGTTGCGCTGCCTGTGTCACCACTGAATCCGGCTTAGGATGCGAGATCAAGCAAGCGGGCGAACCAGTTGGGCCCTATATTTCTTTTCCAGCCGAGGGAGTTGAGCAGGTAAGGAGTTAGGAGCCTGCATGATTTTTATTCCCTCCTTCCACACAAATTCGATAATAGGTATGGTGTGGACCTGTTTGTAAGGCTGGTTCTTAAAGTCATAGAGAAAGCGGTCTTCCTCTCGCTGCGCTCTTGGTAATTTGAAGCGGTCTGCCGCCTTATCCATCAATATATGGAAGCTAGCAATGTCAACTGGAGGTGAATCACCGGAGTCGCCCGGCCTAGGAGAGGGCGTTTGCATTCAATAGTCATAGAATTCTGCCATATCCGGGTCTTGGTCATCATCCGTATCCTGGGGAACTTCTCCTTCCTCTCTATCCGGCTCTGCCTCATCCACCACATCTTGTTGAGAATTAGTGGGGATGGCTTGACGG
This sequence comes from Lissotriton vulgaris, assembly GCF_964263255.1. NCBI lineage: Eukaryota > Metazoa > Chordata > Amphibia > Caudata > Salamandridae > Lissotriton > Lissotriton vulgaris. The sequence continues at coordinate 1,191,338,268 of NC_141695.1, read as the reverse complement.
GGCCTTTCTGGAAGAGCAGTCTGCTTTGAAGGCTGCTGCTGATGTTGAGTAGGCTAAGTTATCTCAGATGTAGCATGGCTTGGAGTACCCTGAGGTGTATTGTAATAATCCAGCATATGCTGGAGGTTTGAAAACAGAGATACTGGAAATGTTGCCATTGGAACCTGTACATATTGTTCCTCCTGCTGGTCATCGTTGTAGGAAGGTAGCTCCTGACTATGGTTGCCCCCCAACTTTTTGCCTTGTGTTTTAGCTGGTTTTTGACATAGTTGGCCTGGGACCCTGCCAATCAGGACCCCAGGCCTACTGCTCTCTCTGTAAAATGGATTCCATGTACCTTAGGTACATATCTAATTGGTACTGGGCCACCTTATCAGACCCTGTAACTCAGGGCATAGGTGTACCCAGGGCCTACCAGGGGCTGCAGCATGTATTATGCCACCCCTGGCTGGCCATCTAAATCTGACACAACTGGCAGCACGACAGCTGGAGCAAGGTAGTGTAATCACCCTTTGCTTTAGATATAGTATACCTATATCTAACCCTAAAATGGACACATGTATTCCTATCAGTCACTCCTATGGCAGGCCTTAACAATCCTGAAGGCAGAGTGCTTGGAATTATGTGAGATGGTGCTCTGGCATGAGCTGAGCCCGTTTGCAGCTTGCGGAACCAAGTCCTAATAGCTGTTCCATGATAACGCATACCATATACTCTTAAGTGCATTATAATCCTCGCGGTTAAATGCTATCTTTGGTATCGCTTTACCAAAACATGTCGAGTAAGGTGTCATACGAATTGGAATACTAACCCCTCGCCAATTCTGGCGACGGGGTTAGCATTCCACCCTTCTAGAGGGACACGACATGTATGTAACTGTGAACCCCGGTTAAAGTTAACTCGAGCCTCAGCATCACAAAATGGATGCTGCCACCACAGACACAAGTCTGACCCCCTGCAGCTGGGAGTCCTTCCAGCGAGGGGAGATTGGACAAAGGGTTTCCTGTCAGGGGCGGTGCTAGCACCATCCCAGACAGGGTTTTGTGTATCCTGGGTAGGCAGGGCTTTAGATGAAGGTGACTGCAAGTGGCACCCCGGTGCTCACTATGCATCTGCCAGCTAGAACCAGTTCCAGGGGCACACCAGCCCCTTGGCTGGGGAAAGTCCGGCATGGGAGAGGGGTGTAACAACCCCCCTTCCTGGTCCCACCCATTTGCACACCATATCGCGCTGGACACCGCGCTGCTTATTTTAACGCTACCTTTTTGACTATTTTGTTTAGCTTGTGTATATTTAGTTATTAGCCCTTGCTTTTAACGCTGGCCCCTTACTTGCACATTAATCGGCTCCCGCACCGCCGGTTTGGCGGATTTGGTTCACGGGTGGTAGAGGGAACTTTGGGCGCCATATTGGAGTGGTGCCGAGGCGGAGGGGACGACAGCTGCGAGCGCTCTAGCGCTCTGTACAGCCAGAGGGACGCCTATTTAAGGCGATCTTTCCGGTGGGTCTGTGATTTCATTTTGCACACCATATCGCGCTGGACACCGCGCTGCTTATTTTAACACTACCTTTTTGACTATTTTGTTTAGCTTGTGTATATTTAGTTATTAGCCCTTGCTTTTAACGCTGGCCCCTTACTTGCACATTAATCGGCTCCCGCACCGCCGGTTTGGCGGATTTGGTTTACGGGTGGTAGAGGGAACTTTGGGCGCCATATTGGAGTGGTGCCGAGGCGGAGGGGACGACAGCTGCGGTCCTAATAGCTGTTCCATGATAACGCATACCATATACTCTTAAGTGCATTATAATCCTCGCGGTTAAATGCTATCTTTGGTATCGCTTTACCAAAACATGTCGAGTAAGGTGTCATACGAATTGGAATACTAACCCCTCGCCAATTCTGGCGACGGGGTTAGCATTCCACCCTTCTAGAGGGACACGACATGTATGTAACTGTGAACCCCGGTTAAAGTTAACTCGAGCCTCAGCATCACAAAATGGATGCTGCCACCACAGACACAAGTCTGACCCCCTGCAGCTGGGAGTCCTTCCAGCGAGGGGAGATTGGACAAAGGGTTTCCTGTCAGGGGCGGTGCTAGCACCATCCCAGACAGGGTTTTGTGTATCCTGGGTAGGCAGGGCTTTAGATGAAGGTGACTGCAAGTGGCACCCCGGTGCTCACTATGCATCTGCCAGCTAGAACCAGTTCCAGGGGCACACCAGCCCCTGAGCTGGGGAAAGTCCGGCATGGGAGAGGGGTGTAACAACCCCCCTTCCTGGTCCCCCCCCATTTGCACACCATATCGCGCTGGACACCGCGCTGCTTATTTTAACGCTACCTTTTTGACTATTTTGTTTAGCTTGTGTATATTTAGTTATTAGCCCTTGCTTTTAACGCTGGCCCCTTACTTGCACATTAATCGGCTCCCGCACCGCCGGTTTGGCGGATTTGGTTCACGGGTGGTAGAGGGAACTTTGGGCGCCATATTGGAGTGGTGCCGAGGCGGAGGGGACGACAGCTGCGAGCGCTCTAGCGCTCTGTACAGCCAGAGGGACGCCTATTTAAGGCGATCTTTCCGGTGGGTCTGTGATTTCATTTTGCACACCATATCGCGCTGGACACCGCGCTGCTTATTTTAACACTACCTTTTTGACTATTTTGTTTAGCTTGTGTATATTTAGTTATTAGCCCTTGCTTTTAACGCTGGCCCCTTACTTGCACATTAATCGGCTCCCGCACCGCCGGTTTGGCGGATTTGGTTTACGGGTGGTAGAGGGAACTTTGGGCGCCATATTGGAGTGGTGCCGAGGCGGAGGGGACGACAGCTGCGAGCGCTCTAGCGCTCTGTACAGCCAGAGGGACGCCTATTTAAAGCTCCCTCGGGAGCGCAGCGGTATCGCACAGCGGTCGTGCCTTCTCTGTGCCGGAGTCGTGCCAGAGTCCTGCCCGTCTGCGCCCGTCAGCGTCCCGTGTGCGTCCCAGAGGCATCCGAGGCAACGGGCAGGACTGGGCTATATTTTGCACTTTTCTTGTTTATGTGCGCACTATGCTCCACTACTCGGGATCGGAACTTCGCTCTTGGCAGCATATTTATGTCTCATGCCGTACGGTATTTCCTGCGCGCCACAAGGGCAAGCATCGCTGCCCTGAGTGTGGCTGGCGCCCGCAGAGACATCTGGTCGGTGCGCCGCAGAAGGCGGCAGTCAGCGTCAAACATCTGGGCTTACTGCTCAATACTAGATCTCTCGGCCGGCATGCTTTGGATATTTTCGACCTGTTGGAGTCAGAAAAACCATTGTTTCTGATGCTCACCGAGACGTGGCTCGGCGAGGCGTCCAACCCAGATATTGCCACTGCTGTTCCGCTCGAGTATAACATCTTCAGGCTGGATAGGCCGAAGGGGCGTGGAGGCCGGTGTTGCACTGATAGTAAACAAAAGTGCCACCTGTACCATCATTCCCTCTGACGTGATTAAGGATTGCGAATCCCTTGCCTTTGCTATGGTCCTTTCACCACACCAATCTGTGAAAGGTCTTCTTGTTTATCGACCGCCAGGGCCCACAGGCTCTTTTTTTGAAGAGTTCCAGTCGGTGACCTCATCCCTGCTACTCACGTCAGAGCATTGTATCGTCGCCGGGGACTTTAATGTCCATATGGACGTTGAAATGGATGCCGACGCGATTAAAATGCTGGATGTTACAGCCCCTCTGGGCCTGGTACCCTATCACGTTGGACCGACCCACGAGAAGGGACACACCCTAGATCTGACTTTCTCTACGACCCCCATAGAGATGCTTGCTCCTATCCAGGTGCTTTGGTCTGATCACAGGCTGGTGAAATGTTATCTCTCTGAAGTCAGGAAGCCTTCCGGTGCCCCCCGGCAAGCTTCCGTGGGATTCAGGGCACTCCACCGGGTCACTCCGGAACTGCTGGCACAGTCTTGCGCGGACCATCCCTGTGTTTTGACTGGGGACTTAGATGAGGATGTTGAGCGACTGCAGGCCTGGCTCTTAGAGAGGCTAACTGATCTTGCTCCTCTGAGACCCTCCCGCAAACTTGACAAAGGTGCATCCGCCCTTTGGTTTACGGAAGCATTGGCGGCCTCACGTCGGCAATGCAAGGTAGCGGAAAGAGCATGGCGCGTGAAATACGACTCGACAGCGAAACTCGCCTACAGGTCCTTGGCGAAAGCTTATCATCGGGATATCCTCTCGGAGAAGAAGGCTTACTTCGCGAGAAAAATTGAAGCTGCCTCCAATTCCTGTAAGGAGCTTTTCGCCATTGTGAGGGAGTTTACAACTTCACGCGCGCCCCCCCCTCCCCCTCCTCCCCCCCCCCTCCCCCCCGCCCCCCCCTCCTGCGCCTTGGGTCAGGGCGATCGCGGACTTTTTTACCTCTAAGATCCAATTGATCCAGGACTCTTTCCCTGTGCAGGAGCCAGAGATGCCCGGCCGGGCGGAAAATGCCGCTGTTACCCTGCCTAGTGCAGGTGTGGCCTTGGCAGTTTTTCCTCCTCTCTCTATGACCGCTTCATTCGATCTGATGGCTTGTCTTAAATCAGGTTCCCCCCGGGATGCCTGCCCTGCAAAATTTCTGGCAAAAATGGCAGCTACCATTAATCCATACGTGAACCCCCTGCTGAATTGTTCTCTTGCACAGGGTGTGGTTCCCCAGTCCTGGAAGCAGGCGATGATTATCCCCTTGCTCAAAAAGCCCGGTTTGGACGCGGAGGTGCTGGCGAATTATAGGCCTATCTCGCTCCTGCCTGCTTTCGCGAAGGTCATAGAAAAGCATGTGCACAAGGTGCTTGCCGATTACCTGGAGTCCCACGACCTACTGCACCCCACCCAATCGGGTTTCCGCACCAATCTTAGCACCGAAACAGCTCTCCTGGAAGTCTCGGAGGCGATTAAGGAGGTGCTGGATTCGGGTGGCAGGGCGATGCTGGTGATGTTAGATCTGTCGGCGGCCTTCGACACCGTCCCCCATGAGGGTCTTCTTGCAAGACTCTCAGAGATTGGTCTCCGGGGGACGGTGCTCCAGTGGTTTCGTTCGTTCCTGGCAGGCCGTCGACAAACGGTCTGGGCTTCTGCTTGCTCCGCCGAGATGTCGCCATTGGGTGTCGGAGTTCCTCAGGGCTCAGTATTGAGCCCAACTCTATTTAACATCTTCATGACCCCTCTGGCGGCTCTGGCGGAGTCTTTCGGGGCTCAGATCGTTTCCTACGCCGATGACACCCAGCTCCTCTTCACCTGTGAGAGGGGTGCGGATTTCGATGGAGGTAGGATCCAGGGTTGCCTTGAGGCTGTGTTTCAGTGGTTCCAACGTAACAGCCTTAAGTGCAACTCGGATAAATCCGAGGTCCTCTTTTTCGGGTGCAGTTCGGATCCGGACTGGAAAGTGTGGTGGCCTGAGAACATGTTTCCACCAGCAAGCTCGTCCCAGGTGGCAAAAAACCTTGGGATTAAGATCGACAATGGCCTCACACTGCGCTCACAGGTAATTGGTCTCACTGGCACCTGCTTTGGCCTGCTCCGGATGCTGCGTAAGTTTCTCCCCCTGTTATCGGAGGAACACAGGAAGATCATGGTGCAGGCGATCATTGGCTCGAGAATTGACTACTCTAACATTCTTTATCTCGGCCTGCCAGAATACCTGCTTCAACGGTTACAGGTGGTCCAGAATTCGGCAGCACGGGCCATCTTTGGATTATCTCGCCGTGCCAGAGCCTCGGGCCTCCTGGAGGCACTGCACTGGCTTCCTGTCCGGAAGCGGATATTTTTTAAGACCCTGACTCTGGCACACAAAGCCTTGCACGCCTCCGGAGCGAAATACCTCCAAAAAAGGCTGACCTTCTACCATCCAGCCAGGTCGTTGAGGTCAGAATCCTTGTTTCTTGCTGCGGTGCCTCGTGTGAAGAGAGCACGTATTGGAGGCCGCTCTTTTAGATTATTGGCGCCCCAGTTGTGGAATAAGCTGCCAGTGGCCCTGCGCAGCACTCCAAACCTGTTGGCTTTTAGGAAGGGGCTCAAAACCTGGCTTTTTACCTCTTAGTTTTTTTTCTGGCCTTTTCTGGTTTCCATCTCTCTGCCTTTTATTTGTCTTTCCTGTTATGTTATGAGATTGGTGTGCAATTCAAAGCGTCGGGACACTCTTCCGAGTAGCCGTACGCTATATAAAACCCCGGTATAACATAACATATAACATAACAGGACCTAGTCGCGTGCCAGCCCCTTTTCCTAGTATAAAGATAGGAGCGGGCCCCCTTCCAAATGAGATCATCTTTGAATCCTGAAACTACTTTCTAGGAAAGGAACTCAAGACTTCTTCCTAAGATTTCTCCCTTGTGACTAAGGAGTAGTCACCCTGCACCCGCAGGCACCATCTAAAAAAACTGCGGTTTGCTGCACGTCCTTTCTCCGGAATCAGACTGACCAGCACGACGAGACCCGGCTTCCCTGGCACCTCTGACCTCTACCTACCTCTACAGCTAAGCTGAGAACGGTAGGTGCGACGAGACCTCGAGGGACCGGCCATCATCAGAACTGCACGACTTCTATCCAGCACGACCACCGAAGGATCCTCGAGTGAGTGCTTTGGGGTCCGAGAAGCCCCAACCCCGAGCAGCTCCAGCACTGAAGTTCAGCCCTCCAGCATCCACCAGATCTGCGTGGGGCCCTTCTGCTTTTTGCTGCTCACCGCATTGTCGAACGACGACAACACCACTGCCAGTCTGGTTGCTCCAGACTGGCCCTTGCTCCCCTCCAAAAGAGGAGCACCCCGGACCCTCCTGGTCCACTCCAGACGCCATTTTGAGTCCACCGCGTGGGCTTGAATTTGCCAAGACTTGTTGCCCCAATCCTGGGTCCAGCGACGTCGACAGCAGCAACCATCGTGGGACAGCTCGCACCTCCATCCTGGTCGCCGACAACGCCTCCTGGTCCGTGAGACTGCAGAGCCCAGCGTCGCCCACTCACCTGGTCGTGGTGACTTCGTCCGGTGCCATCCTGGTGCCCAGCTAATCACTGGCTAGTGATTCAGAACTTGGTCCCCTCTGCTTACAGGTGTCTTCCATCTTCGATCCAGGCTTGGATCACTTCGAACTTCTTCACTGGTCGCCTGCCAGCAACTTCTTCTTCCAGGCTCCTGGTTCGTCAACGAGGGTTTCCGACGACACTTGAACCCTATGCAGCCGCAGCCCCTGGGCTAGGTAAACCGAGTACCCCGGTGCTCCAGCGTAGAACAACTCTTTAAGTGCCTAGATCCACTTTCGTTTTTGACCTACCTAGTCGGGTTCGCCCGAGAACACTAACTTTTGCTTTTACTAGCCTCCATAGACTTTGTCCCGCATCCCGCGTGAGAGTACACACTCTGCACCCGAGTCCCCTAGGCCTCCTGCTAGTAATCTGAAGGTTCAGTAGGCCAGTCCTAGCGATTCCAAACCCTATGAGATTAGTACTTCCCTGCTAGTAATTTCGCATTCCACTTTTGTAGTATATGGTTTCCCGTGCCCCTCGGGCATTTGTGTAAATTGTGCAACTTATAGTATTTTCGTAAGAGTTTTGTTGTGTGCTTAGTACCCTGTCCTCATAAAGAGTACAGGGCTGTTGTGATCTAAATAAATACACTGTTTATTTTCATAACACTTGTGTGGTGTCCTTTCACTTGGTGTTCAAGGGGTATATGTGATGGTATAACAGCTGGCTTAACACGCCCTCTAGAGTTTAGCCCGAAGACTGCTTGTATCCATGCTACTAGGATAGCTGGTCTATAAGGTTGACTTACAACCAATCATCAATAAGGGTTGTTTGGACTGATACAAAGTGCTCACTAGAATAGTGAACATTATATATCAGGCCAACTTCTCACAACGCCTACCGACGCGCAGGGGTATTGCTACGCAAACATTTTCCGGATCCAGTCTGACGCCTGGGGATATTCTAAGGTAAGGAATCTATCACTAACGTGTCTCTTTCAGATTGGTAAGTACAGTTAAGATTACTTTTGCGGTTCAGCACTGAACTGGAAAGTACAGCACTGGCTTCTCTCCTGATCCCAGGTGAGTATTATGGAAATCGTTATTCGGCTGATTTTAGAGGAATATTTTAAAAACCAGTCAGTGTTAGCCTATAGAAGGAAAGTGAGTTATCGGCTATCAGGTCAGTACTCGACTGGTGAGGTTAAGGTTCTGGGCATAGATTCAGGGGCCTCCCAGGGTCAGAAAGGTAAGTTGTTACACCCTCAGAGGCACAGGGGCCGCCGGGTCAGAGAGAGTAGGCCAGTTGCACTGGCTTCCAGTGCAGCAGAGGATCGAATTTAAAACCCTGGTCACGGTCCACAAAGTAATTCATAAAAAAGCACCCCTATTGATACAATCATTATTCTGTCCTTACCTTCCTAGGCGGGAATTAAGATCCTCTAACAAGAATCTCCTCTCAATCCCAAAAATTAGAAAAGTGCGTATGGGTGGGCGACGCTTCTCCCTACAGGCTTCAAGACTCAGGAACAATCTGCCACTCGATCGGAGAATGGAAAGCAACCATCTTAGTTTCAGGAAGTCGTTGAAAACCCTGCTGTTTGTCTGAATTTGGTGAATGAACGTTGTCTAAAGAGCTGGGATGCCTCCGGGTAGCCATGCGCGATACAAATACGTAATCATCATCAATGCAATCCAATGGAGGGTAGGGGGCCTTTGGTTGGTGGCTGCAAGCAGGCAGGCCACGCGGCTGTGGGAGCTGAGCTCCTGGTCATTTACTCAGGGCAAGTGGGGAAGTAGAGTAGGGTAGTAGTTGCACTTCCAGCAGGACTCGGGTGGCTAGGTGCAGGGTACTTTTGAGCCGTTGGGCGCTCAATGTTATCCAATGGGAAAGTTACAAGGTGAACAAAGGCTGATGGCTCGGGGACGGAGATTCTTCAGGTGCGACCACCACTTCGAGAGGTAAGTTGGGCTCTTAGAGAAGAGGTGAGTACCCCAAAGGAGGGCACAGGGGGATGTGGGGCGCGGGGTGTCTTTATGTGTCGGGAAATCTTACCCTCGGCTGGTCACGGTTGGAGGGGTCCCTGGTTCTGAGGCTGCAGGCATTGCCTGGGTCGTCGAGGAGGGTCTTTGGGCACTGGACTTCGGGTCCCAGTCACCGGGAAGACGCCCTCGTGGTCTTGGGTCACTCAGGCAAGGGGTGCAGAGTGGGCTGGATTTGCGGTTCCTGGCTGGCACCAGGGGTATGGTTGTTGGAGCAGAGCCTCTGCTCAGGGAGTCCCAGTCTTTGAGAGGATCAAGGCGGGCAGGTCCTCCAGGTTTTCCAAGGTTGCTGTCCGCAGGAGTCGCCGGGATTCAGCAGAGGCAGGTTCCAGGGTCGACAGGCCGGTAGGGCTGGGGCCAAGTCAATTGGTGTCGTCCTGTTAGCAGCTGCACGGCGGGTGGTCTTCTTGATCTTCTGTTTTGTTTTCTATGGGAATCCGAGAAGGGAGGGTTCGGGGAGCCCCTAAATACTGAATTTAGGGGTGTTACAGGTAGGGCACGGGCAGGGACCAATAGGTCCCTCTCCTGGTGTGGGTACACCCCCTAATCTGCTCCTCTCCTGTGGGAGAGGGGCAGGGACCTAGCTGTGATTGGGCAGGGCTCCCCACCTTCGAGATGGTCGGAGTCCGGGGTCGTGCTTCACCTCGCCTCTCCCACCTGAGGGGTCGGGTTGGCACAGGCTGGCACACCCCCCTTCCTGAGGTAGGGTTTCCCGCCAGAGTGGGTGTCAGAACTGGTGGGGGACAGTTGCCGAGTACAGCAAGTGGCCTGGAGAAGCTCACATAGGCAGCATGCCTTTGAAGCTTCCCCCTGTCCATCCTGGGGGAGGAGACCTAGCACCAGTCAAGAGATCTGGGTATATATATATATATCTCTCCATCTATCTATATACACATACATATATATATATATATATATATATATATATATATATATATATATATATATATATATATATATATACACACATATACACATATATACATATACATACATATACATACATATACATATACATACATATACATACATATACATACATACACATACATATATATATACATACATATATATATATATGGGTCTGTGAGAAGTTGGCCTGATATGCCTTTATGGTGATTGGTTGTAAGTCAACCTTAGACCAGCTATCCTAGTAGCGTGGATACGAGCAGTCTTCAAGCTAAACTCTAGAGGGCGTGTTAAGCCAGCTGTTATACCATCACATACCCCTTGAACACCAAGTGAAAGGACACCACACAAGTGTTATGAAAATAAACAGTGTATTTATTAGAATCACACCAGCCCTGTACTCTTTATGAGGACAGGGTACTAAGCACAATACGAAACTCTTAGGAAAATACTTCAAGTGCACAATCTACACAAATGCCCGAGGGCACGGAAAGTCTAGTGTTCTCGGGCGAACCCGATAAGGTAAGTCGGAAGCGATAGGGACTCAGGACCCTTAAATGAGGAGGCTATGCGGGCACCAAAATGCCGAAGTTACCTAGCCCAGGGGCTGCGGCTGCACAAGTCTTTACAGACGTCGGGAGTCCTCACTGACGAACCAGGAGCCGGAAGGAAGAAGTTGCTGGCCGGCGACCAGTGGAGATAGTTCGTAGAGATCCAAGCCTGGATCAGAGATGGATGACACCTGAAAGCAGAGGGGACCAAGTTCGTAACTACTAGCCAGTAGTCAGAGGGTAGCAGGAGGGCACCGGATTATCGTCACCTCGACTAGGTGAGTGGGCGACGCTAAGCTCTGCAGTCTCACGGACCAGGAGGCGTTGTCGGCGACCAGGATGGAGGTGCGAGCTGTCCCACGAAGGTTGATGCTGTCGGCGTCGTTGGGCCCAGGATTGGGGCAACAAGCCTTGGCAAATTCAGGGCCACGTGGTGGACCTAAAATGGCGTCTTGAGTGGACCAGGAGGGTCCGGGGTGCTCTTCTTCGCAGGAGAGCACAGGCCAGTCTGGAGCAACCAGACCAGCAGCGTTGGTTGTCGGGCGTCGTCGAGGAGGTCACAAGCCAGCGGCTAGTAACCAGACAATGTGATGAGCGGCAAAGAGCAGAAGGGCCCCACGCAGATCGTGGAGATGCTGGGAGGCTGCACTTCGGTGCTGGAGCTGCTCAGGGTCGGGGCTTCTCGGACCCCAAAGCACTCACCAGAGGATCCCTCGGTGGTCGTGCTGGTTAAGAAATCGTGCAGGTTCTGAAGATGGCCGGTCCCTCGAGGTCTCGTCGCACCCACGGATCTCAGCTGAGCTGACGATGTGGGTAGAGGTCAGAGGTGCCAGGGAAGCCGGTTCTCGTCGAGCTGGGCAGTCGGATTCCTGAGGAAGGACGTGCAGCACACCACAGAGTTCTTAGATGGTGCCTGCGGATGCAGGGTGACTACTCCTTAGCCACAAGGGAGAAATCTTGAGAAGAAGTCGAGAGTTCCTATCATAGATAGTAGTTCTTGATTCAAAGATGATCTAATTTGGAAGGGTCCCCGCTCCTGCCTTTATCCTAAAGAAAGGGGTGGGTACGCGACTAGGTCCTGCCCTAGGGGTGGGACCAGGAAGGGGGGTGGTTACACCCCTCTCCCGTGCCGGACTTTCCCCCGGCCAGGGGCTAGTGTGCCCCTGGAACTGGTTCTAGCCGGCAGATGCGTAGTGAGCACCGGGGTGCCACTTGCAGTCACCTTCCTGTAAAGCCCTGCCTACCCAGGATACACAAAACCCTGTCTGGGATGGTGCGAGCACCGCCCCGGACAGGAAACCCTTTGTCCAAGCTCTCCTCGCTGGAAGGACTCCCAGCAGCAGGAGGTCAGACTCGTGTCTGTGGTGGCAGCATCCATTTTGTGGAGCTAAGGCTTCAGTTAACTTTAACCGGGGTTCACAGTTACGTACATGTCGTGTCCCTCTAGAAGGGTGGAATGCTAACCCCGTCGCCAGCATTGGTGAGGGGTCAGTATCCCGATTCGTATGACACCTTATTTGACATGTCTTGATAACGCGATACCGAAGTTAGCGATATGGTACGCGTTATCATGGAACAGCCATTGGGTCTTGGTTACGCAAGCTGCAACCGGGCTCGGCTCGTGCCAGAGCCCAATTCACACGATTCCACGCACTCTGCCTTCAGGATTGTCAAGGCCTGCCATCGGAGTGACTGATAGGAATTCGGGTGTCCATTTTAGGGTTAGATATAGGTATACTATATCTAAAGCAAAGGGCGAGTACACCACCTTGCCCCAGCTGTCGTGCAGCCAGTTGTGTCAGATTTAGATGGCCATCCAGGGGTGGCATAATACATGCTTCAGCCCCTGGTAGGCCCTGGGTACACCGATGCCCTGAGTTACAGGGTCTGACAAGGTGGCCCAGTTCCAATTGGGTAATGCACCTAAGGTACACATGTCAATTTAGCGAGAGAACAGCTAGGCTGTGGGTCTGATTGGCAGGCCCACAGCCAGAGAAAGTCGTAAACCAGTGAAACAAAGCAAAAAAATCTGGGTGATCATAGGATTGCAGACCCTACTCTCCTACATGACACACCCCCCAAACGTTGGGACAATAAACTAACCTTGACCAGGTGAGTCTTCTTGTTCTAAGTGGAAATACCTGGAGAGCCCATCTGCATTGCCATGATCAGTGCCAGGTCTATGCTCCACTGTGAAGTCCATCCCCTGAAGGGAAATGGACCACCTAAGCAGTTTGGGGTTTTCACCCTTCATCTGATTTAGCCACAAGAGGGGCTTATGGTCGGTCTGAATCTTGAAATGAGTGCCAAACAAGTATGGCCTCAGTTTCTTCAGGGCCCAAACCACAGCAAAGGCCTCCCTCTCAATAGCTGACCAATTTTTCTCTCTGGGGGTCAGCCGTCTGCTTATAAAAGCAATGGGCTGGTCATTACCATTGAAATTCAGTTGAGATAGAACAGCTCCCACACCCAACTCAGAAGCATCTGTTTGGAAAATGAATGGTTTGGAGTAGTCTGGACTCTTGAGGATAGGTGCCGTGCATATGGCCTGTTTTAGGTCATCAAATGCTTTTTGACAGCTCGCTGTCCACTGAACTTTTTTTGGCATTTTCTTACTTGTCAGTTCATTAAGTGGAGTCACAATCGATCCATAATTTCTGACAAACTTTCGGTAGTAACCAGTCAGGCCCAAGAAAGCTCGAACCTGAGTCTGGGTGGTTGGAGGAGCCCAGTCCCTGATTGACTGTATTTTGCTCTCCAGTGGTTGAACTTGGCCTCCACCTACAAGGTGGCCCAAGTATACAACCTTTGTCTGCCCTATCTGGCACTTGGTGGCCTTGATAGTGAGACCTGCTGCTTGCAGAGCCTCTAACACTTTCCTCAGGTGGACCAGGTGATCCTCCGAGGTGGAGCTAAAGACAGCAATATCGTCAAGATACGCCGCACAGAAGTCATCCAGCCCAGTGAGAACGTGATTCACCAGCCTTTGGAAGGTGGCAGGTGCATTTTTCAAACCAAAGGGCATTACCACAAATTGATAATGCCCACCAGGGGTAGAAAATGCTGTCTTAGGCTTGGCGTCCTCAGCTAACCTGATTTGCCAATACCCAGCTCTCAGGTAAAACGTACCTAAGTAGTTGGCAGAAGCCAATCTATCTATAAGCTCATCTGCCCTTGGTATTGGGTGGGCATCAGTCTTAGTGACTGCATTGAGACCCCTGTAGTCTACGCAGAACCTCATCTCTTTCTTACCACCCGGGGTGTGAGGATTCGGCACGAGAACTACGGGACTAGCCCAAGGGCTATCCGAGGGTTCAATGACTCCCAACTCCAACATTTTCTGCACTTCAGTATTGATGCAGTCTCTAACGTGATCGGGCTGCCTGTAGATTTTACTCTTGACGGGCAAGCTGTCACCAGTGTCAACCTCATGGGTACACCAATTGGTCTGACTGGGTGTTGGAGAGAACATATGCCGGAAGGATTGAAGAACCTGTTTACAATCCTCCTGTTGATGTTCAGAGAGGCTGCCACAAAAGACAACACCGTCTACTGATCCATCGTCAGGATTCTGAGTGAGCAGGTCTGGGAGAGGGTCACTCTCTTCCTCCTGTCCCTCATCTATGGCCATGAGCAAGCTCATGTCCTTCCTGTCGACATATGCTTTGAGCCGGTTAACATGGAGCACCCTGTGGGGGCTCCGGGCAGTGCCAAGGTCCACCAGGTAGGTGACCTCTCCCTTTTGCTCAAGAATCGTGTGGGGCCCAGACCATTTGTCTTTGAGTGCTGCTGAGGCCACTGGCTCCAACACCCACACCTTCTGTCCAGGCTGGTAAACAGTCAGGACAGCCTTTTGGTCATGCCAAGCTTTTTGGAGTTCTTGGCTGGCCTCAAGGTTTTTAGAAGCCTTTTCCATGTACTCAGCCATCCGCAAGCGGAGACCAAGGACATAGTCCACTATGTTGGTTGCAGGCTTTTTGAAAGGTCTCTCCCATCCTTCCTTCACCAAACACAGGGGTCCTCTTACAGGATGCCCGTACAAAAGTTCAAAAGGGCTGTAGCCAACCCCCTTCTGTGGGACTTCTCTATAAGCGAATAAAAGGCAGGGAATCAGGACGTCCCATCTACGCCGGAGCTTTTCAGGTAGTCCGTGAATCATCCCTTTTAGGGTCCTATTGAACCTCTCAACAAGCCCATTGCATTGTGGATGATAGGGTGTAGTGAACGTGTAGTTGACACCACATTCCTTCCACATAGCAGTCAAATATCCTGACATGAAGTTTGCACCTCTGTCAGAGACAACCTCCTTAGGGAAGCCCACTCTGGACAACACTCCAACTAGGGCTCTTGCCACAACAGGTGCTGTAGTGGTCCTAAGGGGAATAGCTTCAGGATACCTGGTGGCATGATCCACTACCACCAGTATAAACTTGTGCCCTGATGCTGTCTGGGGTTCCATTGGACCGACAATGTCAATCCCCACGCGTTCAAAGGGCACCCCCACCACAGGCATTGGTATAAGGGGGGCCTTTGTAATGCCACCTGACTTACCACTGGCTTGGCAAGTGACACAGGATCGACAAAACTCCTTGGTATCCTCGTTCATGTGAGGCCAGTGAAAGTGTGAGACGAGCCTGTCCCACGTCTTCGTCTGGCCTAAGTGTCCTGCTAAGGGAATCTCGTGGGCCAAGGTAAGAAGGAAACCACGCTGAGACAAGGGGATAACCATCCTCCTGGTCATGCCAGGCTTGGGGTCTCTTGCCTCAGTGTACAGGAGTCCATCCTCCCAGTATACCTTGTGGGTACCTGTGGCGTTCCCAGCAGCCTCAGCAGCAGCCTGCTGTCTGAGGGGTTCAAGGGAAGGGCAGCCTAACTGGTCCTTCCCCAGGTCTTCTCGTGAGGGTCCCCCTGAGCCCAGAAACTCAACTTGATCAAGTTCGAGTTCTTTAGGTTCAGTTTCCCGCAATTCCTGGAGGTCAGCCTCCTCTGAGACTTGATCCTCGACCTGGGGCAAGGGGGAAGGCGCTGCCTTAACCCGACTGCTCTTCTTCTTGGGAGGTGTCTGGTCCGTTGTTCCAGGATCCAGCACCTGTTCAGTGGGGCATCGTCTGACCTGTGACCTGGTCACAGCAAACACGTGTGCTGGCAAGCCTAACATCTCCATGTGAGTCCGGTGCTCCACTTCTGACCATTGTGATGACTCCAAATCATTGCCCAACAAACAGTCCACTGGGAGGTCTGAACTAACAACAACCTTTTTCTGGCCATTTACCCCTCCCCAGGAGAAAGCAACAATCGCCATACTATGACTGGTAGTGACGTTGCTGGCATTGGTCACCAGGAAATCTGTACCTGGCATGATCTGTCCAGGGTCCACAAAGTTAGGCGTCACCATGGTGACACTGGCACAAGTGTCCCTATAGGCCTGAGCCATTCTTCCATTTATTAAAGGCGTCTGTCGGTATTTGCCCAAAGTATTGGGACTGACATCAGGGGATATATCCACATCCCCTGTACAGACAAGGACAGCCTGAGTGAGTGTGCCAAGTAAGTTGTCACACCTCTCAGAACCCAAGGTTAACCCAACTAGTCCCTTGGGAGGTGCACTACTACTGCTGGCTGTACTAGGGGGCACAGGTGCCTTAGGGGCTGCAGTAGCTGGAGTCTGCACTCCTTTCTTGGTGCACTCACTAAACCAGTGAGTTTTACTTTTACAATATTGGCACCACCTTTTCGATTCGCCTTCTTGATTCTTCTTTTTCTGGGAAGCCTGACCCCCCCCCTTCTTTGGGTTGTTGGGGACCTGCCGAAGACTTCTGGTCATTTTGTTCACCCTTAAAATCTTTACCCTTCTGGTCTGCTTTCTTCTGACCACCCTGGTTCTGGCCCTGGTTTTGCTTAACCCTTGTTCTGACCCATCTGTCTGCCTTCTTTCCCAATTCTTGGGGAGAGGTCAGATCCGAGTCGACAAGGTGCTGATGCAACAACTGGTTCTGACAATTGTTTAAAATCTGTTCTCGCATGATCAAATTATACAATCCTGTGTAATCAGTAACCTTACTGCCCAGCAACCAGCCCTCCAAAGCCTTAGTGGCACAATCGACAAAATCAGACCAGTCCTGAGACTGAGTTTTCTGGGTATCTCTGAACAGCAACCTGTACTGCTCAGTGGTTAGGCCGAACCCATCAATCAGTGTGTTCTTCAGGACCTGGTAATCGTTAGCGTCCTCAGCTCTAGTAGTGAGGAGCTTATCTCTACCTTTACCTTCAAAGGAGAGCCACAAGATAGCTGCCCACTGACTCTGGGGGACGCACTGTACAGTGCAGGCCCTCTCCAAAGCAGTAATCCATTTGTGGATATCATCCCCTTGCTTAAAGGGGGCACTATCTTACTCAGGTGTCTAGTGTCTAAACTCCTGTTTTCCCGTGGGGGAATGCTGCCACCAGTGGGATTTGTCCCACTCAATTCTTGCTCTCTAGCAAAGGCGAGTCTCTCTTTGGCCAGGGCAAGTTCTTCCCTTTCGATCCTCAGATTGACTTCCCGCACTTTAGCTTCGTACACTCTCCTCTGAGGGGATGTCATCCCTCTTTGAGAAGAGCCTCGAGAGCCATTGGTTCGAACGGATCTATTAGAGCCTCTCGACAGAGACCTAACTCGTCCATTCCCAATTTTAAGCTGGCCTGAGAGGGGGCCCCAGGGGTCTCCTAGTACCATTCTCGTGCCGGCTTAAGTTATCCCTAGTTAGCTGGCTAACTACTACTGGACCTTTGTCTGCCTCATCCTCAGATGGCTCCAGATCCTCATCCTCCTCTTCACCTTCTGCGGAGAGATGGATAAGGTCGGGGTCACCTAAGGTTCCCCCGAGGGGGGGCATATTCCTGTCTGGATGAGAAGGGTCTGTGTTACCAGCCCTCCTAGCATCATAAGTCTCCAAGAGACCAATCAGAAACGGAATGGTAGGGTTTGCACCCTGTTTTAGCTTCCGAGATGTACAGATTTGTCGCATCTCTTGGAAGCTAAGTGCAGCATATCTGGAAGTGACCTGTGGAAGGTCGACTGACACGGGGAGACTCAGTGTTTCCTCCTTTGTCTGACATGCTGCTTCTAGGGTGGTGTAAGTGATGCACCTACCTACACTATATGTTTACCTACTGATCCCTTGCTAAGAGTTGTAGCCAAGGTGTGCTAAGCCTTGAGGAGCTACAACAGCTGGTTCAGTAGAACTCAGAGTATTCTAAGCTAAGTTATATGTACCTGGAGTACTTATGCGATCTTTCACAAGATATTCTTAGGATACGCGTGGTAAAACAACAGCAAGCTCAAATCCCAACCGCTGCTCACCAATGTGAGAAGTTGGCCTGATATGCAGTGCTCACTATTCTAGTGATCACTATGCATCAGTCCAAACGACCCTTATGGTGATTGGTTGTAAGTCAACCTTAGACCAGCTATCCTAGTAGCGTGGATACGAGCAGTCTTCGGGCTAAACTCTAGAGGGCGTGTTAAGCCAGCTGTTATACCATCACATACCCCTTGAACACCAAGTGAAAGGACACCACACAAGTGTTATGAAAATAAACAGTGTATTTATTAAAATCACAACAGCCCTGTACTCTTCATGAGGACAGGGTACTAAGCACACAATGAAACTCTTACGAAAATACTTCAAGTGGACAATCTACACAAAAGCCCGAGGGCACGGAAAGTCTAGTGTTCTCGGGCGAACCCGATAAGGTAAGTCGGAAGCGATAGGGACTCGGGACCCTTAAATGAGGAGGCTATGCGGGCACCGAAATGCCGAAGTTACCTAGCCCAGGGGCTGCGGCTGCACAAGTCTTTACAGACGTCGGGAGTCCTCGCTGACGAACCAGGAGCCGGAAGGAAGGAGTTGCTGGCCGGCGACCAGTGGAGATAGTTCGTAGAGATCCAAGCCTGGATCAGAGATGGATGACACCTGAAAGCAGAGGGGACCAAGTTCGTAACTACTAGCCAGTAGTCAGAGGGTACCAGGAGGGCACCGGATGATCGTCACCTCGACTAGGTGAGTGGGCGACGCTAGGCTCTGCAGTCTCACGGACCAGGAGGCGTTGTCGGCGACCAGGATGGAGGTGCGAGCTGTCCCACGAAGATTGATGCTGTCGGCGTCGTTGGGCCCAGGATTGGGGCAACAAGCCTTGGCAAATTCAGGGCCACGTGGTGGACCTAAAATGGCGTCTTGAGTGGACCAGGAGGGTCCGGGGTGCTCTTCTTCAGAGGAGAGCACAGGCCAGTCTGGAGCAACCAGACCAGCAGCGTTGGTTGTCGGGCGTCGTCGAGGAGGTCACAAGCCAGCGGCTAGTAACCAGACAACGTGATGAGCGGCAAAGAGCAGAAGGGCCCCACGCAGATCGTGGAGATGCTGGGAGGCTGCACTTCGGTGCTGGAGCTGCTCAGGGTAGGGGCTTCTCGGACCCCAAAGCACTCACCAGAGGATCCCTCGGTGGTCGTGCTGGTTAAGAAATCGTGGAGGTTCTGAAGATGACCGGTCCCTCGAGGTCTCGTCGCACCCACGGATCTCAGCTGAGCTGACGATGTGGGTAGAGGTCAGAGGTGCCAGGGAAGCCGGGTCTCGTCGAGCTGGGCAGTCGGATTCCTGAGGAAGGACGTGCAGCAAACCGCAGAGTTCTTAGATGGTGCCTGCGGATGCAGGGTGACTACTCCTTAGCCACAACGGAGAAATCTTGAGAAGAAGTCGAGAGTTCCTTTCATAGAAAGTAGTTCTTGATTCAAAGATGATTAATTTGGAAGGGTCCCCGCTCATGCCTTTATCCTAAAGAAAGGGGTGGGTACGCGACTAGGTCCTGCCCTAGGGGTGGGACCAGGAAGGGGGGTGGTTACACCCCTCTCCCGTGCCGGACTTTCCCCAGGCCAGGGGCTGGTGTGCCCCTGGAACTGGTTCTAGCCGGCAGATGCGTAGTGAGCACCGGGGTGCCACTTGCAGTCACCTTCCTGTAAAGCCCTGCCTACCCAGGATACACAAAACCCTGTATGGGATGATGCGAGCACCGCCCCGGACAGGAAACCCTTTGTCCAAGCTCTCCTCGCTGGAAGGACTCCCAGCAGCAGGAGGTCAGACTCGTGTCTGTGGTGGCAGCATCCATTTTGTGGAGCTGAGGCTTCAGTTAACTTTAACCGGGGTTCACAGTTACGTACATGTCGTGTCCCTCTAGAAGGGTGGAATGCTAACCCCGTCGCCAGCATTGGTGAGGGGTCAGTATCCCGATTCGTATGACACCTTACTCGACATGTCTTGATAACGCGATACCGAAGTTAGCGATATGGTACGCGTTATCATGGAACAGCCATTGGGTCTTGGTTCCGCAAGCTGCAACCGGGCTCGGCTCGTGCCAGAGCCCAATTCACACGATTCCACGCACTCTGCCTTCAGGATTGTCAAGGCCTGCCATAGGAGTGACTGATAGGAATTCGGGTGTCCATTTTAGGGTTAGATATAGGTATACTATATCTAAAGCAAAGGGCGAGTACACCACCTTGCCCCAGCTGTCGTGCAGCCAGTTGTGTCAGATTTAGATGGCCATCCAGGGGTGGCATAATACATGCTTCAGCCCCTGGTAGGCCCTGGGTACACCGATGCCCTGAGTCACAGGGTCTGACAAGGTGGCCCAGTTCCAATTGGGTAATGCACCTAAGGTGCACATGTCAATTTAGCGAGAGAACAGCTAGGCTGTGGGTCTGATTGGCAGGCCCACAGCCAGAGAAAGTCGTAAACCAGTGAAACAAAGCAAAAAAAATCTGGGTGATCATAGGATTGCAGACCCTACTCGCCTACAGGGTCAACTCCACTTTGTTCTGCACCAAAACAAGCAACCTGCAAAGGTACAATAAGTACAATATGTGCTACAGCCCTTAGAGGCCTTCTCTTGTCGCAGTGCCCTGGGTACCTGTGGTACCATTTACCAGTGGCTGACCTGTGGCCAGAGATGCCAATTGGGTTTTGTTTTCAATGCAGTTTTAGGGAAAGAACATATGCCCTGGGTACCTGATTGGGAGGTCCAGTAAACAACCAGTCAAACCACAACAGGAGTTCAGCAATAAGTGGGGGCAACCATGCAGAAAGTGGAAACTTTCTCACACTGGAGTGCAATAGTAGTGTTTCCAGCACAATATTAGTCAACAGTACACATAGGATAATGCCCACCTCTCAACAACCCTTACAAATATGCATTGTTAGCTCATTTTTTAAATCTAATATCTAGCTTTCACTTCCAAAGAAACTCATACCAGTCTCCACAATGTCTACATTCCTCAGAAAATGACAATCTTCCAAAGTTTCTTCCATACTATTCCCTTTCTCTCCCTTCTGCTATCCAAAATCTGGGTTGAACCTTCACTCAACAGCACCAGAGTCAAATCCTAGATCATCCTCCATACCACTTTCCACAGCAAGTCACCAATCCCTTCTCACCCGCCTCCAAAATGTACCTGTGTTGTTGCTAAAGTGTACCCTTTAGGCTGCAGACTTTCTGCAGTTGCTGCGATGTCGGTTATCTCTTTCTTTGGTCCCAGTGTCTCTTTGTGTGAGGCCTTGACCAGATGGCCTTTCTGGTTATCTTCAGTACCCTGGAGGAGATACTCAACGCCAACACCTTCATCATCTTCATCTTCAACTTCACTATTTTCTTCATCCTCAGAATAATCTTCCAAAAAACAAACAGATTAATATGAGGTCATTTAGGAGCTACACATTTGTGCTATAGAATGTAAATGATGCTTTGAGATACAATGCCCCACTTACAAAAGGATACTGCAGAGACCAGTCAAGATCACAGGACATACCACAATGTATCACAAACATCACTTGCACCAACAGCTACTGCAAATAGTTGACAGAATGCCAGAAACCGATACATTGTCATTGTATTTATATAGCGCTTGTAGGATTGTGCTCATTTGGACATGGTCACCACCACCGTTCGCTCTAGTGCTGAAGCTTTTTCACAGAAAGTGCACTGGGTCCCGGCTAACAAGGCCTCCCAGTGCCAGTGCTCTTTCCCTTACAACAAGGTAAATCTTGAATTGTAACCCAACGGCAAGGACTTTAGCCCACCTCGTAATCCCTAGTAAATGGTAACCCATGGGTACTAAAGAGGGCCCTATGGGCTGCAGCATTATACCACCCAAAGGGACTCTCATAAAAAGTGCATGCAAACTGCCACTGCAGAATGCATGGTGCACGCGCTGTGAGCCATGCTACGGTACACTGCATATACTCTATGTAAGTCACCCCTACAGCAGAACTTTGAGATCTAAGGTGGGGTGCATTATAGGATATGAAAACAAGTTACTTGTAACTTTAGTTCGCGAGTATTGGAAACTTTCATTGATTCACATGATTGGATCATTCCTAGTCGTCAAGATTGGTGTCCCCGGTATA
Organism: Lissotriton vulgaris; assembly: GCF_964263255.1. Classification (NCBI taxonomy): domain Eukaryota; kingdom Metazoa; phylum Chordata; class Amphibia; order Caudata; family Salamandridae; genus Lissotriton; species Lissotriton vulgaris. The sequence continues at coordinate 1,191,316,353 of NC_141695.1, read as the reverse complement.
TCAAAATAGCAATGCAAAGCCATTACAAACCAGAAACCAGGCCTAAGCCCATTCCAGTTTTGTAACATATCCACCTGTTTTGTAAAAGAGACCAAATAAAATCAACAATCAGATCAGCCTCACCCCTTAGAACCCTCCGGAGAGAAACTCAGACCTTCAGATTTTCGTAGCCCTAGTGCCATAGTGTAACAAAGAACATGCAGAAGGTTGAGCTTTCCTAGGTGATGAGGGTGGGTCGCATGTAAATCTATGAAAGTTTCCAACACTCGAGAACAAGTATCTGGCCCTGGGACATAGTCAGTAATGACGGAATAGGATCCAAAGGAAACTGTTGCTGTACTGACAGAAGAAGAAGCTCTGTGTACCAGAACTGGCGAGGTCAGAAGCGCTAGGTGTCGCACATCCAAGATGGCCGCCCACCTGTGAGGCCTTGGAAGCTTGGTGATGAAATCTGGAATTTTTCCTAATATCTACCTGCGATCTGCCACTGTCGCACAAGTTACTTACCTTCGGTAACGATATACCTGTAAGAAACAGTAGTTAGTATTAGATTCCTTACCTTAGATAATTCCTCAGGCGTCAGACTGGATCCGGAAACTTCTGCGTAGCAGTACCCTTGCGAGTCGGTAGGCATCGTCTGCAGCTCCGCGTCCATCAGCGTCGTTGGCGACGGGATGACGTCGCCGGAGTACTTAGACGCCGCCCTTGCGCGCTGACTTCAGTTCTTAGACACAGCATTTCCGCGTCAGAAACGCAGAGCCATGATAAAAACCAACACTAGTGCCATGAAACTAGGGCCCTGAAGGGGATGACCTTAACCCTAGATATCGGTTCACAGAACGGGGAGGATGGGAATCTAATACCAACGAACGGGGCGAGCGTAAAAGCCATCCCTCCAGACTTGGCTGTCCAGGCAGTAGTGTCTTGCGAACGTGTGCAGCGAGGCCCACGTAGCTGCCTGACCGATGCCCTGCAAGGGGACTCCCTGGCCCAGGGCAGTAGTAGCCGCAGCTCAAATGAAATGGGCCCTCAGCCCAACAGGAGGGAAAGATGTGGTGCAGTGCTAGATGCAGAATTTTTCTATCCAGATGATTCTGTTTAGTATTCGTAGGTCTAGAATGGGCCTGTATTCTTTGACTGCTCCTCTTTTTTAAACAAGATAATAGCGGGAGTAGACCCCTTGATTCCTCTGCATGGAAGGAACCTCCTCTATAGCTTTCTTCTTGAGATGGGCAGAGACTTCGTCCTGCAGCAGCTGACTGGGGAAATGGGGAAGTAACTTTACTTGAGGAAAAAGTTGCGGGGGAAGGGACTTGAACCTCAGCAAGTAACCATGCTACACAATATTCAGCACCCATCTGTCCTTTGTTATGGATCTCCACTCTTCCAGACGATGACACTCCCTCCCACCGGAGTTGCGAACAGTTGCGGAGGAAGCAACAACTCAGGGTTTTGGAGACTGTTTGGAGGCAGACTGCTGCTTGTTATTGTTGCCACTGCCTCTACCAGGACGTCTCTGCTGAAATTGGGTTGTCTGTTGAATTTGGGAAGACCATTGAGGGGTTTGGACCCTCTGCTGGTAAGGACGCTTATCCCCTTGATGAAAGCTCTTTTTAAATTACTTACGCTTTTCCAAACCCACCGCCTTCACAGTGTCCATTTCAGATTTCATTTTTGTCACTTCATCATCAGCGTGTGGACCAAAGAGAGAAGAACCATTAAAGGGGAGGTTCAAGATTTTCTTCTGAGCATCCGGTTTGAGGCCCATGAGGCGGAGCCACGCCGAACGGCGTGAACAGATTCCATGGGAGTAGCCATGGGCCGCGAGGTCAGAGCGTCTGCCGCGGCACTAATAACCTGGTTGGCTACGAGTCCTCCCTCCAGAAGGATATCGACAAAATCCTGTCTTCCTTCGGAAGCTTCTCTGTGAAGCGAGTAAGGGAGTCCCAGAGGGACCTATCGTACCTTCCAAGTAGAGCAGCAGCACTGACCACCTTCATATATGAAGCAGAGGTGCTGCATACCTTTCTGCCAAACAAATCCATTAGTTTGCTGTCCTTTTCTGAGGGTACCGAAGAAGAGGTAGAGGCTGAATGAGACTTCGTGGCAGCCGCTACAATAACTGAATCAGCCAGAGGATCCGATTTTGGGAACAAGGGGTCCTCTGCGGGCACCTTGTACTTCTTGGCAAGTCTTGATGGAACAGAACCTACCACTGCGGGTGTGAGGAAGGTGGCCATCACCGGTTCAAGGAAGCCAGGCACCAGGGGCAGCAGCGGTCTAGGCGCTGTCCGGTGATGAAGTGTGTCGAAACTTATAGAGGTAGGGACCACAGGAGTATGCAAAGAGATTTTCAGCTTCTTTGCCCCCCTGCCCAGCACATCTGTAAAGGTTGCGATATCAATAGGTGAGACTCTTGACGGAGGAGTAGAGGAAAAGATCGGAGAATAGTTCCGGACCATAGACCTCGTGGAAGAGGACCAAGTCGGAGATCTAGTGCGTTCTCTGTGATGAGACCTGTCTCGATGGCTGTGCCGACCCCTGGATCTAGGCAGATGTCCAGGCGGCGATCTTGGTCTGGGGGAAGGTCTTGGCTTGGCAGGTGATCTGGGCCGTACCAGAGAGCGTGATCTGGCAGGAGATCTTGGTCTGGGGGAAGGTCTTGGCTTGGCAGGTGATCTGGGCCATACCGGAGAGCGTGATCTGGCAGGAGATCTTGGTCTGAGTGAAGGACGAGGCCTCCGTGGAGGAGACTTAGTCGGTCTGACCGGAGTGCTTGTCTTTGGAGCGGAAGGAGAGAACGTGCGGAAGTAATCCGAGACCGGAGTACTGCGACCGCCCGAAACGCTCCCTGAGGATGGTGAGATGACACACTGCGTGATCTGTCCGCTGATCTGGGGGATGCTTCTGGAGAAATCTTCACGATGTTCAAATGAGGAGATGAAGATCTGTCCCCTGATGACCCAGAACCAGGAGACTCTACAATCATAGTGTCCGGTTCCCTCGACAGCGAAAGCTTCGACGTCGACGTTTGTGTGACCAATGGCGTCGAACGTGGTGTTCGACGTAGATTGTCCCCGCCTTGGCGATCTCGACTGCGATCATCGGCGTAGAGTCTGTGACCTCGACGGCGATCTTTCTCAACGTCGAGAAAAAGGCGAACCTCCATGGCGTCCTGTCGACGACGACCTTTGACGTCGTGTCGACTACAACCTTCTTCGACAGCGACTCCTCTTGACGTCGCCTAGGTGTCAACCTCCTCGTCGTCGAATGGTGGGATCTCGACGACCCTCTCGACGGCGGCAATCTGGAAGCCATCATACTCTCGACGCTGACCCACTCTAGGGTGGCGGAGAGTGTCTCGACGTCGACGGAAGCCTGGACGTCGACGGAGACCTGGACACATAAGCAGCCACAGACTTCGAGCCCTAAGTGTGGCGTCTCGACGTCGACTTACTTGGCTGCAACTGAGACTTTTGACGTCGCAATGGTGATCCAAAAGAGCGTCTAGGCCTCTTCGATGGAGATCTTTTTCCTTCCTTTTTCTGGAGGCAGGAGATGCGGAATGTCGCTGTTTTTTAGCATGCTTGCTTGAAGACGTTCTGGGGCCTCCATGGCCGCCCACCTGATGACTTGTCTTTCTCCAACATGGCATGAAGTCTAATTCGTTCTCTGTGGCGAAGAGTCCGCCTAAAGAACTTCTGACAGTGATGGCACTGGTCAGGGTCGCATGTAGATGGAAGGCACACGATGCACACTGAGTGTGGGTCAGCCAGGGCCATCTTCTTGTCACAAGAAGGACACTACCGGAATAAAGCAGGCATTCTGACAGAAAAAAAATTGTGGAACACCACAAAAAACAGAGCAGAAGACTTAAAAACCCAGAAGACGTCAAATTTTCTGAGAAAAATCACTCAAAGGAATATGCTACTTACCAGTATGCATCTGTTCTTGGCATGAAGGGCTGCTGACATTCATATCTGTGCATAGATCACCGCCTAGTGTTGGGTCCGGATGATTGCACATTGTTGTCCTGGAAGAGTCTTCGAAGTATCACGAGATAGGTGGCTCCTCCCCTGGACTACAGTGCGCATGGGCATCCTCTCCATCCCCAGGTTGTTTTTCGCTATTGTGGCAGAGATGGAGCGTAATACTGAAAGTGATGACCATGCCTGAAAATGCTTCTGAGAGCCGCAGCTGCGACAGGCACCAGGGAGGAGTGCGGGCGATATGAATGTCAGCAGCCCTTCATGCCAAGAACAGATGCATACTGGTAAGTAGCATATTCCGTTCGAGGCATGAGGGCTGCTGAATTCATATCTGTGCATAGAATAAATAGCAGTTTCCTCCTCACTTGCGGGTGCCCGCGCCAGCTGCAGCAGTCTGAAAGAGTCCTGAGAACAGCCTGACCTACAGCAGCTTGCTGTTTGGAGTGTACATCTACGCAGTAGTGTTTGGTGAATGTATGTATAGTGGTCCATGTGGCTGCTCTACATATGTCCTCTAGAGGAATATTACCCAGGAAAGCCATGGAGGCCCCCAATTTGCATGTGGAATGCGCTATAGGGGGAACTGTTAGTGTGCGTTTAGCTTTCTGATAACATATCTGGATACATTTAACAATCCACCTGGCTATACCTGATTTGGAGATAGGGTTGCCTTTATGTTGTGGAGAGAATGCAACAAATAGCCGTTTAGTTTTTCGAAAGTCTTTCGTCCTGTCGATGTAATACAGGAGAGCTCTTTTGACATCTAAGGTGTGCAGTGCTCTGTCTGCCACCGAATCTGGGTTAGGAAAGAAAACGGGCAGTTCAATATTTTGGTTGATGTGGAACTGCCAAACCACTTTTGGCATGAATTTAGGGTTGGTGCGAAGCACCACTCTATTTGCATGGATTTGCAGGTAGGGTTCCTGAATTGTGAGGGCTTGCAGCTCACTGACCCTCCGCAGGGATGTAATAGCTATGAGGAAGGCCACCTTCCAGGTGAGGAACTGTATGTCACAGGAATGGAGTGGCTCAAAGGGTGGCCCCATGAGTCTGGTGAGAACGATATTTAAGTTCCAGACTGGTGAAGGGGGGTGTCTGGGAGGGATCACTCTTTTAAGGCCTTCTAAGAAGGCTTTAATGGCAGGTACCCTAAAAACGGAAAGGTGTTGCCTGTTTTGAAGGTAAGCGGCTATGGCCGCGAGATGGATCCTGATAGAACTGTACGCCAGGTTGCATTGGTAAAGATGCAACAAGTAACATATGATGTTTTGCGTAGATGGGTCCAACGGGTTAATGTTATTGATGGAGCAGTAAATAACAAACCGCTTCCATTTGGCCGCATAGCAGGCCCTGGTAGTTGGTCGCCTCGCCTCCTTGATGGTGTCCATACACTCAGGAGGCAAGTTCAGGTATCCAAACTATGACCTCAGGAGCCAAATCGCAAGGTTAAGCTGTTGTGGATCTGGGTGCTGAATGTCACCATGGCTCTGCGTGAGGAGGCTGGGAGTGAGGTGCAGTCGCTGGTGAGGCACCACTGAAAGTTCCAGGAACGTGGTGTACCAAGCCTGCCGTGCCCACGTTGGAGCAACCAGGATGAGTGTCATGGAGTGCTGTCGCAGTTTGCGCGCCACCAGAGGTATGAGGGGGGCTGGCGGAAAAGCGTACGCAAATCTGCCTGACCAGTTCATCCATATCGCATTGCCCTGAGACTGCGGGTGTGGGAACCTGGCGGCGAAGTTTGGGCATTTAGCGTTCTCGCTTGTGGCGAACAGGTCGATGTCTGGATGACCCCACTGCAGGAAGTACGGACGGAGAACCGACGGGTGGATCTCCCACTCGTGCATCTGATGACTGTGCCTGCTGAGCAGGTCCGCCATCTGGTTGTCGACACCCGGGAGATGCTCCGCCATGAGGAAGATGTTCCTCTGAATGGCCCACTTCCACATGCTCTGGGCTAGGTGAGACAGCTGTGGGGAGTGCGTGCCTCCCTGCTTCTGAATGTAATACATGGCGGTCATGTTGTCCGTTCGGACTAACACGACCTTGTTGCACAGGTGCAACTTGAATGCCTTCAGTGCCATGAAGATCGCCATGAGTTCCAACACATTGATATGCATCCTCTGCTGTTGCGCAGTCCATAGTCCCTGCACCGTGTAGTGGAGGACATGTGCCCCCCAACCCTGGAGAGATGCGTCCGTCGTCAGTACTATCTGTGGTACAGGCTCCTGGAACGGTCGTCCCCTGCAAAGGTTTCGTGGGTTCCACCGATGCAGAGAGTTGTAAGCACGACCGGTCACCAACACTAGGTCTTTTAGATGGCCATGAGCCTGGTTCCACTGACGGGCTAAGCATTCCTGGAGGGGTCGCATGTGCAGCCTCGCGTGCGGGACTATGAATATGCAGGATGCCATCATGCCGATCAGTTGCATGAAAACCTGTGCCGGGAGGGAGTGCTGAGGTTGAAACCTCCGGATGAGCGCTTGCATGCTGTTGACCCTGGCTGCGGCCGGCTGCGCCGTGGCCGACTGGGTGTTTATTGACACCCACAGGTACTGCTGGACCTGGGCCGGCTGCAGGTGAGACTTTGCGTAGTTGAGAGAGAACCCTAGACTGTGAAGGAGGTGAATGGTCCGCGACATGTCGTGGCCGCACTGTACGGCAGACCTTGCCTGGACGAGCCAGTCGTCCAGGTAGGGATACACGTGAACACCTTCCCTGCGCAAGTGCGCTGCCACAGTCGCTAAGCACTTGGTGAAAACCCTGGGAGCGGTAGGGACCCCGAATGGCAGGACTTTGAACTGGTAATGCTGACTGTTCACTGTGAACCTGAGATACTTTTTGTGGCTTGGGTGAATGGGAATGTGGAAATACGCATCCTTGAGGTCCAGGGTGGCTAGGAAGACGCCCTGACGGAGCAGCGGCAGGACTTGTTGCAAAGTTAGCATGTGAAAGTGCTCCGAGAGGATGTACTGGTTAAGGGGTCTGAGGTCTAGAATGGGCCTTAGGGACCCGTCCTTTTTTGGAATTAAGAAGTACAGGGAGTACACCCCTGCACCCCTTTCTTCGGCAGGCGCCAGTTCTATGGCCCCTTTTTGGAGCATGGAGAGAACTTCTTGCTGCAATAAGTGCGAGTGCTCTGCGGACATACGACAACTTCTTGGGGTATGTTGGGGGGGGGGGGGGGGGGGGGGTAGAGGTTAATTCTAGACAATAGCCGTAACGGATAAGTTGTCTCACCCACCTGTCTGTTGTGATGTTTTCCCAGTGTGGCAGGAACTGCTGGAGTCTCCCCCCGACAGGTGTTAGATGGTCGGGGGCAGTGACAAGGAGTCACTGTTTGTTGGGAGTGGAGGACCTGGCGCTGTTATTGCCGCGGCCTCTCCCTTTGGCGCTGTTCCCACGGTAACCACCTCTGGTGTTTTTAGTGTATGCAGATTGCGTGTTGCTTTTGGTATACTGGGAGTGCTGTAGAGCCTGCCCTCTTGTTGCCCCCCTGTTACCGGAGCGACGAAAGGAACCGCTCCGAAAGTGCTGTGACTGGAGAGCCCCCATGGACTTTGCTGTCTGTGTCTTTTTTCATTTTCTCGAGTGTTGTGTCCACATCGGGTCCAAACAGAAAGTCCCGATCAACCGGCTTATTAAGAAGAGTAGTTTGGATCTCGGGTTTAAACCCAGAGAAACCCAGAGATGCGCAGCCATGCGCGGCGTCGCAGCATCACGCTAGTATTGATTGCTCTCGCTGCAGTGTCCGCTGCGTCCAGTGCGTCCAGTGCGCACTTGGACGCATTTGAGATCAGTTTACCCTCTTGTATAACCATTTCCGCAGCCTCTCTGTACATATCAGGCATGTGCTGCATCAATTGCTCCAGGGTGTTGTAGTACGCCCTGTCGTACCTAGCCAACAGGGCCTGTGTATTGGCTATTCTCCAAGTGTTAGCGGCCAGCGCCGACACCGGCTTCCCCGATATCTCAAAGATTTTGGACTCTTTGTCCCGTTGATTGAGAGTTAGCCCTTTTGCGCGCGTTAGCCACCACAAGGGAGTCCAAGGGGAGCTGTCCTTTGATGTAGGTGGGGTCCACTGGAGCAGGCCTGTATTTGTCGATCCGTGGATTGATAACCCTGGCTTTCGTGGGCTCTTTGAAAATGGCTGTGGCATGTTTGAGGACCCCCTTAAGCATGGGTAGAGTTTTTGTGGAGCGCTCAGAAGTGGAGAAGGTGTCGAATAAGAAGTCCTCATCCACTGGCTCAGCATGCATTTCAACGTCATGATTGAGTGCAGCGCGCTCTATCAATGCATTGAACGCTGCGGTGTCCTCAGTCGGAGATTGTTTGACATTATAGGACTGAGAGTCCGGGGTGACCTGGGGGTCATCAGGGTCATCGCCTTGATCCGCTGCCCCTGACCACTGATTGGAGACATCTTGATCAGTGTCTGTATTGTAAGTGAAGCCCATGTGGCTGTAGTCTGCAGTTAAGTCCTCCTCACTTTGTGTAGGAGAATGAACAGCATGGTGTCAGTAGTCCTGAAGATGTTCAACAAGAACCGGAGAGGTGGGGGAGACCATCTTCTTTTTGAGAGGAATTTTGTAACCCTCCAAAGGGTGTTCAGGCGCAATCTTCCGCTTGTGGACGGTAAGCCTGCCTGACTCCGAGTCGATGAACAGTTTTGTTTGGTTGTCGTAAGAAGGTTCATGATAGACGACCTGTGCATGTGAGGACACCTTCGCCACCTTGGAAGCCTCCTGAGACTTTGGACGTGCAGTGGGTGGAAGGCCAAACTTAAGTGGCGTCGATCCAGTCTGCTTGGAAGCGGAAGTGCCGGCTTCGTTTTTCTTCGACGCCTGAGTAGGCCGCTCGCTTGAGCGCGTCGAATCGACCTCAGTGCGCGGTGCGCCTCCGACTTTCGGCGTCTACGACAATTTTGGGGCGACCTTTGCCGCGGCTTCGACCCTCTTCGCCAGCCCATGCTTCAGTCCCGAGAGGGGTGGCTGCAGACCTTTCCCGACAGGAAGTCCCTTGCCCTTATCGCCATGTTTGGTAGTGGACGCGGGCACCAGCGCCGAGGCCTTCGAGGCGACGGTGTTGGTGTCAGGGCCCTGCTTCGGAATCCCAGCGACGGGTATCTTCGGCGTCGAAGGATCGACGACGACCTTCCAGGCGGGCGTCTACGTCGAACCGATCACCATCTTGAGCAGTTTCGGTTTCAATTTCTCCTTCGACTGTTTCGGTTTCGATTTCACGGAATCGACCGATGGCTCCTGTGAAAGGGTCTTAGCCTGGCTATGACGCGGGGCTGTAGATCGAATGGACAGATCTTGGCTAAGGCCTTACGGCGATGCCTCGACCGGAGCCGGAGCGGGCTGAATGTCAATGATAGGCCCCGGAGCAGTGGGCGGACTCGGTTCACCACCGGAGTCGTCATCAACGGCCGCAAGGGCCTGTTCGTCGTCCCCTACCTCGAAGACATCCTGGTCGTGGCCGAACTCCTCGTCTGGCTCGTCCATTTCGAAAGTTTCTTCGGGAACGTCATCTTCCGCCTCTTCCTCATCTTCCTCATCTTGGAAGAGTTCCTCGTCCCCGGCATCGAAGATTTCGCAGGTGCTGGAGCCGACTGTTGGGCCGACTGCCTTGCCGCGCGCCGAAGTTTGATAGTCTTCTTAGATCGGAACTTTGAGCAGGCGAAACATTTCGACTCGTCGTGGTCGGGGGACAAGCAGGTGTTGCACACTGGGTGCACATCTAAGTTCGAATATTTGGAATTACACACAGGACACCGCTTAAACGGGGTCCGTTCCATCGTCGATGTAGTCTGGGCCTGAGTCGTCGAGATTCTTTATTCGATGCCGATCGAAGAACCGAAAGGGCCAGGCACGAACAAAACAATACAGACGCTAAGAAAAGCCTTTTGGCCGTAGGAACAGAAGAGTACAAGTTAATTAACTGGAGTACGAGATTAGACATCCGAACCCAATGGTGGAAATAAATCTGGGGATGGAGAGGATGCCCATGCGCACTGTAGTCCAGGGGAGGAGCCACCTATCTCGTGATACTTCGAAGACTCTTCCAGGACAACAATGTGCAATCATCCGGACCCAACACTAGGCGGCGATCTATGCACAGATATGAATTCAGCAGCCCTCATGCCTCGCACATAACAATTTCAGTCAAAAACTGAAGAGCTCAAGCTCCAGGATCCTCACAGAAGGAGCCGGAAAAAAGAACTGGCCCAACTGCCACCTGTGGTGCACCATGGGAGCAGGGGGTCGCCTTCAAGTCTTAAAGGCACGGTACTCCTACTCTAATGCCTTAGAGGCAAGGTGTCCGTTTTCTTTGTTTCTTTATACTCTACGGCAGCCTACTGGCAAATGCCTGCAATTACAGGTTTTTCCTATGGCAATAAAGCATTGTTGTATGCAAATGTTTACTGCTCTCTCTCTCTCTTCCTTAGGGGTTGGGAGAGTACTACAGTGTGTATGCTAATTCATGTAATTTTGCGACAGTTTTGCCAGTTGGGAAATGTTTTAGGCTGCAAATATATGTTTTCACATATATATATACATATATATTTATATGTATTTTTTTATATGCTCCGGGATCCCGCACATGGGCGGGGATTATTCATAGATTATAACTATTGAGGAGTATCCCCTGGATGAGAACCTTAATTGAACCAACCAAGTACTCACCTGGAAACGGGTAATTTACTTACCAGCCATTGTATAACATTGACTCATTTTGACTCGAAATTTTTTTAAGTGTGAAGTTTTGAAATCTAAAAATATTCACATAAAATCACAAGCCCGAATTCGTAAGTACTCACCTGTGATCAGGGGAGAAGCCAGTACTGTACCCTTCAGCCCAGTACTAAACCGCAAAAGTTGTTGTCCGCCCTGATGAGAACTAGCGAACCTCCTAGGCGAGAGAGAAAGGCTTGTAGAGCCAGTTTTTTTGCTCTTAGCTCCAAGAGATTGATGTGGAGCAGACGATCGTGAGGAGACCAATGGCCACTAACATGCAGGTCTTGCATCACCGCTCCCCAACCATCCAACGACGCATCCGTTGTCACTACTTGAGGAGACGGATCACTTACGAAGGATAAACCGTGGGACAAGTTTCTCTGGTCTGTCCACCACAGGGCCGCTCTTTTCATTGTCGGAGTGACTGTCACCTTGTCGTCGAATGAGCAGGGGATCTGTGTCCATTGGATGTCCAGTTGCTCCTGAAGAGGACGCATTTGCAGTCTGCAGTGAGGAATCAGAGGTATGCATGACGAAATTACCCCCAGCAGAGATTTGTAGCGGCGTAGTGAAAGACACCTTTTTTCGTAAGTCAAGAGTCACGGACTGCAGTTTTTCCCGCCTTTCTCGGGTTGGAAAAGCTTTTGAGAGTTTTGAGTTCAGGATGGCTCCCAGAAAACGTGCCTTCCTGGATGGGGCCAGAGATGATTTGTCTTTGTTTAAAGTGAGTCCTAGATTTTAAAACAGGTATGTACATGCCTGAACCGCGTCCCGCGCAGCTCCCCTGGACAGGGCCTTCAGCAACCAGTCGTCCAGGTAAAGGAAGACTTGAGAATGATTCCTTCGCAGGAAAGCCGCTACTGGCGCCAGCACCTTCGTGAAGATCCTCGGGGCTGAGTGAAGACCAAAGGGTAAAACCTTGAATTGAAAATGGCTCTTGGCTACTGTAAATCGTAGAAAACTTTTGTGCGCTTGGTGAATCGGTACATGAAAGTACGCATCCTCGAGATAGAGCGTGGCCATGAAATCCCCCGGATTGACCAGCCGCAGGATGTCTTGAAGAGAGACAATCCGGAAAGACAGGGAGATGATAGGTGTTGAGCTCCCTGAGATCTAAAATGGGGCGCCATTTCTCTAGCGTCTTCCTTACCAGGAAGAACCTGGAATAGAATCCCTGTCCTTTTTGGTCGGAGGGAACCGGCTCTATTGCCCCCTTCAGGAGCATTTGATGAACTTCGAGCCGGAGAAGACGCAGGTGTTTTGACAGAATGGTTGCAGGGGGCTTGGGTGGTGGGATGTGAGTGAATTCCAAGGCATGGCCCTTTCAAATGATGTTGAGCACTGTAGGAGAGTAGGGTCTGCAATCCTATGGTCCCCTCAGATTTTTGCTTTTTGCTTCACTGGTTTACGACTTTCCCTGGCTGTGGGCCTGCTAATCAGACCCACAGCCTAGCTGTTCTCTCTCTAAATTGACACACATGTACTTTAGGTGCATTTATCAATTGGTATTGGGTCACTCTAATAAGTCCTTGTACAGTGTACCATAGGTACCCAGGGCATAAGTACACCCAAGACCTACCAGGGGCTGCAGCATGTATTAGGACACCCCTGGCTGGCCGTCTTAACAGACAACTGGCTGGTAACACAGCCGGGGCAAGGTGGTATAATCACCCTTTGCTGTAGATCTAGTATACCTATATCTAACCCCAAAATGGACACATATACTCCTATAAGTCACTCCAATGGCAGGCCTTATCAATCCTGAAGGCAGAGTGCTTGGAATTATGTGAAATGGTGCTCTAGCATGAGCTGAGCCTGTCTGCAGCTTTCGGAACCATGTCCTTATAGCTGTTCCATGATAACGCTATACCATATACTTTTAAGTGCATTATAATCCTCGCCGTTATTGCTAACTTTGGCATAGCATTATCGAAACATGTCGTGTAAGGTGTCATACGCTTTGGAATACTACCCCCTCGCCAGTTCTGGCGACAGGGGTAGCATTTCACCCTTCTAGAGGGATAAGACATGTAAGTAACTGTAACCCCGGTTAAAGTTAGCCCGAGCCTCAGCATCACAAAATGGATGCTGCTGCCACAGACACAAGTCTGACCTCCTGCTGCTGGGAGTCCTTCCAACAATGGAGGCCTGGACAAAAGGTTTCCTGCCTGGGGAGGTGTCAGCACCACCGCAGACTGGACTTTGTGTAGCCAGAAAGGCAGGGCTGATAGGAATTAGACATGCCTGGGGCACACAAGGTTTCCCTTTGCGTACCACAGTTCAAACCAGTTGCTGGGGCACTCCAGTCCCAGCTCTGGCGCGAAACCTGACAAAGGATAGGGGGTGTAACCCGCCCCCCCCTTCCTGGTGCCACCCATGGGAGGGACCTAGTCGCTAGTACAGCCCCCTTTAGCAGGATAAAGGTAGGAGCTGGTCCCATTCAAAATTAGATTATCCTGAACAACTCTACAAAGAAGAAACTCTGGACTTAGACGTTCTGCTCCACAGAAGACTGAAGAAATCTCCCTTGTGGCCAAGGAGTGACCACCCTGCAACTGCAGGCACCATCAAGCGTCCTAGCGGTTCACTTTGTCGTCCTTCCTGGCGGAACCAGATGTCAAAGCCCAACGAGACTCGGACTTCCAGACCTCTGCGCCCTCAACTCACATCTGCAGCACAGCTGAGATCCGTGGGTGCGACGAGACACGTGGGACCGGCCATCTCGAAGAAACTGCACTTCGCTTCCAGCAGGACCTCTGAGGCACCCTTGAGCGAGTGCTTTGGGGATTGAGAAGCCCCAGCCCCGAGCAGCTCCTGCACCGAAGGCCAGCCCTCCAGCATCCACGAGATCTGCGTGGGGCCCTTCTGCTTGATTGCTACTCGATGCGTTGTCTGGTCATTTGCCGGCTGGCTAGTGGCCTCCTAGACGAAGAAATCTTGAAAATACACCGCTGGTCTGGTTGCTCCAGACTGGCCCTTGCTTCTCTGCAAAGGAGAAGTACCCCGGACCCTCCTGGTCCGCACCAGACGCCATCTTCACTAACCACGTGGGTTGCATTTGCCAAGGCCTGTTGACTCGATCCTGGAACAGACACCGCCGACAGCGAGAGCCTGTGTGGGACAGCTCGTGCCTCCATCCTGGTCATCGACGACGCCTCCTGGTTCATGTGGCTGCAGAGTCAAGAGTCACATCTTCACCTGATCGCGACGACATCTAGTTCCTTCCTGGTTCAACATCGGTCACTGGCTAGTGACTTTGAACACTGTCCCCTCTGCTTTCAGGTCTGCATCTTCTTCGATCCGCCCTTGGATCACTCCGGACATGTTCTAGTGATCACCTTTTATCAGTCCAAACAACCCTTATGGTGAATATGTCAACCTTCTAGACCAGCTATCCTAATTGTAGCATGGACAAAGCAGTCTTAGGCTAAACTCTTTTGGCGTGTGAAGCCAGCTGTTTTACCACATATAACCCCTTGAACACCAGATGAAAGGACACCACACAGGTTGTTATGAAAATATACAATGTATTTATTACTAACAAACACCTCTGAACTCTTTATGAGATCAGAGGGCTAAGCACATAACAAGACTCAACAAAAATACAGTAAGTCGCACAAATTACAATGGTGCCCTAGGGGCACGACAAACCATATACTAAGTAAATGGTATAAGGTGAACGATAGAAGAAATAAAGATGCCCAGAGGCTGTAGGATCGCTGGGACTACACTATCCTAACCTTAGGTAAGGAGCAGGAGGCCCACGGGACGCGTGTGCAGAGTATGAACTCACACGCGAGATGCGGTACAAAGTCAATGGGCACAAACAAGTTACAAAATAGGTGAGTACGGACAGGTCCGACTGGTTACGACTAAAACTACAGGATACCTTGACACTAGGAGAGTCAATCTACCTATGAGCACCGAAATGCTCTTGTTACCTCACCCACGGGCTGCGGGTGCATAGGTGTGAAAGTGTGTCGGGTTTCCGCGTTGAAGTCTATAGAGCCTTGAAGAAAGATGCTGCAGGCGACCAGGAGGAAGTTGTCCGGAGTGATCCAAGGGTGGATCAAGGAAGATGGAGACCGAAAGCAGAGGGGACAATATTCACAGTCACTAGCCAGTGACCGGAGTGGAACCAGGAAGGAACCAGATGCTGTCGTCGCAATCAGGTGAAGAGTGGACGCTTGACTCTGCAGCCACGTGGACCAGGAGGTGTCTTGATAATGCTATGCCAAAGTTAGCAATAACCGCAAGGATTATAATGCACTTAAGAGTATATGGTATAGCGTTATCATGGAACAGCTATAAGGACATGGTTCCGAAAGCTGCAGACAGGCTCAGCTCATGCTAGAGCACCATCTCACATAATTACAAGCACTCTTCCTTCAGGATTGATAAGGCCTGCCATAGGAGTGACATAGGAGTATATGTGTCCATTTTAGGGTTAGATATAGGTATACTATATCTACAGCAAAAGGTGATTACACCACCTTGCCCCAGCTGTGTTACCAGCCAGTTGTGTCAATTTGGATGGCCTGCCAGGGGTGGCATAATACATGCTGCAGCCCCTGGTAGGCCCTGGGTGCACCTATGCCCTGGGTACCTAAGGTACACTGTACAGGGGCTGATAAGGGGACCCAGTATAAAATTAGATATGTACCTAAGGTACATGGAGTCTATTTTAACAGAGAGCAGG
This sequence comes from Lissotriton vulgaris, assembly GCF_964263255.1. NCBI lineage: Eukaryota > Metazoa > Chordata > Amphibia > Caudata > Salamandridae > Lissotriton > Lissotriton vulgaris. The sequence continues at coordinate 1,191,300,927 of NC_141695.1, read as the reverse complement.
AAGCCTGGGGTCTTGAATAGCAGGATCCCAGGCCAACTATGTCGAAAACCAGCAAAACACTAGGCAAAAAGTTGGGGGCAACCATAGTCAGATATCCACCTTCCTACAATGATCTCCATTGATGTAGCCTCCCCTTCCTGTAAGACCTTTTTGCTTCTACTTTTGATTCTGGAGGAAGCTGATCCAGGAACGGTGCGACATCACACCATAGTTGGCGGTCATATCTGCCCAATATAGCTAGGGAATTAACTGCCCGCACCAGAAGACTCGCCATTTAAGAGAATCTCTTACCGGCATTGTCCAATCTCCTTCCTTCCTTGTCAGGAGGAGTTGTTAAAGGAGCAGAGGAGTTGTGGGATTTTCTCTGCGCCGCTTGAGAAATTACAGAGTCCGGTTTTGGGTGGCCCGTCAAGGCAGCTGGACCATCGTCAGGCGCTTTGTACTTTTTATCTAGACGCGGTAGTACAGGGACCACCGTCGCTGGGTTTTTTATTGCCTACTAAGGCCTTCATCCCACAGATGCTGCACTATTGGTATGGACCTTGTCGACTTACTATAAGGTTCCTTGAAATCATACAAGAAACATTCAGAGGCCACCGCAGGCATCGCCAACTTGACTCTGCCAGTCGCTCTTTCCATCAGCTGATGGAATCCTCCTATATCTGCTGGCGGGGAATCCCCCGGATCCGGACATGGAGACAGAGTCCGGAATGATGTACTCATTCCATTCAGAAGCTTGATCAGCTCCATCGTCCGAATTATGATCCTCATCCGAGGAATAATCATGAGTGTCTGCTGGTCTGGAAGGCTCTTGTAGAATTGGTGCCTGTGGCTGAGGGGACACCTGAGCTGGTATTTCGGGAATAGCCGTTGAGGTAGGCGCCGGGACAGGCATGGCTTGCGCAACTGGAGCCGGATCAGGCTTTGCAGCTGTAGATTTGTAATCCTGCTGCATCCTATGCAGATCCTGCAGGAAATAAGATGGAACCGAAACCATGTCTCGACCTGAATATTGTTGTGGTTGGGCAGAATGATGATGATAATCACCTTCTTGGTCATACCCTCCTTCCGAATCCGTCTCCTGGCACTTGACCAGAAGTTGAGAAGGACTGTCAGCGTAGTCATATGAGTCCTGATCATCCTCTTCTGACTCATCTTCATAAAGCAGCAGCGCTGGTGGCAAGGGAGTTACCCTCCTTGGAGATGTCATGTCCGGTGTAATTCTGGTCATTGAAATAGTGATTCTCTTCTCCGATGCCAAAATAGTCGACTGTCTCGTTGACGATGGAACTGAAAATGCAGCCGTCGTCGGCTTAGTCGACGGAATATGCATCGTCGACACAGGAACACCCGACGACACGATAGGCGTCGTCGCTGCAGTCGATGACGAGACTGTCGACATCCCCGCCGTCATCGAAGTCTTGGTCGTCATCGACCTAGTCGTCGACGCCGCTGTCGTCATCTTCGTCAATGATGCAGTCGGAGACTCCCTCATCGACGCTGTTGTAGCCGTCGTCGACAATTCCATCCTCGTCGAAGATTCCATCCTAGTCGACGATCCCGTCGTCGTCGATTGCCCCGTCGACAAGCCTTCGACGGAACCAGTTTCAGTTTAGGCTACTTTTTCTTCGTCGACGGAGCCTCCATCGACGACGCCTTAAACGTCGACGACTTGGAACTTCTATCAGACTTTCCAGAAGATGGGTAAGAGGGTTTCTTGAAGGCTGGATCAGTCTTCAAACCCTAAGAAGGAATAGATGGTCCTACCCTCTACTTTTCACCATGGTGAGGAGATTCGCCTGGACCCTGGCTCTCATACTCTCTGGGGATCTTTTTGTGGCCTTGGAAGGATGCTCCACAGAAGGACAAGAGGAACCCCTACCCCTTTTGACCGACCTTCCTCTTCAAGACGCCGATGCAGAGTCCTCACTGTCACTGGAGACAGTATCCTTCTTGGATTTCAACTTCTGGAGCCATGTCAGAAGCCTACCCTCACGGTCCCGGAGGGTCTTGGTTGAAAAGGTGCGGTAGATCTTACAGTCCGCAGCCTTGTGATCAAGATAGAGGCAATAGATGCAGTCTTTATGCTTATCCTCAATGAATAGTCCTTTCTTGCCACAGGTGAACATGGCTTGAAAAGGGCCTTCTTTTCTTTCCTTGTCCGACATCCTGGAAGGATCAGCTAACAATCTGAAGAAGACCTGAAGAAAAACTTCTGAAGAGTAGATGTTGAGCAGAGCTCAAATGAGACTCTCTAGCACCACGTGCGGTAGAAAATCTGAGGCTTTGAGGTTCCTTCAGGAGGGTTCTATGGGGTGAGGCTCTTGTGATTGGCTGATGCCCGATTTGGTCTCTTTTACACAAAGAGGCGGATATGCTACAAAAGGGGATGAGGCCTAGGCCTTTTTCTTTCTCTTTTGTACCTACTGCTATGTTATTTTTGTTACCGAGACTCCCATTCCGACAACGGGGAATGATACAAAAGCATGGGAATCTATGAAAGATCCAATACTGGGGCAAGTGGAAATTACTTATTTTAATTCCTCTCTATAGTTGGCCAGCTCGGGAATGCTCCATAGCCGTCACCAATAAAGTAATGGACGTGAGGCAATCACTTCGGCAATGGGGAGAATACCTAGGTCCATCCGTAAAGGGATTAGAGGAGTGCTGTTAGGAAAAGCCAATAGTTGTCTTAAAAAATGATTCTCAGTTGTGCTCAATGCTTTAGTCTGTGAGTGGCCCCAAAGTTCCGCACCATACAAGGAAGCACCCCTTGCTTGAACTTTATAGATTTCTACAGCAAGGGCCAATAATCTTTACTGCACAACTCCTGTGTATTTTCAGAATCCCTCCACTAACCTGGGTGAGTTTTAAATCTGCCTTGGAGATCTGTGGGCCCCAATCCATAGTATTGTTTAGAGTAAGCCCCAGATAGTCTAAAACAGGTACTCTCTCAAGGGCAATTGAATCCATTTTGGGGTGTGGGCAGTTTGTGGTATCTGCATGGAAGACCATATACTTAGTTTGCTTTAAATTCACCTCACGGTTCCTTTTCTTATAAAAAGAGCTAAATGTCTCTGACACGCTGCATCCCCATTGGTGTTTTTGATAAGAGCAGCATGTCATCCGCAAACATTACAGCTGGCATTCTGCGGTTTGCAAGTTTAGGAGAATCTATGTCTTTAGCCGCTAACAAATCCGCAATTAGCCCATTTAGAAAAAAGGAAAAGAGTGTTGGAGCGAGGACGCAACATTGTCTTACGCCCTTCTCTACGGGGATCGGAGCTTAAAGTTCCCCTTTATTCCCATACCTAATTTTGGCAAAAGTGTCTACATGGAGGTTTCATAGCTGTTGGCAAAGATAGACTGGAGCCCCCATTTCTAAAAGGAGGCCCCACAGCTGGTCTCGATCAACCAGATCGAATGCCGACTTGAGGTCAACAAATGTTAAATAAAGTGATCCTCCCTCCAAGATGATGGTTTACCAATAGATCAGTTGAAGTCTAAACAACTTGTTGTGAATGTATCTAGGACCCTAATTAAATATTCCTGATTCATGCCCTTATGCGGTTATGATAAATCATGTCCCAATGAAGGCATACTAATCTTACCCATATTCAGCCATAGCCCACGCAGCCCAAATACGGCAAGGCTACTTCCTTAGATTCCTAGAGAGCACAAAGAGTTCTTTCGACACACCAAACCTTCAGCAACCTGGGAATTCCCCATGTCTTTATTTTGATTTGTCATTGAACTCCTGTGAGCACTAAAGGAACAGTCAGTTCTTAGTGACATCTTTATTGACGTCTTATGTCCAACCTTACAACAAACGCAGCACCTTCCAGGTATAAATATACCAACACTTGCCTTAAGCAGACACACGGTGGTGTGGAGCAGAGCGGCTATCTACTTATCCAAAGCCCAGCTGATGCGAGAGCCGAAGGAAGCCGCCCCTCCCCTTTGACACACTGGAGAAGCTGCCTTTTCTCACGCGAGAAATCCAGCTCCGGTGTTTTCCAGTCACCCTTGCGGGTTACTGGGAGATCGAGTCCTGAGAAACGAGATACAAGACCTCCTTCATTCTATAACCAAGGTACGGAGCGGATTCAAACCTTAGAGAGAATTCTTGATTCAGATTCTTGGCAAACACCTAACTTAACTTAAAACTGCAACTTACTTACTCCTTCCCACGTATTAGGCTTAGGTCAGGTACACCGGGGTAGGCGTATCTTAGAAGCACCAGTTCAGTTCGTTAGTCAATGTTTTTATGTATGTAAATATTTTATCCATTTTAAAGTATCATATGGCTAAGAAACCATATCAATGCTTTTACAGTATTATTTTATAATACTCCTTTTACCGTACGCATTTTACTTCATGATAAGTATTGCAATTGTGGCAATTCATTTCTCTTGCATGAGAAAGATGACTGCTCAATAAAATAACACCTTTTATTGAAAACAACCGTCTCTACTTCTCTGCACCCTGGTGAAATTAAGCATGCACGGTTGACTGAGTGAAATAACCGTCTATTGTTTTCACACGACTCTGGAGATACACTCCTTATTCTGGGGGAGCAAAGTTGTCATGTTATATGGCTGTCAGAAGCTAATCCCTTCTTGTCTAAATAAGGAAAGTTAACCACTCCCTATTAATTCGAGAAAGTTTCCAGTGACCTCTGAGCTAGCTGGCAAAACTAATTAAGTCTAACATAGTCAGTAGAGACCTAGATGACCTCAGTCCTACGTCTACACTGCTGTTTATGTTATTCCAATGCGCGGAGCCTATTGGAAATATAGGAACTACATTACAAACTGATCTATTGTTGAGGTTTTTGATCTAAATCTCGCTTGGAGGGGGGTCAGTATGTTATGGGTGTCAATCCAGTTCTGAAGTCTTCCCAAAAGGAAGCGTGCAAGGATTTTTTGTGATACGTCGATAAGGCTAATAGGTCTGTAATTAGCCGGCTCTAAAAGGGCAACATTTTTTGAAAATTGGAATGATCTCAGCACCCGCCCACGTTTTGGGGGGGCCCTGGAGGATTGCATTAAAAAGGACCTCAGATAAGGGGCCCAAACTGTCTGCTCGGATTTATATAGATCTCCTGGGACCCGGTCTAATCCAGGGGGCTTGTTTGGCAGGAATTTGGTCAAGTCCACTGATACCTCGCCCAAAGAGCAAGGGAAATGTCGGCAGATAAAACATGAGTAAGATCAATCACAAGTGGCCCCTCTACGGCAGTTCCCACTTGAGACTTTGAATATGATTTTTCAAAGTGGGATCGCCAAACTTTCTCCTCAAGGTTTGGCTCAATTGTGTTCTTACCATCAGGGTTGCCTATCTTGACCAAGTTCCAGAACCCTCTTGTGTCCCTATCATCTAGGGCTTTCTTGATAAACTGCCACCTCTCAGTCTCTCATTCGGATTTTGCATTTAAAGGAAAATGCTACTTACCAGTATGCATCTGTTCTTGGCATGTAGAGCTGCAGAATCCTACATTTAGCAATAGATCGCCACCTGGTGTTGGGCTCGGATGATTGCAGGTTGTTGTCTTCTTGGAAGAAGTCTTTTGTAGTCACGAGATAGGTGACTCCTCCCTTGGGCAATACTGCGCATGGTCATCGACTCCATCCTCAGATTGCTTTTCACCATGATGGGAAATGATTGAGTTAGTAGAAGTAAAAGAGAAAGGATGTCCATGCATGTGCATCTAAGTAAGATGAGTACTGGAACGGATACAAGTCCCGGGGAGGCGGGAGGGCATGTAGGATTCTGCAGCTCTACATGCCAAGAACAGATGCATACTGGTAAGTAGCATTTTCCGCTCGAGGCATATGAGCTGCAGATCCTACATTTAAGCAACGATTGTGCAGTAGTGTTTCCCCTAGCAGTGGTCGCTTGTATCTGTTGCAGCATACTGAAAAAAAGTTTTAAGGACAGCTTGACATACTGCAGCTTGCTGCTTGGCTTGCACATCAACACAATAGTGTTTAGTGAAGGTGTGTATTGTAGACCATGTTGCTGCCTTGCATATGTCCTCTAATGGTATGTTTCCTAAGAAAGTCATAGAGGCTCCTAGTTTGCGAGTGGAGTGTGCTCTAGGAGGAACTGTTAGTGTACGTTTAGCCTTGTGATAGCATATTTGAATACACTTTACAATCCATCTAGCAATACCTCCTTTAGAGATGGGATTGCCTTTGTGTGGGGAAGAGAAAGATACAAATAGTTGTTTTGTTTTTCTGAAGGATTTAGTCCTGTCTGTGTAATATAGTAGAGCTCTTCTAACATCTACGGTGTGTAAAGCGCTTTCTACAACAGAGTCCGGTTTTTGAAAAAACACTGGTAACTCTACTGATTGGTTTAGGTGAAAAGGAGTAATCACTAATGTAGGAATTTTGGATTGGGTCTAAGAACCACTTTTAGGATGCATTTGAAAAAATGGTTCTTCTATTGTGAATGCTTGGATTTCACTAACTCTTCTGAGAGAGGTAATGGCAACAAGGAAAGCAGTTTTCCATGTTAGGAATTGCTGTTGACATTTATGTAACGGCTCAAAAGGGGGTCCCATGAGTCTTGTAAGGACCACATTTAGGTTCCATACTGGAGCAGGTGGTAACCTGGGTGGGATTATTCTTTTTAATCCTTCCATAAATGCTTTTATTGCAGGTACTCTAAATAGAGATAGATTTCTATTTTGAAAATACGCTGCAATAGCTGCTAGATGCAGGGGTATGGAATAGTAAGCCAAATTGGACCTTTGTAAATGTAGAAGGTAGCAAATGATATTTTGGATGGAAACGTCCAAAGGATCAATGTGATTGTTGTTACAGTATATTGCAAACCGTTTCCACTTAGCAGCATAGCATGCTCTGGTAGTGGGTCTTCTAGCTTCTTTAATTATATCCATACAGTCTGGTGGTACGTTTAAGTAACCAAACTCTAGGACTTCAGGAGCCAGATCGCCAAATTCAGTTGGATTGGTTCTGGGTGTCTTATTTCTCCATGGTTCTGTGTAAACAGGGATGGCGTGAGCCGTAATTTCTGATGTGGAACCAATGAGAGATCTAGTAGCGTGGTGAACCACGGCTGACGTGCCCATGTGGGGGCCACTAGTATCAGTTTGAAGGACTGTTGTCTGAGCTTGCGTACTACTAGTGGAATGAGTGGGAGAGGCGGAAAAGCGTACGCAAATCTGCCTGACCAGTTCATCCATATTGCATTCCCCTCCGACCGTGGGTGTAGAAACCTTGCGGCCAAAATCGGCATTTTGAGTTCTTGTGGGGGGCAAACAGGTCTATTTGTGGATGCCCCCATATTTAAAAGAATGGTTGAAGTACTTGTGGGTGCAACTCCCATTCGTGAATCTGTTGTGATTGGCGACTTAACAGATCTGTTATCTGGTTGTGGATCCCTGGAAGGTGTTCTACTGTCAGATGTATGTTTTGAGGGATGGCCCATCTCCAAATGTTCTGTGCAAGTTGGGACAGTTGCAGAGAGTGTGTTTCCCCCCCCCCTGTTTTTGTATATAGTACATGGCTGTCATATTGTCCGTTCGGATTAGTACAGCTTTGTTTTGGACTAGTACCTGAAAGGTTTTGAGGGCTAGGAAAATTGCTAGCAGGTCTAAATGGTTGATGTGGAACTGTTTGTTGATTGTTCCACTGACCCTGTGTGGTATAATGCAGGAGATGGGCTCCCCATCCTGTGAGGGATGCATCTGTCGTGAGCACCATCTGTGGAACTGGATCTAGGAACGGCCGTCCCTTTGTCAAATTGTTGGTGTTCCACCACTGCAGAGAGCGAAATGTACGGCTGTCTACCAACACCAGGTCTATGAGCTGACCTTGAGCCTGATTCCACTGTTGTGCTAGACATTCTTGTAGTGGGCTCATTTGCAGTCTTGCGTGGGGAACTATGAAGATGCAAGATGTTATGTTATGTTATGTTAAGTGAAACTTCTTAAGCGCACTAACACCAGAGGTTTCTTGGCGCTAACTGACAGAACAAAGACAGAATCCCAAGGCAGAAACTAACCGGTGCTGGAGAACAGAAAAGTTTTTAAAAGCTTCCTGAATTGGAGTAAGGAACCATTAGATTTAATGACTATTGGAAGAGAATTCCAGAATTTAGGTGCGAGGTGGGCAAAGCGACGGCCCCTAACCTTGCTGGTTTTGACTTTCGGAGTGACAAGTAGGTGATGATGAGCTGACCGAAGGTTACGTGCAGGTTGGTACGGAGTGATCAGTGAGTTAAGAAAGGCAGGACTGGTGCAGTGGAGGGATTTGAACGTAAGACAGCCCAACTTAAAGGCCGCCCTCCGTTCTACTGGCAGCCAATGGAGCTTATGAAGCAAGGGCTTCGCAGACTGCCATTTTGGGACTTTGAAATTAGACGGGCTGCCTGGTTCTGCACAACCTGGAGACGGCCCACAAGAGAACATGGGAGTCCGTGATAAAGGGAATTAGAAAAGTCCAGGCGGGAAAGAACCAGGGACATGACAACCTGGGCCAGTGCCGCATGTGGTAGTAGGTGCCTGATCTTCCAGATCTTTCGGAGCTGGAACATACATGAAGAGATCGTGGCACCTACTTGGGCTTTAAGTGAGAGCTCGGCATCGATTGTCACTCCAAGGCTCTTCACCGTCTTGGCCGGAGCAGGAGGGGGGCCAAGCTCAATGGGCCAGAACTGCGGACCCCAGTAAGCAGCACTGGAACCAGGGAGAAGGAGCTCAGTCTTCTCAGGATTAAGTTTTAGTTGGTTGTGATTCATCCACTGCTGAATGTGGGTCATAATAGAGTGAAAATTATTGACAGCTTGTGGGGAGTGAAGCGGAAGGACGATCTGCAGATCGTCCGCATAGTTGAAAACGGTAGCGTCCCAGCTTTGAAGTGAGTGAATGAGGGGGCGGAGGTACAAATTAAATAATAAAGGGGAAAGAGAAGAACCTTGGGGGACACCACAGGTGATGGGGGTTTTGGACGCAGTGAATGATCCCAAACGAACAGCTTGGGTTCTGCCGGTAAGAAATGACTCCACCCACCCAAGAGCGAGGCCCTGGATGCCAGCCTGTTCGACACGGTGGAGAAGGATGTTGTGATCCACCGTGTCGAACGCGGCAGATAGATCCAGAAGTACCAGGGCCTGAGGGCTTCCCGCATCAGCATTCCACCTCAGGGTATCCAGAACAGCCAGGATTACAGCTTCCGTGGAGTGGGCCGGTCTAAAGCCCGCCTGATTGGGTTCAAGGAAGTGCGAACTCTCGATGAAATTAGAGAGACATCTAGTGACATGAGTTTCGATAAGTTTAGACAGGTAGGGCAACAGAGATATTGGGCGATAATTGGTGAGTTCTGTAGGGTCCACGCCAGGCTTCTTCAAAAGGGGCACGAGAATGGCCTCCTTGAAGGAGCTGGGAACCGTGCCACTGGAGAGAGATCTGTTCAGCAGGGGTAGTATACACTCAGGTAATTTTAGACAGATGTCTCGCAACACCGAAGGAGGGCAATGGTCATTCGGGGAGCCTGATTTTACCCGGATAGTAGCCAGTTCCGCTAAGGTGGTGTGATCCAAGGCAGGGAACTGCGTGAAGAACAATGGGTTATTACAAGAAGTGTCAGGTGGTGGTGGCTGTGAAGGGGACATAATCGAATCTTTTATTTTGATAATTTTTTCAATGAAAAAAAAATTGAGGGCATCACAGGTCTCTATAGTAGGGGTTTGAGCTGGGAGGGTCCTGTCGTCTGAGGTAAGCTCATTCAAGATCTTAAATACCTCTCTGGATTTGTTATTAGCAGAGAGAATTCTGTGGGAAAAATGCTCAGATTTTGCTGAAAGGATGGCCTGCTTATACTCTTTGCGGGCAGCTATGTATCTCAGTCTGGATGCAGCAGAATAATCGCGTCTCCATATGCGTTCCCGCTGACGAACCTCAAGTTTGTACTTCTTGAGGTCGTCAGAGAACCACCTATGGGAATTGGGGTGTCTGGTGCGAGGAAATGTGATTAGGGGGGCGAACTGGTCACTGGCTGTCTTCAGCCAGTGGCCAACGTTAGCGTCCATCGCATTAATATTGTCATGGGTGCAGATGGTAGGACGCGTATTGTCCAGGGTCGCTAAGAAGCCTATGGAATCATAGGCATTCCATTTACGTGAGCGGCCGCCTGCCATCATGGGAGCCATGGTCTGCCCCATAAGGGTAATGGTGGTATCAATTATATGATGGTCTGACCAGACACATGGGGAAATAAGAGGCTGGGAAAGGGTTAAATTGGTGGTCCAAACATGATCAAGTGTGTGGCCTTTGATATGGGTGGGCGAAGAGATATGTTGCGTTAGGTTCAGGCTGGAAGAGTCTCAAACAATTCCAAGGCGTGAGGCCCAGCGTTGGCATAGTTAAACCAATAATGAAAGTCCCCAAAGAGGGCAAGACTAACATGTGAGGTCAGAAGAATAGACAGCTGTTCGCTAAGACTAATGGAAAAAGTCGGCATGGGGCGTGGGGGCCGATAGAGGAGAATAAGTGTAAGAGCTCCAGCGTCCGTTTCCAGACTAATAGTCAGATTTTCTACTTCTGGTAGTGCCAGGGGGGAGGAGGATATCAAACTAAGACGTTTCGAGATAATAGCTGCCACTCCACCACCAGGCTGACCAGAGGAGCGGTCCATATGGAGGATGTAATAGTCAGGGGGAAGGGCAGCCAGGATATCAGGGAGAGAGTCCGCAGAGAGCCAAGAATCGGTCAGCAAAAGTATATCCGGTTTATCATTTGTTAGCAAAATAAAAATGTCAGATTGGTGTTTCACCATGGAGCGGGTATTTAAGTACAATACCCTGATGGAAGTCTGGCTCCTCGGTGGGTCTACTGAAGACATATGGGGACCCGGGGATGGGGAACCTGTACGTGAAATGCCAGCGGCAGTGACCCTCCTAATGGTGTTTGGAGAAAGTGCAGCAGGGGGAAAAAGTGAATCCAGAAGAAACTTGGCTGAATAAGTGATGTGTTGGCTAGCGAGTCTAGGCCCGTGGCCCGGCCTGGCGCGGACGGGCGCAGACTGGCTTAACTCAGGTGCAACTCCGCCGCGCCTTCGTCGCGCCCGCTGCGCTCGTCCGCTGCGCGGTCGGGAATGGGGTGTCATGATGTAGGGAGGGGAGGGGGCGTGACAGGGGGGGGAGTGGCCAGAAGACTGCACCGGCAACCCTCCGAACGCCCAAGATGTCAGCAAGCCCTCGCCCGTCCCCGCTCCAGCAGCTTGCAAGGCAGTGAAGGGGAGCGATCAGCGGGAGGCGTTCCAAGAAGGTGCAGGTGAGAGAGTCTTTGAAGCACAGGCAGTAAGTGTCCAAAAAACGTTGCTCCCAGGCGGACGTCACGGGAGATAAAAGCAGAGTCCGAAATGCACTACATAAAATTGAAAGTTAAAAGCAAAGGAAACGTTGCTCCCGGCAGGACGCCAAAGGGAGATCTGTGCTGCAAGTGTCAGCACATGGGAAAGACATGGCTTGGATGCCATCATCCCTATTAGTTTCATGAACACTCTGGCTTTTAGAGAGTGCTGGCATTGAAAAAGGGAGACTAAGTTCTGAATACTTTGAATCCTGGCTTGACTGGGATACGCTAGAGCTACCGATGTGTTTGTAGTAGCTCCTAGGTATTGATGAACGTGCGAAGGCTCTAGGTGCGACTTGGTGTAGTTTATCGTAAACCCTAAGTTGTGCAGTGTTTTAATTGTTTGTTTTGTGTGTTGTGCACATTGGTTGTACGATCTTGCCTTTAAGAGCCAGTCGTCTAGGTAGGGGAAGACATGTATTTGTTGTCTTCTGAGATGTGCTGCCACTAGTGCTAAGCACTTTATAAACACTCATGGTGCTGTTGTAACCCAGAATGGAAGGACTTTGAACTGAAAGTGTTGTCCTTGTATGACAAACCTTAAATACTTCCTGTGCGCAGGATGTATTGGAATGTGAAAGTAGGCGTCCATTAGGTCTAGTGTGGACAGAAAATCTCCCTGTTGTAGTAATGGGAGTGCCTGTTGTAAAGTGATCATGTGAAAATGATCTGATTTTATGTAGTGGTTGAGGGGTCTGAGGACGAGAATTGGTCTTAAAGTCCCGTCCTTCTTTGGAATTAGGAAATACAGGGAGTAGACTCCTGTTCCTTGTTCTTCTAATGGAACTACTTGAATAGCATCTTTTTCTAGAAGTGCTAGAACTTCCTGTTGAAGCAGAGTTATGTGTTCTGCAGACATTGGACGCTGCCTGGGTGGTGTGTTTGGGGGGGTTACTGTGAGTTCTAGGTAGCCATGTTGGATAATTTGTCTTACCCACCTGTCTGTGGTGATGGAGTTCCAGACAGGTAGGAACTGTGAAAATCTGCCCCCCACAGGAGTGGAATGCTGTAGGGGAGGCAGAAGGAAGTCACTGTTTAGGAGTGGAAGAGGAGCGGTTGTTGTTACTACCTCTACCTCTTCCCTTGTTGTTATTGCCTCTGTATCCTCCTCTAAAATAGCCTTTATTAAAGGAGGTCTGCATGTGTATTTTAAAAGATGATGTTGTGGCTGCGCCGGTCTGCTTGGAGCCTCCTCTATAAGAGGAGCGGCGAAAAGAACCTCTAGTTTGGGTGGATTGTAATGCCTCCATAGACTCAGCGGTGTCTGTGTCCTTCATCTATTCTAATGTATTATCTACCTCCGGCCCGAACAATTGGTTCTGATTAAAGGGCTGGTTTAGGATGGTAGTTTGTACCTCTGGTTTAAAACCCGAAATGCGTAACCATGCGAGACGCCTGAGAATAACACTAGTGTTCACTGCTCTGGATGCTGTGTCAGCTACATCTAGTGCGCATTTAATTGAGGCATTTGAAATTAATTTGCCTTCTTGTAAAAGTTCTGCTGCCAGATCCTGGTTTTGATCTGGTAGGTGTTACATTAACCTTTCCAGTTGATCGTAATGAGCCCTGTTGTAGCGTGAGAGTAAAGCCTGTGTGTTTGCTATGCGCCATATGTTTGTTGCTTGTGCAGCAATTCGTTTCCCTGACGCGTCAATAATTTTGGACTCTGTCAGGTGGGGGGGTATCCCCAGAAGTTTGAGAATTGGCCCTTTTGCGTGCATTTGACACTACCAAGGAGTCCAATGGCAGATGACCCTTAATGTATACTGGATCAGCTGGCGCTGGCCTATACTTTTTCTCTATTCTAGGATTTAACACCCTACACCTTACTGGATCTTTAAAAATCTCTGGAGCATGTTTAATGACTCCCTTAATCATTGGTAATATTTGGGTAGACCTTTGTGACTGTTCGAAGGTGTCTAACAAGAAGTCTTCCTCAATAACATCAGAGGGTATAGGAACCCCGTGGTAAAGTGCAGCTCTGTTTAATAAATGATTAAAACCAATACTGTCCTCTGTAGGGGAAGGTTCTTTTGGGTAGTACTGAGGATCAGGGATGTCTGGTGCATATAATTTTGCACCAAATAATGCATCATCATCCTTAGGGTATTCTGTGTTAACATCCTCATCTAAAGGGTATGTATGTGGCTCTGGAACATCATCCCCCCCACCCAAATCATACTCCTCATCAGTGTGGTGTGATGATGCAGGAGAGTGAATAGGAGAAGTTATAGGTTCCACATATGGAGTAATAGGAGAGGAAGAAGGTGAAGGAGAGGACGGGTGCATTGGAGAAGTTGCACAGTCCTTTTTGGCAGGAACCACAGGTGTAAGTAGTGTCTGCTGGTCTCTTCTTTTAAGGGATTGCTTCCACATGTCCAGTTTTTGGATTAATATAGACCTTTTTCTGTCTAGGATCTGGTCCAAACAGTTCTTCCTCTTCTATAATCTTCTTCGGCGTCGATTTTTTCGAAGCCGATAAAGGTTGTTTAGTGCTTTTTGCCTTAGGAGTAGCGGAGTCTTTTGGCACTGTTTTCGGTGCCGAACGTTGTTTAGCCTCATCTGGGGTCTTTGGTACCAATATTAGAGGTTTCGGCGTGGAGACAGGTTTTGCTGGGCCTGTGGCGCCGGAAACTGGCTTCCCCTCTTGACGAAGTGTCCTTGTCTTTGGGCGCCGAAGGGTGTCTTATCTTCGGTGCCGACGAGTCCTTCGGTGTCGAAGGATGTTTTGGTGCCAATGGAGGAGGTGTAACTGGCACATGGTGTTTTTTCGGTGCTGAGGCACCAGAAGCCGTATTCTCTTTCCTCGGAGCCGGGCCCGAAGGCGGGGCGTTAGAGGGTAAATGTCGGGCTCGACTGGGCCCCATGGGCGCAGTGCTGACCGTTGCCTTCTGTTTGGGTAATGTCTGTCGTGCAGGGGCAGATGTACTCCGGGGTTGTCGAGATGGGATCGAATCGTCCGAATCCTCTGCCGCCGATATTATCTGGAGATCAGGCGAGTCCTCCTCTGCGCAGAGTGGAGCCTCGTCCTCGGAGATATCTTCGATTGGATATTCGTCCTCGGAGAAGTCTTCTTCTCTTCAAAGATGGCCTCTGGAGCTGTTGCTGATCTCATTTCGTGTCGACGGGCCCTCCGATCCCGAATAGTCTTCTTCGATCGGAAGGAGGCACAGGCTGCGCAGGTCGAATCGTCGTGTTCTGGCGAGAGACAGAGGTTGCAAACCTCGTGATGGTCGCTATGAGGGAATTTTGCTCGACATACCGGGCATCTCTTGAATGGAGTTCTGTCCATGAGGCGTAGGCCGCATGGCGCCGATGGGCCCAACGGCCCGCATCGACGCACCGGAATGTAGCTGGTGATGTTGAAAGTCTATCCGATGTCGAAAGAAGTTTGTTTGAAGTTTCTCGCTTTGAAAAAGCAGAAAAAGTATTTTTCTAGCCAAGCGGAAAACTTTCATCCGAACCCAGTGGTGGAAAAAAACAATCTGAGGATGGAGTCGATGACCATGCGCAGTATTGTCCAAGGGAGGAGTCACCTATCTTGTGACTACAAAAGACTTCTTCCAAGAAGACAACAACCTGCAATCATCCGATCCCAACACCAGGTGGCGATCTATTGCTAAATGTAGGATCTGCAGCTCATATGCCTCGAACATAATGTTTTTTAAAAAGGCCCTGACCTCCCTGATGGGTGCAACTTCCCCCTCACTTAATTTAGTCAATAAATCAGTCCTTGCTTCTTTACAGGCCCTATTGTACCAAGGACTGTTACCACTTTCTTCCTTCCTTTTCTTAATTGAAGAAGTACTCCTCTAAGCAATCAATATCACTGCATCTGTCGGCAATAAGACTACCGTATTTTCCGGCGTATAAGACGACCTTTTAACCCCTTAAAATTTTCTGGAAAGTCGGGGGTCGTCTTATACGCCGGGTACAAAATTTTATGGTATTTTTTCATGCGCTTTTTCATAGCGAGGACTTCACTCGAAGGTGTCAGACCGCTTCACAATACGAAATAACAAGAAACAACACACCTTATGTTAAAAAATACAGCCACCGACCCTGGCAACGTCCAAAAATACAGCCACCGACCCTGGCAACGTCCACACCCAGGCCCCGCGCCATGAATTGTGCAAGTATCGAAAGCGAGCGTGTTTTTGTCATAGCGAGGACTTCACTCAAAGGTGTCAGACCGCTTCACAATAGGAAATAACAAGAAACAACACACCTTATGTCAAAAAATACAGCCACCGACCCTGGCAACGTCCACACCCAGGCCCCGCGCCATGAAGTATCGAAAGCGAGCGTTTTTTTCATAGCAAGGACTTCACTCGAAGGTGTCAAACCGCTTCACAAGCGAGCAAATGGCGCCATGAGTCATACCTCGACTGCCGCTGCCGCTGTACACGCGCCTCCAACCGCTTGCACATCCCCAGGCAGACGAGGCAGCAGGACGAGGCAGCAGGACGTCCGAAACACGGTACATGGTAATGGGCAGCCAGCGCCGAAGATGGCAGCGCCCAGTGTGTTGACACGTTTGGCACGTTTTGGCACGCTCACCTCTCCCCTTGGCATGGGCGTGGCATAGAAAGGGGACTGTACAATGTTCCCGAATGTTCCCGAAGGCAGTAGAGCACTTGCCGTGATTGGCTGGTTGTTGCTAAGAGGAAAAACAGTCTCGTGACCAGATAGCGTATTTGCCGTACCGTACGTGTGGTGTTGAAGACAGTCTCTGCACCTGTCCATTCTGTACAGCACCAGTACCGTACATCGAGTGCAAATGGCAGACAGCGAAGAACCCGGCAAGGCTCCAGCAGCGCATCCAGAGCAAATGGCTGGCAGTCTAGAACTCAGCAAGGCTCCAGCAGTGGCAAGGAGAAGAAAATATGAAGCCAGCTACAAACTCAAAGTTGTGGCTTTTGCCACGGAACATAATAACTGTGCTGCTGCTAGGCAATATGGAGTGACAGAGAAGATGGTTCGGGCCTGGAGAGCAAATGAGCAAGCATTGCGGAGTATGCCAAGGGGCAAGTGTGCACTAAGAAGAGGCACCCCACATTGGCCAGAACTGGAAAAGCATGTAGCAGACATGGTGGCCGAGCATCGGCAAAGCGGGTATGTCGTGACCCGAAATAAAATCTGCTTGGTTGCACTTCAGTGGGCCAAATCTAATCCCGATCTCAGCCACAGATTTAAGGCCACTGTGTCCTGGTGTACCAGATTCTTGGGAAGGCATAATCTGGTATTGCGGCAAAAGACAAAAATTGCCCAGAAATTACCAGCGGATCTTGATGCCAAAATGCATAGCTTCCATCGCTACGTCATTAGGCTGCGCAATGAACATGTGTATGCGCTAAGTAGCATCGGAAACATGGATGAAACTCCGATGAATTTTGATATGATCGCCAACAAAACTGTCCATCAAAAAGGCGAAAAGACAATTTTAATAAAAACAACAGGACATGAGAAGTCCAGTTTCACTGTGGTACTTGCATGCACAGCTGATGGTGGCAAACTGAGGCCAATGGTTATTTTTAAAAGGAAAACAATGCCGAAACTCAAGTTTCCTGCTGGTTGTTTTGTGCATGTGAATGAGAAAGGATGGATGGATGAAGAAGGGGTAAAGCTATGGCTTGATAACGTATGGAGCAGGCGACCAGGTGGACTTCTACAAAGGCGTAGTCTACTGGTGTGGGATATGTTCAGGGCTCATTTAACTCCCAGCACCAAGCAAAGGCTGGCAAGACTGAAAACGGATGCTGCTGTTATACCTGGAGGACTGACATCGTTGGTGCAGCCACTGGATGTGTGCCTAAACAAGCCATTTAAAGATCGCATCCGAGAACAGTGGAATGAGTGGATGGTTAGCGGTGAAAAAACATTCACAAAAGGAGGAAACATGCGTGCGCCACAGTTGGATGTTTTGTGCAACTTTGTCATAAAGGCCTGGAACGACATCGATGCAGAAACAGTCAAAGTCTTTCAAGAAGTGTGGCATATCGAACTCATTAGATGGTATGGAGGACGACTATCTGTGGGAAGGTGAAGAGGATGCCGAAGAAGAGACCACATCATCTGATACGGAATTGGTACAAGATCCATACGATGACTGCCTTACAGATGTACCACAAGATCTCATAGACTTACTTATGAGATCAGATGACGAAGAGGAGGATTTTGAAGGTTTTTAAAGGGAACGTTATAAATCCTGTAGAAATCGCTTGGATTTATGGGAAGTTATGGAACGTTTAATGCACTTGCACTGTTTCATGCACTACGTTATTTATGTTTGCCGTTATTCAGAAGTGACAGTTTTTGATATGGTTTTAAATAAAATGTTTCCGAGTAAAGCAAGATTGTTTCTACAACCAATTTCTTTGCGTTCAGTCTTTCAGTTTGTAAAATAAACGCTTATAGGTACCCACTGCCCACTGATAAAGCCTTACTGCTCACCCACAGGGAGGAGGACTAGACTAATACGGTAAGTTCAAAATACCGGTACATACTCGGAATGGCTATGCTGCGCTGGAAGTGGGGGGTCGTCTTATACGGCGAGTATAGCACTAAACCTAAAATTTTTCTGCCAAAGTCGGGGGTCGTCTTATACGCCGGGTCGTCTTATACGCCGGAAAATACGGTAGCCTTTTCTAGGAAGGGAAGAATCGATTTATACAGTGAAGCCTTTGCCTCAGGTGTTTGTATAAAGGTTGCCCCGCGGATTCTTCTCCCACCCTCTACAGTGATTAAGTTCAGGGTCGGCTGAGCAATCTCAGCGTTCCCAACTGCCAAATTACAGCATTCCAGAGTAATGACTAAAGGATTGTGATCCCTTTCAGGGTGACACTGGACCACAAAGTTCACTATCCTATGCCAGATGTCCACCTTCACCAGGATATAATCTATTGTGGACGCCTGGCCATTTCTTTCAAATGTATATTTCCCTGGATTGTCCGCAAACAATCGGCCATTACACGCTATCAGAGAATGATTCAGAGTTAATGTGGTCAATTGCAGAGCTAGAGGGGTCCAAGCCCTCAGAGGGTAGTGGTTGCATGCTGGGATTCCCCACGAGGCATCCTCAACGCTCGTTATGGGGTGGGATAGATCATTTAAGGGTTCAAAATGTGAGTTGATGTCCCCGCCAATAATGAGGAAGATTTGGTCAGGTAGCGTGGAGAGAAAGGCAGTCAAGCAGTCCAACGTCTGCGCGGTCTGCCAATGCTTAACAGGGTGTGAGTATATGTTGATAATCGCCAGCTTAGGGGAATTCTTGAGGGAAAGCACAACACATAAGATATCAGGGTGGGTGGGTGGGTGTCTATCGGCTTGACTAAACAACCAAGATGTGTAGCGACCTAGATGCTCAACCCTCCGGGAGGCCTGCCCTTTGCCCCCTGAATGGCTGCTTTACTATAAGTGGCAAACCCAGATCTGTGCATCGACTCCAAAGTCCAGGTCTCTTGAAATAGAGGGATCTCATGTGAGTCGATAAATTCGCCCCACTCAGGGATATCCATTTTTGCTTTGAACCCAGCTATATTCCATGATATTACCCTTAACCCTGGAATAGGGGCTGCGCTAATTCTCTGTGGTCTCATAGTTTCAGGCCTAGAGTCGTAGTGGCTCACTATTTCCCCTTCAGCATTCTCTTTTTGAATCCAATCATTGCTTCTCAACAAGGAGTTTTCAAACACCACCTCTTCCTGACCCATATTAATTCCTATGGCATACGGGGGTGGGTAAGTTCTCCCTGGGTAACGGTAGTCACCTGCAAATTCCCCGCCCTTCCAAATAGGCTGCGA
Source organism: Lissotriton vulgaris (assembly GCF_964263255.1). Classification (NCBI taxonomy): domain Eukaryota; kingdom Metazoa; phylum Chordata; class Amphibia; order Caudata; family Salamandridae; genus Lissotriton; species Lissotriton vulgaris. Next base: position 1,191,281,742 of record NC_141695.1, on the reverse strand, counting down.
GTTGTATCCTCCTCACTATCATCATTGGCTCCCCTATCAGTGTCCTCAACTATTAGAACCCTCTTCAGTGTCAATAACTGGAAATCATTAGAAGATCTAATCTCCTGTGAAACAGAAGTCAGCACTCCGAGGCTGAAACGGGTGAAGCATGTTAGCCCTGATATTACAGAACAATTGCCACTGGGATAAAAAAACCTCTGGTATACTTATGCCTGTAAATTTGCGGGATATTTGGGTGGCTAGCCTAAAACAGTGAATGTACTTCAGAGGCCATTCTGGATTTTAACCTTGATATGTACTGTGCATCTGGATGTACGGTCTGTATTTTTATCTGGATTTAACCAATAGCTCAAAACTGGTTTGACTTCAAGACCTTGATAAACACCTGTTGGCCTAGTTTCTTCAGACCGCATGACTGACCCTTTTAGCCCATCCTAGATTTTCAGAGGTTTTTGCTGCGTACGGTTTTACCTGTCCAAGCAAGAAGATGTTGTAGAATTTAAGTAGTCACTTGTTGTCTATATCAGTGTTATTCTATTTTGTATACATTAATATGTGTAATTTTTATATGTATTTTATTTCCACATTGCACTGTTATCGTCATTTGACCAAAATAATATTTCTTTATCTTGAGTGGGGTCCTTGTGTCTTTTCCTTGGCTAGCATTCTTGAATCCAGTCCTACAACTTTATTCACTTCTGCATACCACAGTTCATTTCTGAACTGATCATTCACAAGTCATTTCACATCCACAAACACTACTCACAAAATGCAGAAGCTCAACTCGGAAAACAGTATCATAATGTCCTACTGCCAACTTCAAAGCAGAAGACCAGGCTTTTAGGCTCAACTCTTTCTACATTTGTGTTAAGCATTCAGGAGAAATCAAAAAGAAACTTAAGGAAATGTACATGCTTGAAATCTGTAAAAACAGTGTTATGTCTTCTACATAATGCCGCACATTATGAAAGCAGGAATCAAACAAGGTTTCATATGCAGAAATGTTATGAAAAAAACAAGTTCTCCGACCTAAGACTGCCTCAACCGACAAAAACTCCATATGCTTCCATACCTGGACCTACCGATCACTGCAGTGTCACAAACTCTAAAAGCACAAAAACAACATGCTGTTATGTTCCCTTACCAGACTGAAAGCTTTCATTGTCTTCCACTGACTGTTCCGATTCAGAGGATACCGATCCTGGAAAGCTCTCCGATTTTTCCATCGGTAATGCAGAGTACCGCTTCAGAAGCTCAGAAATAGGCATTTCCCCTAATGACAAAAGAGGCACAAGTCAATTGGATTGCAAACTAATTAGTAAATCAGAAAGAAGAGTATTCACACACTACGTCCAAAAAGTCAGTTTCAAGCTAAATTTTCATTCTGGATAAGAGCTACCTTCAATAATTATTCAGTCACTTCTATCCAGACATCCACAAACAGAGCCAGTTTTACTCCTATAATACACTGTGCCACTATTTTCTTCTCGTACCATATCCATAGGAGATAAAATATAGTTTTTAAATCCAATTCATGCTCTAGATAATCTCCAAACTGGAACCAGTAAAATTACGGTCTTAGACAATGTAGGAAGGTGGATATCCGACTATGGTTACCCCCAACTTTTTGCCTTGTGTTTTGCTGGTTTTTCGACTTAGTTGACCTGGGACCCTGCTATTCAGGGCCCCAGGCTTACTGCTCTCTCTGTAAAATGGATTCCATGTACCTTAGGTACATACCAATTGGTACTGGGCCACCTTATCAGTCCCTGTACAGTATACCTTAGGTATCCAGGGCATAGGTGTACCCAGGGCCTACCAGGGGCTGCAGCATGTGTTATGCCACCCCTGGCTGGCCATCCAAATCTGGCACGACAGCTGGGGTAAGGTGGTGTAAACACCCGTTGCTTTATATATAGTATTCCTATATCTAACCCTAAAATGGACACATGTATTCCTATCAGTCACTCCTATGGCAGGCCTTAACAATCCTGAAGGCAGAGTGCTTGGAATTATGTGAGATGGTGCTCTGGCATGAGCTGAGCCCGTCCGCACCTTGCGGAACCAAGTCCTAATAGCTGTTCCATGATAACGCATACCATATACTCTTAAGTGCATTATAATCCTCGCGGTTATTTGCCAACTTTGGTATCGCTTTATCAAAACATGTCGAGTAAGGTGTCATACGAATTGGAATACTAACCCCTCGCCAATTCTGGCGACGGGGTTAGCATTCCACCCTTCTAGAGGGACACGACATGTATGTAACTGTGAACCCCGGTTAAAGTTAACTCGAGCCTCAGCATCACAAAATGGATGCTGCCACCACAGACACAAGTCTGACCTCCTGCTGCTGGGAGTCCTTCCAGCGAGGAGAGCTTGGACAAAGGGTTTCCTGTCAGGGGCGGTGCTAGCACCATCCCAGACGGGGTTTTGTGTATCCCAGGTAGGCAGGGCTGAGAGGAAGGTGACTGCAAGTGGCACCCCGGTGCTCACTGTGCATATGCCGGCTTAAACCAGTCGTGTCCCTCTAGAAGGGTGGAATGCTAACCCCGTCGCCAGAATTGGCGAGGGGCTAGTATTCCAATTCGTATGACACCTTACTCGACATGTTTTGATAAAGCGATACCAGAGTTGGCATATAACCGCGAGGATTATAATGCACTTAAGAGTATATGGTATGCGTTATCATGGAACAGCTATTAGGACTTGGTTCCGCAAGCTGCAAACGGGCTCAGCTCATGCCAGAGCACCATCTCACATGATTCCAAGCACTCTGCCTTCAGGATTGTTAAGGCCTGCCATAGGAGTGACTGATAGGAATCTATGTGTCCATTTTTAGGGTTAGATATAGGTATACTATATCTAAAGCAAGGGGTGATTACGCCACCTTGCCCCAGCTGTCGTGCAGCCAGTTGTGTCAGATTTAGATGGCCAGCCAGGGGTGGCATAATACATGCGGCAGCCCCTGGTAGGCCCTGGGTACACCTATGCCCTGAGTTACAGGGTCTGATAAGGTGGCCCAGTACCAATTGGTAAATGCACCTAAGTTACACTTGTCAATTTAGTGAGAGAACAGCTAGGCTGTGGGTCTGATTGGCAGGCCCACAGCCAGGGAAGACGTAAACCAGTGAAGCAAAAAGCAAAAATCTGGGGTGATCATAGGATTGCAGACCCTACTCTCCTACATGACCCCCCCCCCCAAACTTTGGGACAATAAACTAACCTTGACAAGGTGAGTCTTCTTGCTCTAAGTGGAAATACCTGGAGAGCCCATCTGCATTGCCATGATCAGTGCCAGGTCTATGCTCCACTGTAAAATCCATCCCCTGTAGGGAAATGGACCACCTAAGCAGTTTGGGGTTTTCACCCTTCATCTGATTTAGCCACAAGAGGGGCTTATGGTCGGTCTGAATCTTGAAATGAGTGCCAAACAAGTATGGCCTCAGTTTCTTCAGGGCCCAAACCACAGCAAAGGCCTCCCTCTCAATAGCTGACCAATTTTTCTCTCTGGGGGTCAGCCTTCTGCTTATAAAAGCAATGGGCTGGTAATGACCATCAAAATTCAGCAGAGATAGAACAGCTCCCACACCCAACTCAGAAGCATCTGTTTCGATAATGAATGGTTTGGAGTAGTCTGGACTCTTTAGGATAGGGGCTGTGCACATGGCCAGCTTTAGGTCATCGAATGCCTTTTGACAGCCTGCTGTCCACTGAACTTTCTTTGGTATCTTTTTGCTTGTCAGGTCATTAAGTGGTGTCACAATGGAACCATAATTTCTGACAAATTTCCTGTAATAACCAGTCAGGCCCAAGAAAGCTCGAACCTGAGTCTGGGTGGTTGGAGGAGCCCAATCTTTGATGGATTGTATCTTGCTCTCCAGTGGCTGAACCTGGCCTCCACCTACAAGGTGGCCCAGGTATACAACCTGTGTCTGCCCTATCTGGCACTTTGTGGCCTTGATAGTGAGACCTGCTGCTTGCAGTGCCTCTAACACTTTCCTCAGGTGGACCAGGTGATCCTCCCAGGTGGAATTAAAGACAGCTATATCATCAAGATATGCTGCACAGAAGTCATCCAGCCCAGTGAGAACTTGATTCACCAGCCTTTGGAAGGTGGTAGGTGCATTTTTCAGACCAAAGGGCATTACCACAAATTGATAATGCCCACCAGGGGTTGAAAATGCTGTCTTGGGCTTGGCATCCTCAGCTAACCTGATTTGCCAATACCCAGCTGTCAGGTCAAATGTACTTAAGTAGTTGGCAGAAGCCAATCTATCTATAAGCTCATCTGCACTTGGTATTGGGTGGGCATCAGTCTTAGTGACTGCATTGAGGCCTCTGTAGTATACGCAAAACCTCATCTCTTTCTTACCACCCTGGGTGTGAGGTTTAGGCACTAGAACTACTGGACTAGCCCAAGGGCTATCTGAGGGCTCAATGACTCCCAGCTCCAACATTTTCTGCACTTCTGTTTTGATGCAGTCTCTGACATGATCAGGCTGCCTGTAGATTTTACTCTTAACTGGCAGACTGCCACCAGTGTCAACCTCATGGGCACACCAATTGGTTTGACTGGGTGTCAGAGAGAACATATGTCTGAAGGATTGAAGAACTAGTTTACAATCCCTCTGTTGATGGTCAGAGAGGCTGCCACAAAAGACAACACCATCTACTGATCCATCATCAGGATTCTGAATGAGCAGGTCTGGGAGAGGGTCACTCTCCTCCTCCTGTCCCTCATCTGTGGCCATGAGCAAGCTCATGTCCTTCCTGTCAACATATGCTTTGAGCCTGTTCACATGGAGCACCCTGAGGGGGATCCTGGGAGTTCCAAGGTCCACAGGTAGGTGACCTCTCCCTTTTGCTCAATGATTGTGTGGGGCCCAGACCATTTGTCTTTGAGTGCTGCTGGGGCCACTGGCTCCAGCACCCACACCTTCTGTCCAGGCTTGTACACAGTCAGGACAGTCTTTTGGTCATGCCAAGCTTTTTGGAGTTCTTGGCTTGCCTCAAGGTTTTTAGAAGCCTTTTCCATATACTCAGCCATCCTGGAGCGGAGACCAAGTACATAGTCCACTATGTTGGTTGCAGGCTTTTTGAGAGGTTTCTCCCATCCTTCCTTCACCAAACACAGGGGTCCTCTTACAGGATGCCCATACAGAAGTTCAAAAGAGCTGTAGCCAACCCCCTTCTGTGGACCTCTCTGTAAGCAAACAAAAGGCAGGGTATCAGGACATCCCATCTACGCCTGAGCTTTTCAGGTAGTCCATGAATCATCCCTTTTAGGGTCCTGTTGAACCTTTCAACAAGCCCATTGCATTGTGGATGATAGGGTGTAGTGAACGTGTAGTTGACACCACATTCCTTCCACATAGCAGTCAAATATCCTGACATGAAGTTTGCACCTCTGTCAGAGACAACCTCCTTAGGGAAGCCCACTCTGGAGAACACTCCAACTAGGGCTCTTGCCACAACAGGTGCTGTAGTGGTCCTAAGGGGAATAGCTTCAGGATACCTGGTGGCATGGTCCACCACCACCAGTATAAACTTTTGCCCTGATGCTGTCTGGGGTTCCATTGGACCAACAATGTCAATCCCCACTCTTTCAAAGGGCACCCCCACCACAGGCATTGGTATAAGGGGGGCCTTTGTAATGCCACCTGACTTACCACTGGCTTGGCAAGTGACACAGGAGCGACAAAACTCCTTGGTATCTTCATTCATATGAGGCCAGTGAAAGTGTGAGACAAGTCTGTCCCAAGTCTTGTTCTGGCCTAAGTGTCCTGCAAGGGGAATCTCATGGGCCAAGGTAAGAAGGAAACCTCTCTGTGACAAGGGGACGACCAGCCTCCTGGTTGCACCAGGCTTGGGGTCTCTTGCTTCAGAGTACAGGAGTCCATCATCCCAGTATACCTTGTGGGTACCTGTGGCGTTCCCTGCAGCCTCAGCAGCAGCCTGCTGTCTGAGGGGTTCAAGGGAAGGGCAGTCTAACTGTGCCTTCCCCAGGTCTTCTCTGGAGGGTCCCCCTGAACCCAGAAACTCAACCTGATCAGGTTCAAGTTCTTTAGGCTCAGTTTCCCTCAGCTCTTGTAGGTCAGCCTCCTCTGAGACTTGATCCTCAACCTGGGGCAAGGGGAAGGCAATGCCTTAACCTTACTGCTCTTCTTCTTGGAAGGTGTCTGGTCCATTGTTCCAGGATCCAGCACCTGTTCAGTGGGGCATCTTCTGGCCTGTGACCTAGTCACAGCAAGGACATGTGCTGGCACACCTAACATCTCCATGTGAGTCCTCTGCTCCACTTCTGACCATAGTGATGACTCCAAATCATTGCCCAACAAACATTCAACTGGGAGGTCTGAACTAACAACAACCTTCTTTTGGCCACTTACCCCTCCCCAGGAGAAAGCTACAATTGCCATACTATGGTGGGTAGTGACATTGCTAGCATTGATCACTAGGTAGTCTGTACCTAGTATGATCTGTCCAGGGTCCACAAAGTTAGGTGTCACCATTGTGACACTGGCACAAGTGTCCCTATAGGCCTGAGCCATCTTACCATTTATAAAAGGTGTCTGTATTTGCTTAAAGTATTGGGACTGGCATCAGGGGACATATCCATATCCCCTGTACAGACAAGGACAGCCTGAGTGAGTGTGCCAACTAAGTTGTCATACCCCTCAGATCCCAAGGTTAACCCAACTAATCCCTTGGGAGGTGCACTACCACTGCTGACTGTACTATGGGGTGCAGGTGCCTTAGGGGCTGCAGTGGCAGGGGTTTGCCCTCCTTTCTTGGTGCACTCACTAAACCAGTGAGTTTTACTTTTGCAGTATTGGCACCACCTTTTAGACTGGCCTTCTTGAGTCTTCTTCTTCTGGAAAGCCTGACCCCCCACCCTCTTTGGTTTGTTGGGGGCCTGTTGAAGACTTCTGGTCATTTTGTTCACCTTTGGCATTATTACCCTTCTGGTCTGCTTTCTTTTGACCACCCTGGTACTGGCCCTGGTTCTGCTTAACCCTTGTTCTGACCCATCTGTCTGCCTTCTTTCCCAATTCTTGGGAAGAGGTCAGATCTGAGTCAACAAGGTGCTGATGAAACAACTGGTTCTGACAATTGTTTAAAATCTGTTCCCTCATGATCAGATGTTACAATCCTGTATAATCAGTAACCTTACTACCCAGCACCCAGCCCTCCAAAGCCTTAGTGGCACAATCCACAAAATCAGACCAATCCTGAGACTGAGTTTTCTGGGTATCCCTGAACAGCAACCTGTACTGCTCAGTGGTTAGGCCAAACCCATCTATCAGTGTATTTTTCAGGACTTGGTAATTGTTAGCATCCTCAGCTCTAGTAGTGAGGAGCTTATCTCTACCTTTGCCTTCAAAGGAGAGCCACAAGGCAGCTGCCCACTGACTCTGGGGGACGCACTGGACAGTGCAGGCCCTCTCCAAAGCAGTTATCCATTTGTGGATATCAACACCTTGTTTAAAGGGGGGCACTATCGTACTCAGGTGTCTAGTGTCTAAACTCCTGTCCTTTTCTCTAGGTAAAATGCTGCCACCAGTGGGATCTAGCCCACTTAACTTTTGCTCTCTAGCAAAGGCAAGTCTTTCTTTGGCCAGGGCAAGTTCTTCCCTTTCAATCCTCAGATTGACTTCCCTCATCTTCGCTTCATGCTCTCTTCTCTGAGGGGATGTCATCACTCTGTGAGAAGAGGTCTGAGAGCCATTGATTCGAATGGATCTGTTAGAGCCTCTGGATAGAGACCTAACTCGTCCACTCCCAATGTTAAGCCTGCCTGAGAGTGGCCCTGGGGGTCCCCCAAATCCATTCTCATGCCTGCTTAAGTTGGTCCTGGTTAGTCTACTGACTTCTACCTGACCCTTGTCTGCCTCATCCCCTGACAACTCGTGATCCTCTTCCTCCCCTTCACTAACTGCTGCATGGAGGTTGGGGTCAGGGTCCCCAAGGGTTCCCTCTAAGGGGGGCATGTTCCCATCTGGATGAGAAGGGTCTGTGTTAGCAGTCCTCCTAGCATCATAAGTCTCTAAGAGACCAATCAGAAAGGGAATGGTAGGGTTAGAACCCTGTTTTAGCTTCCTGGATGTACAGATTTGTCTCATCTCCTGGAAGCTAAGAGCAGCATATCGTGAAGTGACCTGTGGAGGGTCCACTGGCACAAGGGGGGCTTCTGAGTTCCCTCCTTTGTCCGATATGCTTCTAGTGTGGTGTAAGTGATGCACCTACCTACACTATTTGTTTGCCTACTGATCCCTTGCTAAGAGTTGTAGTCAGGGTGTGCTAAGCCCTCTTGAACTACAACAGCTGGTTCAGTAGAACTCAGAGTATTCTAAGCTAAGTTATATGTACCTTGGTACTTATGTGATATTTCGAATGATATTCTTAGGATACGTGTGGTAAAACAACAGCAAGCTCAAATCCCACTGCTGCCACCAATGTGAGAAGTTGGCCTGATATGCAGTGCTCACTATTCTAGTGATCACTATGTATCAGTCCAAACAACCCTTATTGATGATTGGTTGTAAGTCAACCGTAGACCAGCTATCCTAGTAGCATGGACAAGAGCAGTCTTTAGGCTAGACTCTAGAGGGCGTGTTAAGCCAGCGGTTATACCATCACATATACCCCTTGAACACCAAGTGAAAGGACACCACACAAGTTGTTATGAAAATAAAAGGATATTTATTTAGAACACAACAACCCTGGACTCTTTATGAGGACAGGGTGCTAAGCACAATACAAAGCTCTTACGAAAATACTCAAAGTCGCACAATTTACACAAATGCCCGAGGGGCACGAAAAACCATAAACTCTAAAGTGGAACGCGAAATTACTAGCAGGTAAGTACTACTCTAATAGGCTTTAGGATCGCTAGGACTGGACTACTGAACCTTCAGATTACTAGCAGGAGGCCTAGGGAGATCGGGTGCAGAGTGTGCACTCTCACGCGGGATGCGGGACAAAGTCTATGGATGCTAGATTTCGTAAAGTTAGTGTTATCGGACGAATCCGACTAGGTAGAGCGGAAACGAAAAAGGATCTGGACACTTGGATAGTTAAGCTATGCTGGAGCACCGAAATGCTCAGGTTACCTAGCCCAGGGGCTGCGGATGCATAGGTCTGAAAAGACGTCGGGATTCCTCCTTGCAGTCTATGGAGCCTGAAAGAAGAAGTTGCTGGCAGGCGACCAGTGATGAAGTTCGAAGTGATCCAAGCCTGGATTGAAGATGGAAGACACCTGTAAGCAGAGGGGACCAAGTTCTGAATCACTAGCCAGTGATTAGAAGGGCACCAGGATGGCACCGGATGGAGTCACCTCGACCAGGTGAGTGGGCGACGCTGGGCTCTGCAGTCTCACAGACCAGGAGGCGTTGTCGGCGACCAGGATGCTGCGAGCCGTACCACGAAGGTATCTGCTGTCTACGTCGCTGGACCCAGGATTGGGGCAACAAGTCTTGGCAAATGCAAGCCCACGCGGTGGACTTAAAATGGCGTCTGGAGTGGACCAGGAGGGTCCGGGGGGTGCTCCTCTGTTGGAGGGGAGCAAGGGCCAGTCTGGAGCAACCAGACCAGCGGTGTTGTCGTCGTGGTGCGTCGTCAAGAGGGCCACAAGCCAGCAGGCAAGTAGCCGGACAATGCGGTGAGCAGCAAAGAGCAGAAGGGCCCCACGCAGATCTGGTGGATGCTGGGGGGCTGGACTTCGGTGCTGGAGCTGCTCAGGGTTAGGGCTTCTCGAACCCCAAAGCACTCACTCAAGGATCCCTCGGCAGTCGTGCTGGATAAGCGTTGTGCAGTTCTGAAGATGGCCGGTCCCTCGAGGTCTCGTCACACCCACGGATCTCAGCTGGGCTGATGATGTAGGTAGAGGTCAGAGGTGCCAGGGAAGCCAGGTCTCGTCGTGCTGGTCGGTCGGATTCCGGAGGAAGGACGTGCAGCAAACCGCAGTGTTCTTAGATGGTGCCTGCGGGTGCAGGGTGACTACTCCTTAGTCACAAGGGAGAAATCTTGAGAAGAAGTCTTGAGTTCCTTTCGTAGAAAGTAGTTTCAGGATTCAAAGATGATCTAATTTGGAAGGGGGCCCGCTCCTATCTTTATACTAGGAAAAGGGGCTGGCACGTGACTAGGTCCTGCCCATGGGTAGGACCAGGGAGGGGGGTTGTTACACCCCTCTCCCATGCCGGATTTTCTCCAGCTCAGGGGCTGGTGTGCCCCTGGGACTGGTTCTAGCCGGCAGATGCATAGTGAGCACCGGGGTGCCACTTGCAGTCACCTTCCTCTAAAGCCCTGCCTACCCAGGATACACAAAACCCTGTCTGGGATGGTGCTAGCACCGCCCCTGACAGGAAACCCTTTGTCCAAGCCTCCCTCGCTGGAAGGACTCCCAGCAGCAGGAGGTCAGACTTGTGTTTGTGGTGGCAGCATCCATTTTGTGATGCTGAGGCTGGAGTTAACTTTAACCGGGGTTCACAGTTACATACATGTCGTGTCCCTCTAGAAGGGTGGAATGCTAACCCCGTCGCCAGAATTGGCAAGGGGTTTGTATTCCAATTCGTATGACGCCTTACTCGACATGTTTTGATAAAGCGATACCAGAGTTGGCATATAACCGCGAGGATTATAATGCACTTAACAGTATATGGTATGCGTTATCATGTAACAGCTATTAGGACTTGGTTCCGCAAGCTGCAAACGGGCTCAGCTCATGCCAGAGCACCATCTCACATGATTCCAAGCACTCTGCCTTCAGGATTGTTAAGGCCTGCCATAGGAGTGACTGATAGGAATCTATGTGTCCATTTTTAGGGTTAGATATAGGTATACTATATCTAAAGCAAGGGGTGATTACGCCACCTTGACCCAGCTGTCATGCAGCCAGTTGTGTCAAATTTAGGAGGCCAGCCAGGGGTTGCATAATACATGCTGCAGCCCCTGGTAGGCCCTGGGTACACCTATGCCCTGAGTTACAGGGTCTGATGAGGTGGCCCAGTACCAATTGGTAAATGCACCTAAGGTACACGTGTCAATTTAGTGAGAGAACAGCTAGGCTGTGGGTCTGATTGGCAGGCCCACAGCCAGGGAAGTCGTAAACCAAAGAAGCAAAAAGCAAAAATCTGGGGTGATCATAGGAATGCAGACCCTACTCTCCTACAATTTTCATAACAACTTGTGTGGTGTCCTTTCACTTGGTGTTCAAGGGGTATATGTGATGGTATAACAGATGGTTTAACACGCCCTCTAGAGTTTAGCCTAAAGACTGCTCTTGTCCATGCTACTAGGATAGCTGGTCTATAAGGTTGACTTACAACCAATCATCAATAAGGGTCGTTTGGAATGATACATAGTGATCACTAGAATAGTGCACACTGCATATCAGGCCAACTTCTCACATTGGTGAGCAGCGGTTGGGATTTGAGCTAGCTGTTTTACCACACGTATCCTAAGAATATCATTTGAAAGATCACATAAGTACCAAGGTACATATAACTTAGCTTAGAATACTCTGAGTTCTACTGAACCAGCTGTTGTAGTGTAACAGGGCCTAGCACACCCTGAACTACAACTCATAGCAAGGGATCAGTAGGCAAACAAATAGTGTAGGTAAGTGCACCACTTACACCTCACTAGAAAAGCATGTCAGACAAAGGAGGGAACTCAGAGGCCCCCCTTATGTCAGTTGACCCTCCACAGGTCATATCAAGATATGCAGCTCTTAGCTTCCAGGAGATGAGACAAGTGTGTACCTCCAGGAAGCTAAAACAGGGTTCTAACCCTACCATCCCATTTCTGATAGGTCTCTTAGAGACTTATGATGCAAGGAGGGCTTCTAACACAGGCCCTTCTAATCCAGATGGGAGCATGCCCCCCTTAGAGGGAACCCTTGGGGACCCTGACCTCAACCTCAATGGAACAGTTAGTGAAGGAGAGGATCAGGAGTTGTCAGGGGATGAGGCAGACAAGGGTCAGGTAGAAGTCAGTAGACTCACCAGGACCAACTTAAGCGGGCATGAAAATGGACTTGGGGGACCCCCAGGCCCACTCTCAGGCAGGCTTAACATTGGGAGTGGACGAGTTAGGTCTCTATCCAGGGGCTCTAACAGATCCATTCGAACCAATGGCTCTCAGACCTCTTCTCACAGAGGGATGACATCCCCTAAGAGAAGAGAGCATGAAGCTAAGATGAGGGAAGTCAATCTGAGGATTGAGAGGGAAGAACTTGCCCTTGCCAAAGAGATACTTGCCTTTGCTAGAGAGCAGAAATTGAGTGGGGCAGACCACACTGGTGGCAGCATTATCCCTAGAGATAAAGACAGGAGTTTAGACACTAGACACCTGAGTAAGATAGTGCCCCCTTTAAACAAGGGGATGGGGGGCGTGGCCAAGATGGCGGGGTAGGAGGACGTGCGCTCCGGAGCTCCTGATCCCCACTGAGGCCCCAAGCCTTGTTTTCAGCTACTTTCTCCCCCCCGGAGCCACAAAGTACAGCTGCAAGAGCGGGGGAAACGGTGTTCTCTCGAACACACCGAAAAAGCACGGTGGCGCCCTTACTTGCGGAAGCCGGAGCGCCTGGCGTCAGATCAGCGCGGCCGGGGGCCGGTGCGGCTTCTTGCCCTTGCGGAGGTGGAGACCGGAGGAACTGCGGAGGCCGCTGGGGACCGGCTAGCCAGAGGGAACAGCGGAAAACGGTGCGGAGGGGTCCGGGAACCGGCTACGGACACCCAGCGCCGGTGACGACCGCAAAGCTTCTACCCCGCCCCCCGAGGACCAAGATGGCGGTGAGCTGGTTCGGAGCTCTCTCCCGGGCGGGCGGAAGGTGTCTCCCCGAGTGATCGAGGAGCGACATTGAGCAGAGCAGCTGATCCCCGGAGGCGGGTCCGGACATTGAGCGGAGGTGATAGGGGAAACCTGAGGCGGTGGGCCCGGCTGCCGAAGTGTGGAATCCGCTGCACTCTGGGCAGCCGGATTGACCAGGCTCAAGACTACGCAAGCGGCCGGCTTTGGGGCCTACTGCGAGCCTGGCTGACGATCGGCGGCGGCCGTCCGGGAGGCTGCGGGCCACTAGTGTTCCAGCGGGCACCAGGGGTCCCTCTGACTCTGTCCAGAAGCTGGGCCCACTGCTTCCGGCACCAGTAGCGTCCAGCACAGCCCCAACACAGCACAGCCCCCTCGGCAGGGTATCAGGGCACCAGGCTGCATGCGAGTTGGACTGAGGCAGAGGCCAGGGTGGAGGACGCCTCCCAGATGCCACCCCCCCCCCTTGCCACGAACGCATCGGAACAGTAAACGGGGGACATTAACGCTGCCCTGCGCTACAGCGCTGCCGCACGTACATCTACAGGGGGTGCCTGGCTCTCATCAGATCGAGGGAACATGTGGAGACCCACGGAGGAACCGGCGCAGGCTGCAGCATAGTGGCCTGCCTGGGTAGGCCCTGCAGGGACTCGGGGACGCCGCCGTGGTCCGGGCCTGGAGACCGCCTCTGCATTCGAGACTAGACGCAGCTGGCCACCCTAGTGGTGCCGAGCCAGGGACCTGCACTGCTTGGAAGAAGGGAAGGCCCAGCCTCGGGCTGTGGATGTGAGAGCACACTGACTCATCGACAGCCTCTGGAGAAGACGTGATCCGGCTCTCACTCCGGACCTGGGACAGGGATCTGTTAAAGCTCCGTTCCAGGGGGGACCGAGGCGGGGTACGACGCACGCACCTGTGGTAAGCCTGCGCCATGGCCGGTCAAAAGGGTAGCAAGCGGACCGGAGGTACACTGCCGGAGCTGCTCAGCAGATCACAAAGTAAAGGCGACAAAGCGCCCTCCCCATCGGGGGCAGCTGGGAGTTCACATTCTGGCGCTACGGCGAAGCCCCCGGTCACCAGATCATTTCTTGAATCTCTCTATGGCACACTGAGAGAGGACTTCCAAGCCCTTAAACAGGAAGTGGCAGGTGAGGTGCGAGAACTGCGCAGGGAGGTGGACGGCCTGGGCGACCGAATGGCCACAGTCGAGAGCTCCACACAAAGACAGGACGAGGAAATCACTCTACTACAGCAGGAAGTGTTGACTCTCAGGGAACAACATCTAGACCTCCAATTGCATAACGAGGACTTAGAGAATAGGTCACGAAGGAACAACATAAGGGTCCGGGGAGTACCATCGTCTGAAGAGAACCCGGACATAGTTAAGTACCTGCAGGACCTCTTCCGGACCGTGCTGGGGGAAGGGTCTGATTTCCCCATCAGGATCGACAGAGCTCACAGGGTGGGGCCCCCCAGACGGGCAAATGGCCCTCCACCGGACATTTTGGCATTCCTCCCAGACTTCCCGCTAAAGGAAAGAATAATGTCAGAAGCGCGGAAGGAGCGATCCCTCACCTTTCGGGAACACCCTGTAGCACTTTATCAAGACCTCTCGGCGATTACGCTTCAAAAACGCAGTGACTGACTTCCTCAGACAGCATGAAACGCCCTACTCATGGGGTCACCCATTCAGAATTATCTTCATGTGGCATGGGGAGACACATCAGTTGCGATCCTTGCAGGATGCTTGCGAGGTGCTGGGCATCACCACGGAAGAGGAGGAGTCATCCACACCGCGGAGACGACGTGCGACCGACGGGGGATGGCAGAGAGTCGCACGGAGGAGAACACGTGGGGGGTCTCGCAGGCCAGGCTCGCCCACTATCAGGGCAGGAATGGAGAACGCTATCCGGACGGCCTCTGAGGAATTGGGGAGTGCAGAGGAGGTGGCATTGACTGCTTAATGAAGCTCCGGGGGGAGTTCATCTCAGCATCACTGGTACTGCTGGCTTGGGGTGAGGGGGAGGGAGCGATGGCGCTGACACGAGTGGCTGGACGTCCACCAAGGTAACACACCGTGGGCTAGTCTTTCGAGACTTGCCCGGGACTACTTTCAGTAACTGTTGGGGGTTTGGATTGGGACAGAGTTGGGGGGTGGGGATGTGGGTTGAGAGAATGAACGGTGGGAGAATGTCGGGTCAGGAGTTTCGATGTGAGTTGAGGGACAGTGAGGGGGGAGACTGTTGGGAGTTGGGGAAGGGGAATGTTGAATGGGGAAGAGTTTGGGGCTACCCTGTCCAGTGCTTATACTGTAACTACGAGGGACGGTCTAATCGCACATGTTCACTGGGTGGTCATCGGGATGCCGCGCATTCTACATTGCACACATAGCCACAGCAGTCCCGACTATCCATGGCAGAATTAAAAATAGTCACCCTGAATGTTAAGGGTCTGAACAATCCCACAAAGAGGAGGGCGGTACTGTCACTATTGGAGCACTCCCAGGCAGACATCTGTTTGCTTCATGAAACCCACTTATTGGCTAGTGATTGTCACAGGTTAAGGTCCCGCCATATACCTACGCAGTTCTTTTCCTCCAACACCACTAAAACGGCTGGGGTGGCCATTCTTTTGTCCAAAGCATTCAAGGGGGAAGTCCTACACAAATTTGCAGAACAAAAAGGGAGGCTCTTGGCCTACAGATTTAAACTGGGAACCCTGGTATTCACGGTTGGCACAATTTATGGCCCAAACGAACAACAAGATAGATTTTTGCGCAAGGCATTAGAGGATATCACAGCGTCACCAGATATACACGTCATATTGGGAGGGGACATTAACCTGGTATTTGACTCTTCCACAGATAGATCAATGCAGCGACGCCCGCAGACTGGAGAACTCACTAGCAGTTAAGGCGCAGTTACTTGATTCCGACCTACACGACCTCTGGCGCGAGCTCCACCCCACCGACAGGGACTTTTCCTATTACTCACACGCACATAAGACATACGCTAGGCTAGATCACCTACTGGTCTCTGGACCGGTCCGTAACTTGGCTACCGCCTCAGAAATGGGTGTCATTTCTCTCTCGGACCATGCACCAGTCTCGGGGACCTTCCTTCTCCCGCAGGGCTCTGCCCGGAGGGGAGTCTGGCGCCTCCGAGACACACTCCTACATAAAAAAGCGGTGGTGCAGAGTATTACGGACTCGGTGAAGGACTTCCAGCTACACAACTCTAACGCTGACACTTCACTATCAACTCAATGGGGGGCCCTTAAGGCGGTAATACGGGGTGAGTTCATAGCAATATCCGCCGCGGACAATCGCGAGAGGAAAATGAAACGAGAAGAGCTCACTCAGAAGGTCAGGGAGCTGGAGCACGTACACCGTCGCACTGGGGCTCCGAGAGTTTGGAAACAGTTGAAAGTGGCTAGGAAACTCTTGTCCTCTTTGGACTTAGATAGGGCTGAATATGCCGCACTACGCCTAAAACACGCCTATTACACAGGCGGAGACCGCTGTGGCCGCCTCCTGGCAGCCAAACAGAGTAGCACATCAGAATCGCCAGGTGAAAGAACTGGCGGGGAGCGCGGGACAGGGGATTTCAGGCGACGAAGAAATTGCTGAGACCTTCCGTCGATTTTACGCTGACCTGTATGCGGCGGAGACCGCACGCATGGACGACCCGGATGATTACCTTGATTCGGTGGCCCTATCATCCCTGACCCCCGAACAAGCAAGCTATCTTGAGAGAGACATTAGGATTGAGGAG
This sequence comes from Lissotriton vulgaris, assembly GCF_964263255.1. NCBI lineage: Eukaryota > Metazoa > Chordata > Amphibia > Caudata > Salamandridae > Lissotriton > Lissotriton vulgaris. The sequence continues at coordinate 1,191,265,156 of NC_141695.1, read as the reverse complement.
GTGATAGCGGCGATCTCTAAACTCAAGTTAGGGAAAGCCCCGGGCCCGGACGGTTACACCGCCCTCTTCTATAAAACGTTCAGCGCGAAGCTGGCTCCGGTCTTGACCAGACTGTTTAACTCTTTTTCTGACCAGGGAGCCATCCCTCCTGCCCTCTTACAGGCAACGGTATCGGTGATTCCTAAACCGGGGAAAGACAGGAAACAATGCGGCTCGTATAGACCGATCTCCTTATTAAACGTAGATTTGAAAATCTACACGGGGATCCTAGCGACGAGACTGGCACAGTACCTTCCCGGCCTGATTGAACCAGATCAAGCTGGCTTTGTGCCTGGACGCCAAACTGTAGACAACACTAAGAGACTTACACACGTCCTAGAAAAAGCTTCACGTATTCCAGGAGAGAGGATGTTACTCTCAGTTGACGCTGAGAAAGCGTTTGACCGGGTGCACTGGCCCTACCTCGAGCGGGTGATGGCACAGTTTGGAATGGGGGAGAAATTCCGGACCATGGTGTTTAACTGCTATAAATTCCCCTCTGCGACCGTGCGAGTGAATGGCTGTGGTTCCCGACGGTTTGGTATCGAGCGCGGAACAAGACAGGGCTGCCCTCTCTCCCCCCTTCTCTTCGCGCTCTATATGGAGCCCTTTGCCCAACGGGTTCGGCAGAATGGGGCGGTGACCGGAGTGCGGATGGGCGGTTTCACCCATGCAATAAGCCTTTACGCGGACGATGTACTTTTTGCGTTCGAGAATCCGAGGCAGGCCCTTCCTGCATGTATGGCTGAACTTAAGGCTTTCGAGAATGTGGCGGGCTTTCGAATGAATGTTGAAAAGTCCACGGCCTTGGACATATCCCTGTCATCGGCGGTAAGAAGCGACCTGCAGAGGCTCTTTCCCCTACGTTGGTCGAGAGATCAGGTACAATACCTGGGGATTGCGTTGGCACCAACGTTGCAGGCCATGGTCTCCATCAACTATGGAGCGGTGGGTGTGAAGGTGAGGGAGGAACTTGGGAGATGGAACAAAGGGATGATCTCCATGCTTGGTAGGGTGGCGGCGGTCAAAATGACCATTCTGCCCCAAATCTTGTACTTGTTCCGGGCGCTACCTCTGCAGCCCCCCAAGGCCTGGATTCACCAGATGCAAACTGAGGTGTCCCGCTTTGTGTGGCAGGGCCGTAAGCCCCGAATGCGCCGCGCACTCACAACCTTAGCACCGGAAGCCGGGGGGCTAGGTATTCCTGATCTCCGCAAATACTTCCAAGCAACACAACTGCGATACTTGGTGGAATGGAGTAGGTGGGAGTCCGATAAACACTGGCTCTTCCAGGACCAGGCGGTCGCCGGGCGCCCCTTACAGGAAATTCCATTCCTTCGCAGGCCACATCGTCCCACGAATCTCTATGCTTCTTATATCACGCGTGTGCCACTGAGAGTGGGGGACGCTACCTATCGCGCATTTGATCTCACCTCGTTTCCCTCGCCATTCACACCGATCGTCGATAATCCAGATTTCACACCGGGTATGGAGCGAGGGGCCTTCTCGCACTGGAGGGACGGGGGCTGCAGGGCACTTTTCCACATGTATGATGCTGAGGGGGTGATTTCCTTCCAGGACTTTAAAGATAGTTACCAGATGACCGAAACCGACCGCATGAGGTACTGGCAGGTTCGACACTGGGCCTTACAGCCGAGTGTTAGAGAATCAGCGGATAGGCAGTTGCTGCCATATGAAAGGTTGCTGATCACCCGCACCTCAGACGCCAAACTCATAACTGACCTATACAGGATGCTCCAGCTCCCGTCCTCCCACTTCCACATTCCTGGCCGGGAACGTTGGAACAAGGAACTAGGGTGAACACTTAGCCTTAAGGTGTGGGACCACATTTCATATAGAGCGAGGCACTCGGCCTATCACGTGGGCCTCACGGAAACCTTCACCAAGGTTACCACCTACTGGTACTACACCCCGGAACGATTGCATGAGATGAATAGGCTCCTCAGTGACAAATGCTGGCGCGAGTGTGGGCAGATTGGTACACTAACACACATCCTCTGGGACTGCCCCGTACTGCAAACCTACTGGTCAACGGTGTTGGATGAAATTGATACATGCTTTGAGATTGAACTGCCTCGGTTTCCAGCGTATACTCTGCTGGGTCTCCCAAATGGCTTAATGTACCCTCTGAAATCTAAAAGGGGACGGCAGATTGCTATTATGTTGGGCTCGGCAGTACAAAACATTATGATACACTGGCGCACACCTACCGTCCCATCTCACACAGGTTGGCTTCATAGGTTGTGGCATGTTCTGGGGATGGAAAAGCTGTCACTCACGTTAGCGGGAGATGTTACTGGTTTTGAGGAGCTGTGGCAGCCCTTTCACTCGCTATTGGCCACGGAATTCAAGGAAATTACATGCCCTAGATACCTAAGACTAATGAGGCTTACACCCCCGCTGTGAAACACTGTTCCACTGGAGGGAAGGGGGTACGACCCTACGAGTAAGAGTGTGGCCCAGATGGACTACAAAGTAGACGGTTTATTTCCATAATACGCAACACTGGACAGGGTGGGTGGTGGGGAGGGGAGGGTCGTTGGGGGGTTTTTGTTGACTTATGGAAGGGTACAGGACTGTACGAGGATGCTCCTTCTCTTCATTTACATATTTCTACGCACCTCGCAGGACACTGAGGCAGCCCCCAGGGCTGGGACATGGGAACTCTAATCCTGGGATACTTCCTGCCGCTAACATTGCATGCCTATATGTTTGCTCTACTATGCAGCTGTACCTTTCTAATAATAATAAAATACTTTAAACATAAACAAGGGGATGACATCCACAAATGGATGACTGCTTTGGAGAGGGCCTGCACTGTCCAGTGTGTCCCCCAGAGTCAGTGGGCAGCTATACTGTGGCTCTCCTTTGAAGGTAAAGGTAGAGATAAGCTCCTCACTACTAGAGCTGAGAATGCCAACAATTACCAAGTCCTGAAGAATACACTGGTTGATGGGTTTGGCTTAACAACTGAGCAGTACAGGTTGCTGTTCAGAGACACCCAGAAAACTCAGTCTCAGGATTGGGCTGACTTTGTTGATTGTGCCACTAAGGCTCTAGAAGGCTGGCTATTGGGTAGTAAAGTTACTGACTTCACAGGATTGTATAATCTTATTATGAGAGAGCAAGTCTTAAATAATTGTCAGAATCAGTTATTACACCAGCACCTGGTAGACTCTGATCTGACCTCTCCACAAGAATTGGGTAAGAGGGCAGACAAATGGGTCAGAACCAGGATTAGGCCTAAGAACCAGGGTGGTGACCAAAAGAAGGAATCAACCAAGCCTCAAGAGAAGGGTGGGAGTAAATCTTCTGATCAAACCACAGGGCCCCAAAAATCCTCTGAAAAGGGTGGGTCCCAAAATCCTTCCAATTCCCAAAAGATACCTTATTGTCATACCTGCAAACAGGTAGGCCATTACAAAACTGACAGCAGTTGCCCAAGGGCCAACAACAGTAAGGAGAACATACCCCCAAGTAAAACTTCCCAGCCTCCTGTTACTACTAGTAGTAATCCCCCAGGTGGTGGGAGTGCCCACAAGAATCTGGGTGCATTTACTTTGGGAGTTCCTGGGGACTCTGGCCTAACCAGGTCCCCTGACTTAGATACTCTTGTCTGTGAGACTGGCATGGGGTTTGCCAACTTCACAGCTTGTCCCAACACTTTGGACAAGTACAGAGAGGAGCCCCTCATCAATGGTTCGACAGTTGAGGCCTACAGAGACACAGGGGCTGGCATCTCCATGGTGACTGAGAGCCTAGTCCCCTCAAGGCAACTTATACCTGGAGCCACATACTAGGTAACCAACATTGATGGAGGGCAGAGAGATCATCCCATAGCAGTTGGGGAGGTGTCACTGGCCGCAAGAGTGGCAGTGTCATCAAACTTGCCTGTAGATTGCCTACTGGGGAATGATTTAGAGATCTCAGCCTGGGCTGAGGTAGAGCAAGAAACCCATTTTAAAATGGTAAACCTCCATGGTAAGGTTAGTGGGGCAGTGATAGCCACAGCCCCAGTCCAAGATGTCCTCCCTGAACAGGTCAGGGGGGCTGTGCCCGTCACAGCCCAATCTCAGACCGATTCCTTTCCTGAACAGGTTGGCAAGGCTGTGATGGTCACAGCCCATACCCAAACTGAGTCCCTTCCTGAAAAGGTTGGTGGAGTTGTGATGGCCACAGCTCAAACTCGACAGATAATAGTGTTGTGAAGCCTGAAACTATGGATCACTCCACTCAGACAGAGAGCATTGAGGAGGAAGAGAAATCTCCCTCCCACCAGACTTTAGGAAAGGATCAGCCTCCTCAGGGAACTGATCTGACCCCTTGTGAAGAAACTGCCCCAGAGGTAGTCTGCCTAGCCTGGCAGAACCCCTGATGTCAGTGGACCCTTCCAAGGTAGGACCCAGTCTGGAGCAGGTAACCTGCCCCTCTCTACCCTGCCTCAGTCAGCCCAGGGCTGTAGAGGTCAGGAAGGCCAGTGGTGGACCCCAAAGGGCCCCCTGTCCAAAAGAACTCCCCAATCAGCAGATTAGGGTCACTGAAGCTAGCAGACCTAGCCAAGTGAAAATAAAACAAACTCCTGAGGGATCCCCCTTAAACTTAGTTGGGGACCTCCCACAGATGGACACTGTTGGGCACAGCCAATCCTGGGACCTGAGGGCCCCAAACCCGACCTGTCCCTCCAGTAAGCCAAACAGAGGAACCCAACCTCCAGCTTTAGGTAGCCAGAGGTTGACCCTGAGAGCTCACAGCAACTCAGTCCTGGAAAGAAAGGCATATATGGTGGATAGTGAATGGAGGAAGTTAAGCCCAACATTAGTGGAGTCTCACTTCAGTACTCCATCCCAGCACCAGCCTTTTACTTTGCCAAAACACACCACAGGTAGAGATTCCCTATGGTGGAGACCCTCAGACACCCTTAGGGTGAGGGATTGCTTAGTGGACCATGAGATAGGAGGTAACCATGCCAGTGCATATACCACCTCATATGGCCACTCAGGAAATATAGGCTTACCTGGTCAAGAATAGCCTTATCTCCTTTCGTTGGGGGGGGGGGGGGGGGGGGGGGGGGGTTTATGTAGGAAGGTGGATATCTGACTATGGTTACCCCCAACTTTTTGCCTGGTGTTTTGCTGGTTTTTTGACTTAGTTGACCGGGGACCCTGCTATTCAGGGCCACAGGCCTACTGCTCTCTCTGTAAAATGGATTCCATGTACCTTAGGTACATACCAATTGGTACTGGGCCACCTTATCAGTCCCTGTAGAGTATACCTTAGGTATCTAGGGCATAGGTGTACCCAGGGCCTACCAGGGGCTGCAGCATGTATTATGCCACCCCTGGCTGGCCATCCAAATCTGACAACTGGCTGCACGACAGCTGGGGCAAGGTGGTGTAAACACCCTTTGCTTTAGATATAGTATTTCTATATCTAACCCTAAAATGGACACATGTATTCCTATCAGTCACTCCTATGGCAGGCCTTAACAATCCTGAAGGCAGAGTGCTTGGAATTATGTGAGATGGTGCTCTGGCATGAGCTGAGCCCGTCCGCAGCTTGCGGAACCAAATCCTAATAGCTGTTCCATGATAACGCTTACCATATACTCTTAAGTGCCTTATAATCCTCGCGGTTATTTGCCAACTTTGGTATCGCTTTATCAAAACATGTCGAGTAAGGTGTCATACGAATTGGAATACTAACCCCTCGCCAATTCTGGCGACGGGGTTAGCATTCCACCCTTCTAGAGGGACACGACATGTATGTAACTGTGAACCCCGGTTAAAGTTAACTCAAGCCTCAGCATCACAAAATGGATGCTGCCACCACAGACACAAGTCTGACCTCCTGCTGCTGGGAGTCCTTCCAGCGAGGAGAGCTTGGACAAAGGTTTCCTGTCAGGGGTGGTGCTAGCACCATCCCAGACAGGGTTTTGTGTATCCCAGGTAGGCAGGGCTGAGAGGAAGGTGACTGCAAGTAGCACCCCGGTGCTCACAGTGCATATGCCAGCTTAAACCAGTTCCAGGGGCACACCAGCCCCTGAGCTGGGGAAAGTCCGGACAAAGGGAGAGGGGTGTAACCACCCCCCTTCCTGGTCCCACCCATGGGCAGGACCTAGTCGCGTGCCAGCCCCTTTCTTTAGTATAAAGGTAGGAGCTGGCCCCCTTCCCAAATTAGATCATTCTGAATCTTGACTACTTTCCACGAAAGAACTCTTGAACATTTCTGAAGACTCTCCGTTGTGGCTAAGGAGTAGCCACCCTGCACCGGCGGGCACCATCTAAGCGCATGCGGTTTGCTGTAAGTCCATCCTCCGGATAAGACTGCCCAGCTCGACGAGACCCGGATTCCCTGGCATCTCTGACCTCTACCTGCATAATAAGCCCAGCTGAGATTCGTGGGTGTGACGAGACCTGAAGGGACCGGCCATCTTCAAAACTGCACGACGCTTATCCAGCACAACCGCCGAGGGATCCTCGAGTGAGTGCTTTGGGGTTTGAGAAGCCCTAACCCTGAGCAGCTCCAGCACCGAAGTCCAGCCCCCCAGCATCCACGAGATCTGCGTGGGGCCCTTCTGCTCTTTGCTGCTCACCGCGTTGTCCGGCAACTTGCCTGCTGGCTTGTTGCCCCCCTGACGGCGAACCACGACGATTGCATCGCTGGTCTGGTTGCTCCAGACTGGCCCTTGCTCCCTTCCAAGAGGAGCCCCCCCGACCCTCCTGGTCCACTCCAGACGCCATCTTGAGTCCACCGCGTGGGCTTGCCTTTGCCAAGGTTTGTTGCCCCAATCCTGGGTCCAGCATCGCCGACAGCAGACACCTTCGTGGGACAGCTGGCACCTCCATCCTGGTCGCCGACAACGCCTCCTGGTCCGAGAGACTGCAGAGCCCAGCGTCGCCCACTCACCTGGTCGAGGTGACTTCATCCGGTGCCATCCTGATGCCCACCTAATCACTGGCTAGTGATTAAGAACTGAGTCCCCCCTGCTTTCAGGTCGTCTCCATCATCGATCCAGGCTTGGATCACATCGAACTTCTTCACTGGTCGCCTGCCAGCAACTTCTTCTTTCAGGCTCCATAGACTGTAACGAGGATTCCAGACGTCTTTTGAACCCTATGCAGCCGCAGCCCCTGGGCTAGGTAACCTGAGCATTTCGGTGCTCCAACATAGGTTCACTATCTAAGTGTCCAGATCTTTTATCGTTTTCAGCCTAACTAGTCGGATTCGTCCGATAACTGTAACTTTAGGAAATACTAGTATCCATAGACTTTGTCCCGCATCCCGCGTGAGAGTGCACACTCTGCACCCGATCTCCTTAGGCCTCCTGCTCCTAACCTCAAGGTTCAGTAGTGTAGTCCTAGCAATCCTGAAGCCTCTGGATCTAGTTACTTACCTGCTAGTATTTCGCATTCCACTTTTGTAGTATATGGTATTTCGTGCCCCTCGGGCATTTGTGTAAATTGTGCAACTTAAAGTATTTTCTTAAGACTTTTGTTATGTGCTTAGCTCCCTGACTCATAAAGAGATCAGGGTAGATTTGTTATAAATAAATATCCTTTTATTTTCATAACAACGTGTGTGGTGTCCTTTCACTTGGTGTTCAAGGGGTATATGTGATGGTATAACAGCTGGCTTAACACGCCCTCTAGAGTTTAGCCTAAAGACTGCTCTTGTCCATGCTACTAGGATAGCTGGTCTATAAGGTTGACTTACAACCAATCATCAATAAGGGTCGTTTGGAATGATACATAGTGATCACTAGAATAGTGAACACTGCATATCAGGCCAACTTCTCACAGACCAGACACAGAAAGTATAGACTACTTTACCATGCTCAATACCAACTTCAGAGAGTAGGTAAGAAATTGTACCTATGACCTTCATAGGTCAGGAAAACTCTGTAGATGCAGCTTAACATTTGACCACAAAGCACAGTTGTACGAAAGTAGGGTCTGCAATCCTATGATCACCCAGATTTTTTGCTTTTGTTTCACTGGTTTACGACTTTCCCTGGCTGTGGGCCTGCCAATCAGACCCATAGCCTAGCTGTTCTCTCACTAAAATTGACATGTGTACCTTAGGTGCATTAACCAATTGGAACTGGGCCACCTTATCAGACCCTGTAACTCAGGGCATAGGTGTACCCAGGGCCTACCAGGGGCTGAAGCATGTATTATGCCACCCCTGGATGGCCATCTAAATCTGACACAACTGGCTGCACGACAGCTGGGGCAAGGTGGTGTAATCACCCTTTGCTTTAGATATAGTATACCTATATCTAACCCTAAAATGGACACACAGATTCCTATCAGTCACTCCTATGGCAGGCCTTGACAATCCTGAAGGCAGAGTGCTTGGAATCGTGTGAAATGGTGCTCTGGCATGAGCTGAGCCCGTTTGCAGTTTGCGGAACCAAGTCCTAATAGCTGTTCCATGATAACGCATACCATATACTCTTAAGTGCATTATAATCCTCGCGGTTAAATGCTATCTTTGGTATTGCTTTATCAAAACATGTCGAGTAAGGTGTCATACGAATTGGAATACTAACCCCTCGCCAATTCTGGCGACGGGGTTAGCATTCCACCCTTCTAGAGGGACACGACATGTATGTAACTGTGAACCCCGGTTAAAGTTAAACGAAGCCTCAGCTACACAAAATGGATGCTGCCACCACAGACACAAGTCTGACCTCCTGCTGCTGGGAGTCCTTCCAGCGAGGAGAGCTTGGACAAAGGGTTTCCTGTCCGGGGCGGTGCTAGCACCATCCCAGACAGGGTTTTGTGTATCCTGGGTAGGCAGGGCTTTACAGGAAGGTGACTGCTGAGTGGCACCCCGGTGCTCACTACGCATCTGCCGGCTAGAACCAGTTCCAGGGGCACACCAGCCCCTGGCCTGGGGAAAGTCCGGCATGGGAGAGGGGTGTAACCACCCCCCTTCCTGGTCCCACCCCTAGGGCAGGACCTAGTCACGTACCCACCCCTTTCTTTAGGATAAAGGCAGGAACGGGGACCCTTCCAAATTAGATCATCTTTGGAATCAAGACACGACTTTCTACGAAAGGACTTCAAGATTTCTTCTTCAAGATTCTCCCTTGTGACTAAGGAGTAGTCACCCTGCATCCGCAGGCACCATCTCAAGAACACTGCGGTCTGCTGCAAGTCCTTCCTCCGGAATCCGACTGCCCAGCTCGACGAGAACCGGCTTCCCTGGCACCTCTGACCTCTACCCACCTCTACAGCAAAGCTGAGAACCGTGGGTGCGACGAGACCTCGAGGGACCGGCCATCTTCAAGACTGCACGACTTCTTTCCAGCACGACCGCCGAGGGATCCTCTGTTGATTGCTTTGGGGGCCTGAGAAGCCCCGACCCTGAGCAGCTCCAGCACCGAAGTGCAGCCTCCCAGCATCTCCACGATCTGCGTGGGGCCCTTTTGCTTTTTACTGCTCGCCGCGTTGTTTGGCTACTAGCCCGCTGGCTTGTGGCCTTCCTAACGACGCCCGACGACATCACTGCTGCTGGTCTAGTTGCTCCAGACTGGCCCTTGCTCCCTTCCAAAAGAGGAGCACCCGGACCCTCCTGGTCCACTCCAGACGCCATTTTGAGTCCACCGCGTGGGCTTGAATTAGCCAAGACTTGTTGCCCCAATCCTGGGTCCAGCGACGTCGACAGCTTCATCCATCGTGGGACAGCTCGCTCCTCCGTCCTGGTCTCCAACAACGCCTCCTGGTCCGTGAGATCTGCAGAGCCCAGCGTCGCCCACTCACCTAGTCGAGGTGACTACCATCCAGTGCCCTCCTGGTGCCACCTGACTACTGGCTAGTAGTCACGAACTTGGTCCCCTCTGCTTTCAGGTGTCATCCATCTTCGAGATCCAGGCTTGGATCACTTCGAACTCTCTTCACTGGTCGCCTGCCAGCATCTTTCCTTCAGGGTCCTGGTCCGTCTACGAGGATTCCCGACGTCTTTTGAGACCTATGCAGCTGCAGCCCCTGGGATAGGTAACTTCGGCATTTCGGTGCCCCAGCATAGCCTCACTATCCAAGGGTCAGGATCCACTGTCGTTTTCTCCCTACCAAGTCGGGTTCGCCCGTGAACACTAACTTTGTGAAATCTAGCTACCATAGACTTTGTCCCGCATCCCGCGTGAGAGTACCCACTCTGCACCAGAGTCCCCTAGGCCTCCTACTAGTAATCTGAAGGTTCAGTAACGTAGTACTAGCGATTCCAAAGCCTATTAGTACAGTACTTACCTGCTAGTAATTTCGCATTCCACTTCCATATTATATGGTTTGTCGTGCCCCTCGGGCACTTGTGTAAATTGTGCTAACTTAAGTATTTTCGTGAGTTTTGTTTTGTGCTTAGTACCCTGTCCTCATAAAGAGTAGAGGGCTGTTGTGATTCTAATAAATACACTGTTTATTTTCATAACACTTGTGTGGTGTCCTTTCACTTGGTGTTCAAGGGGTATATGTGATGGTATAACAGCTGGCTTAACACGCCCTCTAGAGTCTTAGCCTTAGACTGCTCGTATCCACGCTACTAGGATAGCTGGTCTATAAGGTTGACTTACAATCAATCATCAATAAGGGTTGTTGGACTGATACATAGTGTTCACTAGAATAGTGAGCACTGCATATCAGGCCACCTTCTCACAACAGTGATGCTTCTTCAGGAGTAAAAGTACCTTCCATAGCCAACTGGTCCAACTCTGCAGCATGATCAGTCTCCCCATCCAATGCCTCTTCTGCTTCAATGGTCTCTTCTTCATCTTCAGCTGTGGAAATACAAATTAATTCCAATTCAATAAAAAGTCACAATCACATTCACCAACATATACAATTGTGTAGACAAAGGTTTACGGGAGAGGTAGGAAGTAACTGTCTCTTATTTTATCCCGAATATCAACCTCCCAACAACCAAGATGGTATTGAGATCACCAAATTATAGGGCTCGTCCAAAGTACTCTGCGCAATCCATTAGGGATTTTTTTTTTTTTTTAAATGTATATAGCGCTGGTTAGACCCTGAGGTATCAGAGTGCTTTACATGAGTATCAGATCATAGGTATAGGTTACATCATTACACAGGATACACAGTTATTAGAGCATGGCAACATAGTTACTTATAAGATCGAGACAAAAAATAAGCACGAATACGTAAGGGGAAAAGCAGGCAAGGGAAGAGATTCAGGGAAGAGGGGTAGGAGCAGGGGAAGTAGACCGAATGAAGGCGGGAAAGAGGAGGGGAGGGTGAGAGCCAGGATAACATCAATATTTATCTTAACAATGTACTTGATTATGACGAAAGGGGTCTGGAGATTCTTCAACACTATATCCCAGTTCCCCTCAAGCGATCACCTGCTTAAATTAATTTCATGGAACGTGACCAGAATTAAAAGTAAACTGTGTCTTCCTCATTGGGTACAGTTGGTCCAATGTCACGATATGTGCATCTTGCAGGAAACATGGTGCTTAACTCCAATGTTTATGATATATATATATATATATATATATATATATATATATCACCAAAATGAGGTATAGTGTGTTTAGAGTCCAGGTGACCCCAGAGGTAGGCAGAGGTTAAAGTTAGAAAGAAGAAAACAAGTTACTTACTTGTAACTTTGGTTCCCCCAGTATTGGTAACTTTCATAGATTCCCATGCTTTTGTATCACTCCCAGTCGTCGGAATGGGAGTCTCGGTAACAAAAAAACCATAGCTGTAGGTACAAAAAAGAAAGGAAAAGGACTAGGCCTCATTCCCTTTTGTAGCATGTCACCCTCTTTTTGTAAAAGAGACCAAACTCAGGCATCAGCCAATCAAAAGCGCCTCACCCCTTAGAACCCTCCTGAAGGAACCTCAGAGCCTCAGATTACCGTAGCCGTTGTGTACTTAATATCTATTGTAGGCTGAGCTTTCCTCTGGGAGGTGGGTTGGCGCATGGGAATCTATGAAAGTTACCAACACTGGGGAACCAAAGTTACAGGTAAGTAACTTGTTTTCTTGCCCCAGTATTGGAACTTTCATAGATTCCCATGCTTTTGTATCAGAGTAGCAAGCAGTTAGCAACAAAACCACATTTTGTGTCATAAAATTATTGCAATAGCCAACATGACAAAGATACAAAATGTGTAATACGGAAGGCGGGATAGAAAGGAAAGCTCACCAATTATTGGAAGCGGTTCCTCAGGACAGCCTGTCCTACTGCCGCATCATCTTGTTGTAAGGACTCCAAGCAGTAATGCTTAGTAAAGGTGTGAACGCTGTTCAAGGTAGCAGCTCTGCAAAAGTCTTTAATCTGTACCCCCGCAAAGAGGGCCGTTGAAGATGCCACAGATCTTGTGGAATGTGCTCGAATCCTACCAGTCAGAGGTTTTCCTGCTGCAGTGTGGCAATGTAGAATGGAACTTGTGATCCATCTTGAAATACCCTGTTTGGATAGCGGAAGGCCCTTGCTTGGATCCGCAAAGGCAACAAATAACTGAGGATTTCCGAAATCCCTTAGTAAGTTCCAAATAGAATTTCAAGCATTGTTGTACATCTAACGAATGCAATGTTCTTTCTGCTGGTGTAGCCGGTTGAGGAAAGAACGCCGTCAGAATGACCGGCTCATTCAAGTGGAAGTCCGAGGGAACCTTAGACATAAACCTATGGTTAGTTCTCATGATTACAGGGTTTCTTTTGAATTGGAGGAAAGGTTCTTGGATAATCAAGGCCTGCAATTCTCAAACATGCCTAGCCGACTTGTGAGCGAGGAGGAGAGCCAATTTCCATGCAAGGTACTTGATGTCAGAACGATGGGTTCAAATGGGCCTTTCATGAGCTGAGAAAGGACTAGATTTAAATACCAAGTAGGAGGCGGTGGTCTCACTGGTGTATAGACTCTAAACAAGCCCTTAAGAAACTGTTAACAATCCTGGAAGACCACAAGGAAGGCCCAGACCCAGACCTTCTGAACCTCGAAATTACCGCCAAATGGACCTTAATCGATGAATGGGCTAGTCCCGACTTAGCCAAGTACAGCAGATAAGGTAGGAGCTGATGAGGCTTGGAAGCAAAAGGATCAATCTTTTCTCTCCTACACCAGCAACAAAATCTTTTCCACTTAAGACGGTAAGGACTGTTGGTTGAAGGAGCCCTTGCCTGGGAAAGGACCTCCTCAATTTCTCTTGATATGGGGAGATTCATAAACTCTTGCTGCTCAGGAGTCATGCTGTCAGGTGTAATGACTGTAGATCTGGGTGCCAAACTTGTCCTTCGGACATTGTGAGGAGATCTGGTAGAACCCTCAAGGGAAGAGGAGGAGCTAGCGACAACAGATGGAGTTCAGTGTACCAGAACTGTCTCTGCCAAGCAGGGGCTATCAGGATCATCCTGCACGGCTCCACCTTGATCTTCCTGATGAGCCGCAGGATCAGAGGTATGGGGGAAAGGCGTAGACAAATGTCCTTGACCAGGCTATCGAAAGCGCATTCCCCAGAGATCCTTGATGGTGAAATCTGCTTGCGTAAGACCGGCATTTCTTGTTGGTCGGTGTGGCAAAGAGACCCACCTCTGGTCTGCCCCACTGGCTAAAGACCTCCTCCAGAACTCGCTGGTTCAATTCCCATTCGTGGCTGACTAATGATGACCTGCTCAGTCTGTCGGTGTGCTCGTTTAGAACTCCTGGCAAGTGCTCTGCCTTTAGCGATCGAATATGCTACTTACCAGTATGCATCTGTTCTTGGCATGTAGGGCTGCTGACATTCATATCAGTGCATAGATCCCCGCCTAGTGTTGGGTCCGGATGATTGCACATTGTTGTCCTGGAAGAGTCTTCGAAGTATCGCGAGATAGGTGGCTCCTCCTCTGGACTACAGTGCGCATGGGCATCCCCTCCATCCTCACATTGTTTTTTGCCATTGTGGCAGAGATGGAGTGTAATACAGTGAGTGATGTCCATGCTACATAGTAATTCTGAATGCTACAGCTGCTACAGGCGCCGGGGAGGAGGGTGGGCGATATGAATGTCAGCAGCCCTACATGCCAAGAACAGATGCATACTGGTAAGTAGCATATTCGGTTCGGGGCATGTGGGCTGCTGAATTCATATCTGTGAATAGATTACATAGCAGTCCCTCCTGTTCGCGGCGGCTGCCCATGTCAGCTGCAGCAGTCTGAAAAAGAGTTTTGAGAACAGCCTGTCCTACAGCTGCCTAATGTTTAGAATGCACATCTACGCAGTAGTGTTTCGTAAATGTATGTGTGGTGGACCATGTGGCTGCCTTACATATCTCTTCTAAAGGAATATTCCCCACAAAAGCCATGGACGCTCCTAATTTACGTGTGGAGTGTGCTCTTGGTGGAATGGTTAGTGTGCGTTTAGCCTTAGCATAGCAAATCTGTATACACTTACCAATCCACCTGGCTATCCCTGCTTTGGAAATGGGGTTGCCTTTGTGTTGTGGAGAAAATGCAACAAAAAGCTGTTTTGTTTTTCTGAAATCTTTTGTTCTGTCTATATAGTGCATAAGAGCCCTTTTGACATCTAATGTGTGAAGGGATCTCTCTGCGACATTTTCTGGATTAGGAAAGAAAACTGGCAGTTCTATGGTCTGGTTAATGTGGAACTGCGAAATCACCTTAGGCATGAATGTAGGGTTGGTGCGTAGTGCAACTATTTGCGTGGACATGTATGAACGGCTCTTGAATGGTTAGGGCCTGGAGTTCACTAACTCGGCGTAGTGAGGTAATGGCTACTAGGAAAGCCACTTTCCAGGTTAGAAACTGAATCTCACAAGAGTGTAGAGGTTCAAAAGGTGGTCCCCTCAGTCTGGTGAGGACCACATTGAGGTTCCAGACTGGTGAAGGTGGGTGTCTGGGAGGGATCACTCTTGAGTCCTTCCAGAAAAGCCTTAATGGCAGGCACTCTGAATAGTGAGAGGTGCTGCCTGTTTTGAAGATAAGCTGCTATTGCGGATAAATGTATACGAATGGAACTGTACGCCAGAGTTCATCTGTGTAAGTGCAACAAATAACAGATAATGTTTTGAATAGATGCATCCAGTGGGTTAATGTCATTGTTGTTACAATATGTGACAAACCTTTTCCATTTAGCCGCATAGCATGCCCTGGTTGTGGGCCGTCTTGCCTCGATGATATTCATACATTCTGGCGGCAAGTTGAGGTAGCCAAATTCTAAGACTTCAGGAGCCAGATCGCCAGGTTGAGCTGTTGCGGATCTGGATGCTGACTGTCGCCATGGCTCTGCGTCAAAAGCCTGGGTGTGAGGTGCAGCCTTTGATGCAGTACCACGGATAGTTCTAGAAACGTGGTGTACCATGGTTGGCGTGCCCACATTGGAGCAACCAGGATGAGTGTCATCGAGTGTTGCCTCATTTTGCGTGCCACTAGCGGTATTAGAGGTGCTGGGGGAAAGCGTACGCAAATCTGCCTGACCAGTTCATCCATATCGCATTGCCCTGCGACTGTGAATGTGGGAACCTGCTGGCGAAGCTTTGGCATTTTGCGTTTTCCCTTGTGGCGAACAGGTCTATCTGTGGATGACCCCACTGATGTAAGTACGGTTGGAGTACCGATGGGTGTATCTCCCGCTCGTGCATCTGGTGGCTGTGCCTGCTGAGCAGATCCGCCATCTGGTTGCCTTTGCCCGGGAGGTGTTCCGCCACGAGTAAGATGTTCCTTTAAATGGCCCACTTCCACATGCTCTGAGCCAGATGAGACAACTGTGGAGAGTGTGTTCCTCCCTGCTTTTGTATGCAGTACATGGCTGTCATGTTGTCCGTCCGGATCAACACGACTTTGTTGCACAAGTGTACTTTGAAAGCCTTCATTACCATGAAGATTGCCATCAATTCCAGAAGGTTGATGTGCATCCTCTTTTGCTGTGCTGTCCATAGTCCCTGCCCCGTGTAATGGAGTATATGAGCTCCTCATCCTTGGAGAGATGCGTCCGTTGTCAGTATTATTTTTGGTACAGGCTCTTGGAACGGTCGGCCCTTGCAAAGGTTTCGTGGGTTCCACCAATGCAGAGAGTTGTACGCCCGACCGCTAACCAACACTAGGTCTTTCCATTGTCCTTGAGCCTGATTCCACTGACGAGCTAAGCACTCGTGAAGCGGGCGCATATGTAGTCTCGCGTGCGGGACTATGAAGATGCAGGAGGCCATCATGCCTATCAACTGCATGAACACTCTTGCTGGAAGTGAGTGTTGGGGTCTGAACTTCTGTAATCAGCAATTGCATGCTGTTTATCCTCGCTGAATTTGGCTGAGCTTTGGCTGCCAGAGTGTTTATTGTCGCGCCCAGGTACTGTCGCACGTGGGCGGGCTGAAGATGTGACTTTGGATAATTCAGCGAGAATCCCAGACTGTGAAGAAGATGGATGGTGTGGGACATGTGGCTGGCACACTGCTGGGACGTCTTTGCTTGAATAAGCCAGTCGTCCGGATAAGGGTAGACATGTATGTGCTGTCTCCTTAGGTGTGCTGCTACTGTCGCCAGGCACTTTGTGAACACCCTGGGTTCCGTCGTTACTCCGAAAGGGAGGACTTTGAACTGATAATGTTGATTTTGAATAGTGAACCTGAGATACTGTCTGTGTGATGGGTATATGGGTATATGGAAATACGCATATTTTAGATCTAGAGTCGCAAGGAAGTCTCCTTGACTGAGTAACGGTAGAACCTGCTGTAAAGTGAGCATATGAAAATGCTCTGACAGAATGTAGCTGTTTAGAGGCCTGAGGTCCAGTATGGGTCTTAGAGAGCCGTCCTTTTTGGGTATTAAGAAATACAGAGAGTACACCCCTGAGCCTTGGTCTTCTACAGGCACGAGCTCTATGGCCCCTTTTTGCAGCATACTGATGACCTCCTGCTGCAATAAGTGTAAGTGCTCTGCGGACATAGGACGGTGTCTTGATGGTATGTTGGGTGGAGTGGATGTTGATTCCAGACAATACCCGTACTGGACAATATCTCTCGCCCACCTGTCTGTGGTGATGGATTTCCAGACATGCAGGAACTGTTGCAGTCTCCCCTCGACAGGTGTTAAGTGGTCGGGGGTCCGTGACAGGGCGTCACTGTTTGTTATTGGCAGAGGATCTGGAATTGTTGTTTCCTCTTCCTCTGCCCTTGATGTTGTTTCCACGATATCCACCCCATTGTTTTTATTGTAGGTGGATTGTGTACCCCTTTATTGTACTGTGTCTGCTGTGTGGATTGGCCTCTTGATGGTCCTTTAGTATTGGGGCGACGAAAGGAGCCACCCCGAAAGTGCTGGGACTGCAGAGCCCCCAAAGACTTTGCAGTCTGTGTCTTTTTTAATTTTTTCCAAGGGTGGTGTCAACCTCAGGTCCAAATAAGTAGTCCGGGTTAACTGGCTGATTGAGGATAGAAGTTTGTATTTCTGGCTTGAATCCCGAGATTCTTAACCAGGCATGTCTCCTTAACATGACGCTAGTGTTAATGGCCCAGGCTGCAGTGTCAGCTGCGTCTAGCGCGCACTTGATGGAAGCATTGGTTATAAGCTTTCCTTCTTGGATTAGTAGTTCTGCACCCTCCTTGTACTGATCTGGTAGGTGTTGCAACAGTGTCTCAAGGGTATCATAATGGAACCTGTCATATCTAGCTAAGAGTGCCTGAGTGTTGGCAATGCGCCAGATGTTGGCTGCCTGCGCTGCCACCCTTTTTCCTGAAGTTTCCAGTACTTTCGACTCCTTGTCAGGAGGAGGAGCATCACCTGTAGTCTGGGAGTTCGCCCTCTTAAGTGCATTAGAAACAACTAATGAGTCCAATGGCAACTGTCGTCTTATATAAGTAGGGTCCACAGGTGCCGGTCTATATTTCTTTTCAATTCTTAGGTTTAATACCCTGGCAGTTTCCTTAAGAATGTCACCAGCATGCTTAAGGACCCCTTTTAGCATGGGCAGGGTCTTGACTGTTCTTTCTGAAAAGGTGTCGACCAGAAAGTCTTCCTCCACAGGGTCAGCATGTAGTTGCACGTTATGGTTACTTGCCACTCTTTCAATAAGGGCGTTAAAGGCAGTAGTGTCCTCAGTGGGAGATGTTTTTACACTGTATACCTGTGTGTCAGGGGCAGTGTGCGGATCTTTTGGGTCAGCTGGGTCAGCCCATGGTTGGTTTTGATCATCGGGATCAGTGTCCACATGATAAGTGTCATCCTCATTTTCATCATCCCCTGCATCCACATCTGAGTATGTGGGTGAAAAAGTCTGAGGTTCTTGACCATAGGATTGGAGAGGTTCCACAAGAACTGGCGATGTTGAATCCCTCTTCTTTTTTAAGGGAATCCTATATGACTCCATGGGTGTTTCTTGCATGATCTTTCTTTTATATATGGACAGTCTACAAGTTTCCGAGTCGATGAACTGCCTAGACTCCGGTTCTTCAGGCTCCTCTGTAGCCTCCACTTCCATCGACACTTGTTTGATGGCTCCGATACCTTTCTTTGGTTCCAACATCTTCGGACGCACCGTCGGTGGCAACCAAAATTTGATTGGCGTCGATGTGGGCTGAACGTTTCCGACCAGCTTTGGTGTTGGGGCCTTCTTCGGCCCGACGGCTGTAGCCTTATCTTTGATGTGTTGGAGTGACTCCGACACCTCTTTGGCTATGAATGGGCTCGGTTGCGTCGACTCGACAGGGTCCTTGGAGCCAGTCTTTGTCTTGTCCGCAGGCCTCGACCGAGGATCGAACCCTTCTTTTGGTTGGGGCCTTTTGTGTGTGTCGACTCCCTTCGGTGTCGGCTTCGTTGGTTCGACAGCCTTGACTTTGGCCTTCAGTGCCCCAACCTTTGGCTCGATGACCTTCTCGGTATCGACGGCCTTTTTCTGTTTCTTTGGCTCCGAGGGGTTTGAGGCCTTGGAGCCGACCAGAGTTCGCTTCACTTTCGGTTTGGGCAGTGATGCTTTTGGTTTCGATGTCTTTGTATCGACCGATGGTGGTTTCAAAACCGATGGCTCGTTATATATGTTCGAAGCCGGGCCTTTATGCGGGGCTGTTGAACGAGTCTGTACATCTTGGGTAAGGCCTTGTGGCGATCCCTCGACCTGAGCCTTCGTGAGCGCTTCATCGTCGGCCCCCGTATAACCGGTTTGGCCTAGCTCCTCGCCTGAGCTATCTTCTACGGCCCCAAGGGCTTCTGCGTAGTCTCCTACCTCCTTGGTGACGTTTTAGTCTTCTTCTAACACGTCTTCGGCGTCATACTCTGAGTCATGGCCCGAAGCCGGATGGATTAGTTACTTAACTGTAATCCCAGTTCTCTTCCAGGGGTATCCTCATCAAAGTCATAAGCATTAGAATATTCCCGCCCATGCGCGGGACCCCGGAAACACTATATTATATGTGCCCCACATATATATACTCATATATATACAAATACATATATATATAAAAAAAACATGCAATAGCAGCCAAATAACATCAGAGCTGAAATATGCTGTGAAGAATTTCCACCATACATGAATAATAAGCATTAGAAAGATGAGAAATACCACCAAAGATTGTTTAGAAACTGCTAATGCCCAGAAAGCAGTAGAAATTCTCATAACTCACTAGAAGCATAGGAAGCTCCCAGGCTGCATTGCAAACACACAGTCTGAAAAGACTGAAAAGCTAACCTGTAGCTGAATAGCAATAAACTGACACCGTGCCTTTAAGGCACCCCTGTTCCCCTGTATCCCATCATGCCCCAGGGGTGACAGTTAAGTCAGTTGTTCTTTTCGGAGACTGAAAACAAACCCAGTAACAAATAGGTTAACTATATCTCCTTATTAAAAAGTATCCTTTGCCCGGGGAGGCGGGAGGGTTGCTTATGACTTTGATGAGGATACCCCTGGAAGAGACCTAGGATTACAGGTAAGTAACTAATCCTTCTCTTCCAGGGGATCCTCATCAATAGTCATAAGCATTAGAATAGAATAGCGAGCCTCTCCTCTTCCCTGCGGGCAAAGGAATGATAAGACAGTAATCTCATCAACAAGTCTGAGTAGGCTATAGACTACCCAAACAGATTCCTCAAGGAGGCCTGCCCTACTTGAGTATCGGCCCTCAAATCAGATTCGAGACAGTAATGCCTCGTAAAGGTATGAACTGATTTCCAGGTTGCAGCCTTGCATATTTCTGACATTGGAATGTCATGCAAGAAAGCTAATGTAGCGGCTTTCCCTCTCGTGGAATGCGCTTTGGGTGACCCCAACAAAGGTTTGCCTGCAAGCTGACTGGCCAATTTAATGCAAGAGACAATCCATCTAGAGATGGACCTCTTGGCCGCTGGAAAACCTGTCCGCATTGAACCTTAGTTCACAAACAGTTGATCCGTTTTCCTAATCCCTTTAGTCATTTCCAAATAGAACTTGAGCACTCTCTTAAGATCTAAGGAGTGAAGTGACCGCTCGGCTGGGGTCATAGGATTTGGAAAAAACGAAGGGAGGGAAATGGACTGATTTATATGAAAATCAGAAATGACTTTAGGCAAGAAAGATGGATGAGCCCTTAGAACTACTCTATTGTGATGGAAAACAGTATATGGTTCTTTCGCACAGAGCGCTTGTATCTCACTTACTCTGCGCGCAGAGGTAATCGCCACCAAAAAGGCCGCCTTCCAAGAGAGATGTTGCAAGGAGGCCTTGTGGATGGGCTCGAAGGAGGTGACATTAACCTGGATAGAAACTAGGTTCAATTCCCATGGAGGAGAAGGATTTCGCACAGGGGGATACACTTTTTTCAACCCCTGGAGGAAGTCCTTAACCACTGGAACCTGAAAGAAAGAAATCTGATCAGGTGATTTCTGTATGCTACTATGGCTGACAAATGCACCCTAATAGAAGTGTACTTTAAACCAGCAGTTGCCAGGGAAAGGAGGTATGGCAAGATGACGTCCTCCTGCCCTTTAGTCGGATCTAAGTGATGATCCCTACACCACAAGTAAAACCTTTTCCACTTGAACGCATAGGACGCTCTCGTGGAAGGCCTCTTAGACTCCTTTAAAATGTTCATGCATTCGGGAGGCAAGTTCAAATGTCCATGTTGCAGGACCTCAGGAGCCATGCTGTCAGGTTCAGTGATGGGAGGTTGGGATGCATTATCCTCCCGTTCATCTTGCTCAACAGGTCCGGCCTGCAAGGGAGTCATCTGTGTGGACACACAGACAGATGTAGAAGGTTGGGGTACCACCACTGCCGCGGCCAATCCGGAGCTATCAGGATAATTTCCATGTTCGACCTGAGGAACTTGGAAACTACTCTCGGAATCAGAGCCAGGGGAGGAAACGCGTAAGCGAATGTCCCTTACCAATCAATCAGTAGAGCATTCCTCTGCGTTCCTGGCCGGTGGAACCTGGACGCGAAGGCGTGGCATTTGGAGTTGTCGTCTGCAAACAAGTCTATGGTTGGACGACCCCAGCAACAAAAAAGCTCTTCTACTACTTCGTCGTTTAGCAACCAGTCTTGCTGATCTTCGAAGTGCCTGCTGAGTGCGTCTGCTTTTACGTTCAACTCGCCTGGAAGGTGCACTGCCACTACTGTGAGGCCTCGAGAGAGAAGCCAATGCCAGATCGTCTGAGCCTCTCGAGAAAGTGGGCGAGATCTTGTGCCTCCTTGTTTGTTCAGATAGAACATGGTGGTCGTATTGTCCGTCTGAACTAGGACTGAGTTGGACTCGATTGCTGGAAAGAAAGCTTTGAGAGCCAGGAATACCGCTCTGAGTTCCAGCATATTGATGTGGTATGTCTGCTCCTGCGCAGACCACGGGCCTTGAATTTGAAGCTGACCCATGTGCGCTCCCCAGCCTTGCAGAGAGGCATCCGTCACTATAGACTGGGCCGGAAGAGGTTGGTGAAACAGTACCCCCACCAGTAAATTCTTTCTCCGAGTCCACCATTTGATGGCATCTTTCGTTGCTTGGGAAAGAGTGATACGATCTTCCCAACGCCCTGTCGCTTGGTCCCACTGGTCCTCTAGAGTCTGCTGTAGAGGACGCATTCTCAGCCTGGCGTTTGGGATGAGAAAAATGCAGGACGCCATGGAACCCAGCAGGGATGCTACTTGTCGGGCTGTTGGAAGCAGAGACTCTAGCAGAATCCCACATTTCTGACTCATGGAAAAGTCTCTCCTCCGAAGGAAACGCTTTTCCCACTCTTGTGTCCAGAACGGAGCCTAGGTAGTGGATGGACTGTGTAGGCCGCTGGACTGACTTCTCCAGGTTCACATGGAGGCCGAGCCTGCGCAACTGGTGCAGGCACAGTTGTAGATCGTACGTTACCTGTACCGGAGATGGGCCTTTTAGAAGCCAGTCGTCCAGGTATGGGTAGATGAAGAGTCCCTTTTTGTGAAGTAAAGCCGCCACCACTGCCATGCATTTGGTGAAGACTCGTGGTGCGGACTTGAGACCGAAGGGTAGCACCTTGTACAGGTAGTGTTTGTTCCCTACGACAAACCTCAAGTACTTGCGATGTTGGTGAGCAATTGGGATGTGAAAGTACGCATCTTGCAGATCCACCGAACACATCCAATCTCCGGCTTGAAGATGTGGGCATATTTGGTGAAGCGCTAACATGCGAAACTTTTCTGACGATGACTTTGTTTAAAAGTCGCAGATCGAGTATTGGTCTGAACTTGTCCTCCTGATCTTTTTTGGGGACAAGAAAGTATCTGGAGTAAACTCCCTTTACTTTTTGAGCGGGAGGAACTTCCTCTATCGCTCTTTTTTGTAGTAGGACTTTCACCTTTCTTCGGAGCAAGCTTAGCTGGTGAGGTCAAGAGCTCTTTGGAGGAATGCTCTTCGGAGGCGCACGGAAACGTAGCCTGTATCCATTGCGCAGTATATTCAGCACCCACTGATCCTTTGTGATGCTGACCCACTCTGCCAGGTGTTGTGAAGACCTTCCTCCCACTAGAGTGGGTAACGGCGCCAGAGAAAGCCACTGCTCAGGCCTTTCCTCCTCTTGTGGTGTTAGAGGATTGTTGGTGACCTCCTCTACCTCTGCCGGGTGTGAGAAGTTGGCATGATATGCAGTACTCACTATTCTAGTGATTGTGAGAAGGTGGCCTGATATGCAGTGCTCACTATTCTAGTGAACACTATGTATCAGTCCAGCTACCCTTATTGATGATTGGTTGTAAGTCAACCTTATAGACCAGCTATCCTAGTAGCGTGGATACGAGCAGTCTAAGGCTAAAGACTCGAGAGGGCGTGTTAAGCCAGCTGTTTACCACACATTTACCCCTTGAACACCCAGTGAAAGGACACCACACAAGTGTTATGAAAATAAACAGTGTATTTATTAAAATCACAACAGCCCTGTACTCTTTATGAGGACAGGGTACTAAGCACAACACAAAACTCTTACGAAAATACTTAAGTTAGCACAGTATATACAAATGCCCGAGGGGCACGGAAAACCATATACTTGAAAAGTGGAATGCGAAATTACTAGCAGGTAAGTACAGTACTAATAGGCTTTGGAATCGCTAGGACTTGACTATAGAACCTTCAGATTACTTATAGGAGGCCTAGGGGACTCGGGTGCAGAGTGTGCACTCTCACGCGTAATGCGGGACAAAGTCTATGGTAGCTAGATTTCACAAAGTTAGTGTTCTCGGGCGAACCCGACCTGGTAGGAGGAAAACGAAAGTGGATTCTGACCCTTGGATAGTGAGGCTATGCTGGGGCACCGAAATGCCAAAGTTACCTAGCCCAGGGGCTGCAGCTGCATATGTCTGATAAGACGTCGGGAATCCTCGTAGACGGACCAGGAGCCTGGAAGAAAGATGCTGGCAGGCGACCAGTGAAGAGAGTTCGAAGTGATCCAAGCCTGGATCTTGAAGAGAGATGACACCTGAAAGCAGAGGGGACCAAGTTCGTGACTACTAGCCAGTAGTCAGGTGGCACCAGGAGGGCACCGGATGGTAGTCACCTCGACTAGGTGAGTGGGTGACGCTGTGCTCTGCAGATCTCACAGACCAGGAGGCGTTGTCGGCGACCAGGATGGAGGAGCGAGCTGTCCCACGATGGATGAAGCTGTCGGCGTCGCTGGACCCAGGATTGGGCAACAAAGCCTTGGCAAATTCAAGCCCACGCGGTGGACCTAAAATGGCGTCTGGAGTGGACCAGGAGGGTCCGGGGTGCTTCTCTTGTGGAAGGAAGCAAGGGCCATCCTGGAGCAACCAGACCAGCAGCAGTGATGTCGTCGGGCGTCGTTCAGAAGGCCACAAGCCAGCCGGCTAGTAGCCAAACAACGCGGTGAGCAGCAAAAAGCAGAAGGGCCCCACGCAGATCGTGGAGATGCTGGGAGGCTGATCTTCGGTGCTGGAGCTGCTCAGGGTCGGGGCTTCTCGGACCCCAAAGCACTCACCAGAGGGACACTCGGAGGGCTTGTTGTGAAGAAGTCGTGCAGTCTTGGCGATAGTCGGTCCCTCAAGGTCTCGTCGCACTCACGGTTCTCAGCTTGGCTGTAGAGGTGAGTAGAGGTCAGAGGTGCCAGGGAAGCCGGGTCTCGTCGAGCTGTGTCGTCGGATTCCTGAGGAAGGACTTGCAGCAGACCGCAGTGTTCTTGATGGTGCCTGCGGATGCAGGGTGACTACTCCTTAGCCACAAGGGAGAATCTTGAAGAAGAAATCTTGATGTCCTTTCGCAGAAAGTCGTGTCTTGATTCCAAAGATGATCTAATTTGAACAGGGGGCCCGCTCCTATCTTTATACTAAGAAAAGGGGCTGACCCGGTGACTAGGTCCTGCCTATGGGTGGGACTAGGAGGGGGGTTGTTACACCCCTCTCCCATGCCGGACTTTCCCCAGGCCAGGGGCTGGTGTGCCCCTGGAACTGGTTCTGACCGGCCTATGAGTAGTGAGCACCGGGGTGCCACTCAGCAGTCACCTTCCTGTAAAGCCCTGCCTACCCAGGATACACAAAAACCTGTCTGGGACGGTGCTAGCACCGCCCCTGGCAGGAAACCCTTTGTCCAGGCTCCCCTCGCTGGAAGGACTCCCAGCTGCAGGGGGTCAGACTCGTGTCTGTGGTGGCAGCATCCATTTTGTGGAGCTGAGGCTTCGTTTAACTTTAACCGGGGTTCACAGTTACATACATGTCGTGTCCCTCTAGAAGGGTGGAATGCTAACCCCGTCGCCAGAATTGGCGAGGGGTTAGTATTCCAATTCGTATGACACCTTACTCGACATGTTTTGATAAAGCAATACCAAAGATAGCATTTAACCGCAAGGATTATAATGCACTTAAGAGTATATGGTATGCGTTATCGTGGAACAGCTATTAGGACTTGGTTCCGCAAGCTGCAGACAGGCTCAGCTCATGCCAGAGCACCATCTCACACGATTCCAAGCACTCTGCCTTCAGGATTGTCAAGGCCTGCCATAGGAGTGACTGATAGGAATCTGTGTGTCCATTTTAGGGTTAGATATAGGTATACTATATCTACAGCAAAGGGTGATTACACGACTTTGCCCCAGCTGTCATGCAGCCAGTTGTGTCAAATTTAGGAGGCCAGCCAGGGGTGGCATAATGCATGCTTCAGCCCCTGGTAGGCCCTGGGTACACCGATGCCCTGAGTTACAGGGTATGATAAGGTGGCCCAGTACCAATTGGTAAATGCACCTAGGGTACACGTTGTAATTTAGAGAGAGAACAGCCAGGCTGTGGGTCTGATTGGCAGGCCCACAGCCAGAGAAAGTCGTAAACCAGTGAAACAAAAGCAAAAAATCTGGGTGATCATAGGATTGCAGACCCTACTCTCCTACAGTGATCACTATGTATCACTCCAAACAACCTTTATTGATGATTGGTTGTAAGTCAACCGATAGACCAGCTATCCTAGTAGCATGGACAAGAGCAGTCTTTAGGCTAGACTCTAGAGGGCGTGTTAAGCCAGCTGTTATACCATCACATATACCCCTTGAACACCAGTGAAAGGACAACACACAAGTTGTTATGAAAATAAACAGTGTATTTATTTAGATCACAACAGCCCTGTACTATTTATGAGGACAGGGTACTAAGCACACAAGAAAACTCTTACGAAAATACTTAAGTTAGCACAGTATATACAAATGCCCGAGGGGCACAAAAAAACCATATACTACAAAAGTGGAATGCGAAATTACTAGCAGGTAAGTACTGGATTAATAGGCTTTGGAATCGCTAGGACTACGTTACTGAACCTTCAGATTACTAGTAGGAGGCCTAGGGGACTCGGGTGCAGAGTGTGCACTCTCACGCGGGATGCGGGACAAAGTCTATGGAGGCTAGTAAAAGCAAAGGTAAGGATATCGGACGAATCAGACTAGTTAGGCTGAAAACGAAAAAGGATCTGGACCCTTGGATAGTGAGGCTATGCTGGGGCACCGAAATGCCGAAGTTACCTAGCCCAGGGGCTGCGGCTGCATAGGTCTGAAAAGACGTCGGGAATCCTCGATGCAGTCTATGGAGCCTGAAAGAAGGAGTTGCTGGCAGGCGACCAGTGAAGATTGTTCGGTGGATCCAAGCCTGGATCGAAGATGGAAAATACCTGTAAGCAGAGGGGACCAAGTTCTGAATCACTAGCCAGTGATTAGATGGGCACCAGGATGGCACCGGATGGAGTCACCTCGACCAGGTGAGTGGGCGACGCTGGGCTCTGCAGTCTCACGGACCAGGAGGCGGTGTCGGCGACCAGGATGGAGGTGCGAGCTGTCCCACGATGGTTGCTGCTGTCGACGTCGCTGGACCCAGGATTAGGGCAACAAGTCTTGGCAAATTCAAGCCCACGCGGTGGACCTAAAATGGCGTCTGGAGTGGACCAGGAGGGTCCGGGGTGCTCCTCTTTTGGAAGTGAGCAAGGGCCAGTCTGGAGCAACCAGACCAGCAGTGTTGTTGTCGTCGGTCGTCGTCGGGAAGGCCACAAGCCAGCGGGCTAGTAGCCAGACAACGAGGTGAGCAGCAAAAAGCAGAAGGGCCCAACGCAGATCTCGTGGATGCTGGGGGGCTGGACTTCGGTGCTGGAGCTGCTCAGGGTCGGGGCTTCTCGGACCCCAAAGCACTCACCAGAGGATCCCTCGGCGGTCGTGCTGGATAGAAGTCGTGCAGTTCTGATGATGGCCGGTCCCGCGAGGTCTCGTCGCACCTACGGTTCTCAGCTTAGCTGTAGAGGTAGGGAGAGGTCAGAGGTGCCAGGGAAGCCGGGTCTCATTGTGCTGGTCGGTCGGATTCCGGAGGAAGGACGTGCAGCAAACCGCAGTGTTCTTAGATGGTGCCTGCGGATGCAGGGTGACTACTCCTTAGTCACAAGGGAGAAATCTTGAGAAGAAGTCGAGAGTTCCTTTCGTAGAAAGTAGTTTCTTGATTCAAAGATGATCTGATTTGGAAGGGTCCCCGCTCCTGCCTTTATCCTAAAGACAGGGGTGGGTACGCAACTAGGTCCTGCCCTAGGGGTGGGACCAGGAAGGGGGGTGGTTACACCCCTCTCCCATGCCGGACTTTCCCCAGCTCAGGGGCTGGTGTGCCCCTGGAACTGGTTCTAGCCGGCAGATGCGTAGTGAGCACCGGGGTGCCACTTGCAGTCACCTTCCTGTAAAGCCCTGCCTTCCCAGGATACACAAAACCCTGTCTGGGATGGTGCTAGCACCGCCCCTGACAGGAAACCCTTTGTCCAAGCTCCCCTCACTGGAAGGACTCCCAGCTGCAGGGGGTCAGACTTGTGTCTGTGGTGGCAGCATCCATTTTGTGATGCTGAGGCTCGAGTTAACTTTAACCGGGGTTCACAGTTACATACATGTCGTGTCCCTCTAGAAGGGTGGAATGCTAACCCCGTCGCCAGAATTGGCGAGGGGTTAGTATTCCAATTCGTATGACACCTTACTCGATATGTTTTGATAAAGCGATACCAAAGATAGCATTTAACCGCGAGGATTATAATGCACTTAAGAGTATATGGTATGCATTATCGTGGAACAGTTATTAGGACTTGGTTCCGCAAGCTGCAAACGGGCTCAGCTCATGCCAGAGCACCATCTCACACGATTCCAAGCACTCTGCCTTCAGGATTGTCAAGGCCTGCCATAGGAGTGACTGATAGGAATCTGTGTGTCCATTTTTAGGGTTAGATATAGGTATACTATATCTAAAGCAAAGGGTGATTACACCACCTTGCCCCAGCTGTCGTGCAGCCAGTTGTGTCAGATTTAGATGGCCATCCAGGGGTGGCATAATACATGCTTCAGCCCCTAGTAGGCCCTGGGTACACCTATGCCCTGAGTTACAGGGTCTGATAAGGTGGCCCAGTACCAATTGGATAATGCACCTAGGGTACACGTTGTAATTTAGTGAGAGAACAGCTAGGCTGTGGGTCTGATTAGCAGGCCCACAGCCAGAGAAAGTCGTAAACCAGGGAAACAAAAGCAAAAAATCTGGGTGATCATAGGATTGCAGACCCTACTCTCCTACACCGGGTTTGCCTCGAAACTGGAATTTCCCCCTGGTTCTTATTTTGGGACCACTGAGGGGTTTGAACCCTCTGTTGAGCCCCTCTCCCACTGTTGCTCTTGAAGCGGCGTTTGAATTCTTTTTTCTTTTCCAAACCCACCGCTTTCACTGTATCTAGTTCCGTCTTCATTCGGGTCAATTCTTCGTCAGCATGTTCCCCAAAGAGAGCGGAACCCGAAAAGGGGAGATTAAGGATGCGATGCTGAGCATCCGGCTTCAGACCTGTAAGGCGCAACCAGGCCGACCTCCTGGCACAAACTCCATGTGAATAGGAATGCGCCGCAAGTACAGCACCATCTGCAGCCGTGCTTATCTGATTCGCCACCAGACATCCTTCTGTCACAGTCTCTTCAAAATCCTGCTGGTCTTCCTTTGGCAGTTTGGATTTGAACCTTTCCATGGAGTCCCATAAGGCTCTGTCGTATCGACCCAGAAGCGCAGCCGCACTGGAAACCTTAAGAGTGGATGCAGCTGAGTTGCAAACCTTGCGACCCCAGGAGTCTTGAGATTTGCTGTCCTTGTCTGGTGGGACTGAAAAGGAACCAGCAACTGCATGCGTCTTCCTCGCCGCTGCCACAATTACAGAGTCTGCTGGAGGGTCAGATTTTACAAAAACCGGGTCAGAAAAGGCCGGTTTGTATTTCTTTTGAATGCGGGCTGGCACCGCTCTGATAGCCACTGGAGTTAGGAAAACCTCTTTGACAGGATCCATAATCCCCGGGACTAAAGGCAGCAGAGGACGGGAGATAGCTTTTTTGTGTAAAGTCTCAAAAATGACTGTCGTTGTAACCTGAGGGACAGACATTTCAATGTTCAGTTTCAGTGCTCCTCTTTGCAGGACATCTAGATACGTGCCAATGTCATCCACTGGGGAGGATCTGGACGTAGGACTGTCCATCAACGTAGGGGAGTAGTCCCTCTTGGAAGACCTGGTAGAAGAGGTAGATGAAGTAGACTGAGTTCGTCGACGTCTACGGTGAGCACTGCGCCTCCTCTCCCGCGATCTTTTTGAACGCTCCTCCAGTCTAGGAGAGCGAGATCTGATACGATCTTCTGAACGAGGTCTTCTGGGAGATCGGGACCTTCTGGGAGATCTGGTTGGTGTTCCCACAGGTGATTTGCACCTGGGAGGACTACGCTTGTCCATCTCCTCTACCAGATTGTGAAGAGGAGACCTGTGTTGTGGGCTGGCATATTCTTGCAAACGCTTGGTAGCCCCAGAATTTCGTCAATGGTCCAAAGACTTGTACCATCTAGGTGACAGTCTGACCTGCTCAGCCGAAGGATCTGGCCGACGCTCAGGAGATCTGCGCACAGGACTTCAGGACTTTGAAGATGCAGTTGAGGAGCCAGAGGACCGTGAAGTGGAATGACGGGAAGCTGACTCCGTTACCATGATCACATCTGAATTCCTCGACGTCGAGCGTTCTTCCCTCGCCGCCGAACGCCTTCGGGGAGTCGGCGGGTCAAACAATCTCGACTTCGAATGTCCATGTGAGGATCTATGGTCTCTCGACGTCGAGCGGCGATGACCAGCGGTCGACTGAGTTCTCTGTCTCGACGTCGAACGGCGATGACCGGCCGTCGACTGAGCTCTCTGCCTCGACGTCGAACGGCGATGCCCAGCCGTCGACGGAGCCCTCTCTCTCGACGTCGAACGACTATGTCCAGTCGTCGACGGAGGTTTCTCTCTAGACGTCGAACGACTATGACCAGTCGTCGACAGAGCTCTCTGCCTCGACGTCGAATGGCGATGACCAGCCGTTGACGGAGTCTTCTGTCTCGACGTTGAGTGCCTGTGCGACGACGGTGGAGGGGTATTGGACACCCTCGACGAGACACTAACAGAGACTGCGTCCTCGACGCCGATCGACAAGTTACTGTCGACGGCGGAGGGGTCTTGGTCCTCGACGCCGAAAGCTGCTTCTTGGACGGCGGAGGGGTCACACTTCTCGACGCCGGTCGTCGCCTGGATGACGACGGCGGAGGAGGAGTGACCTCCCTCGACGCCGATCGTCGCCTGGTTGACGACGGCGGAGGGGCCTTTGATCTCGACGCCGACCGTCGCCCGGTTGCCGGGGGCGGAGTCACATCTCTCGACGCCGATCGTCGCCTGGTTGACGACGGCGGAGGGGATCTCGACGACTGAATTGGATCCTTTGACGTAGTCGACGTACCTGTTCTTCTTTTCGACGGCCTTTTTGATGCCAAACGATCCACCGGTGGTTCTTTTCTCAGCGCCAAGCCTGACGCTGAGGCTGAAGGGATGGAAGACCTGTGTTTTGAAGATGTTTTAGTCTTCTTGCAACCCTTCTTCCCCGGAGACCTTCCTCTGGATGACCTATGAGCCAGGCCATAGATGCAAATTCTCTCCCTGTCTTTGAGAGTTCTTCCTGACAGGTGCTCGCAGTGAGGACAGGTGCCTGGATCATGTTCTTCAGGCAGATACAGGATACAAACGTCGTGGTTGTCTGATTTTGCCTTCTTGTTACCACAAGGACACTCAAAAAGTGAAGGCATTTTCCACTGAAAATGCTCAGTAAACTGACTAAAAAAGGCAGTTCCTTACTTGACAAGATGAAAAATGTCAAAGTAAGTGAAAAAAGTTGTTCAAAGTGAGCAATTTTCTGTCAGAAAACAGAAATTAGTGGAGCTGTGTAACCAGGATCGTTCCTGAAGGTGCCGGAAAGAACAACTGACCTAACTGTCACCCCGGGGCATGATGGGATACAGAGGGTCAGGGGTGCCTTAAAGGCACGGTGTCAGTTTATTGCTATTCAGCTACAGGTTAGCTTTTCAGTCTTATTAGACTGTGTGTTTGCAATGCAGCCTGGGAGCTTCCTATGCTTCCAGTGAGTTATGAGAATTTCTACTGCTTTCTGAGCATTAAAGCAGTTTCTAAACAATCTTTGGTGTTGTTTCTCATGTTTCTAATGCTTATTATTCATGTATGGTGGAAATTCTTCACAGAACATTTCAGCTCTGATGTCATTTGGCTGTTATTGCATGTTTTTATATATCTATACTACTATTATAAAGAGAGAACTTGCACCTTTAGGCAAGGTAAACTCAAGAACTACAGCGCCAATCCACACACCAAAGACATCTTAGAAAACCTCAGGGCAAGCAGAAGGACATAGGCTACATAAAAATAAAAATAAAAAGTTTTTTAAAATGTTAATAAATTTAAAAAAGTAGTCCCTTGCAACTAGCGCCGGCCGCGACGTCTGCGTGACGGGAGGAGCGGCGTTTACGAAAACCAGGAAGAGCAGACGACATGAGCGACGTGAGGGGAGGAGCGGCGTTGACCACAACCAGGAAGAGCGGAGGACAACAGCGCCGGTAGGAGCTGCGAGAACCGGAGCAGCAGTGGCAGTGAGAGGTACGTTGCTGGGGCGGGAGGGAGTCGGCGGGTGCACCAAGCGGGCTTTAATGTTTATGGAGTCCGGGCGGGAGGCGAGGCGGGGGGGGGGGGGCTGCTACAACTTAATTCGAGTCGAGGCGGGCGGGACGGGAGTCGGAGAACATGCTGCCCCAGCCACCGTCTGCCCCGGGGTAAACATGCAGCCCCAGCCCCCTTCAGCCCCAGGCAACGCTGGGGCGGGCTGGTAGTATATATATATATATATATATATATATATATATATGTATTTATATATATATATATATATATGTGTGAAGAACCAACAAGAAGAATACGCCGAACTCCCAGAAGTGTAATTCAAACCTTTTATATACGACACACACCAAGCTTTCAGTCTTTAAAATGCCACAAGTGCCAATACGCGTTTCAACTTCCATCTTTCTCAGGTGGCACTGGTTCATCGCTCGCTGTTCCTCTCGCCGCGCCTTTTGGCTGATACTAGGCATTTTGGGAATTGTAGTCCCGATATTGAAACACGTGGGAGTCTGTTTAGTACACCTTCATTATAGCCGAGTGCTTTTGTTATATATATATATATATGTATGTATATGTATATATATGTGGGGCACATAATATAGTGTTTCCGGGGTCCCGCGCATGGGCGGGAATATTCTAATGCTTATGACTTTGATGAGGATCTCTTGGAAGAGAACAGTGTTCTTCTTGATCCTCCAGATCAACGACCTCTTCGGTCCCGAAGATGTTTTCTGGAACAGGCGCTGATCTCTGAGACTTTAATCGAGCCGCGTGTGGATTCCGAAGAATTTTCTTCGACCTGAACCGGACACAGGCCATACAGTTGGCTTTGTTGTGATCCGGGGACAGGCACTTGTTGCACATCGGGTGGACATCGATGTGCGGGTATTTTGCATTACAAAGTGGACACCTTTGGAATGGGCTTCTTTCCATTGTAGATCAAAGATCGGGTCGAAAGTGGAAGAGAAACCGTCTGATTCCTCGATGTCCTCTCGAAGCAAAGGTATCGGTACCGAACGAAGCAATACCAACGCTGTTGAAAGCCTTTTGGCTCCGTAGAAAGTTTTCCTAACTTGAGCTAAGATGGTAACATCCGAACCCAATGGTGGAAAAAAACAATCTGAGGATGAAGGGGATGCCCATGCGCACTGTAGTCCAGAGGAGGAGCCACCTATCTCGTGATACTTCAAAGACTCTTCCAGGACAACAATGTGCAATCATCCGGACCCAACACTAGGCGGCGATCTATGCACAGATATGAATTCAGCAGCCCACATGCCTCGAACATTCCCTGAAGGATCGCCCATTCCCAGATCTGTTGAGCTTCTTGAGACAATGGATGAGATCCGGTTCCTCCTTCCTTGTTCACATAGAGCATGGCCGTGGTGTTGTCCGTCCTGATAAGCACTTGCGAACCTCCCAGGCGAGGAAGAAAAGCTTGCAGAGCCAGTCTCATCGCCCTTAGCTCCAAAAGGTTGATGTGAAGTCGTTTCTCCTGGGGCGACCAATGACCGCTGACATGCAGGTCTTGCATTACTGCTCCCCAACCCTCCAATGACGCGTCCGTTGTTACTACTTGAGGAGACGGGTCGCTTACGAAGGATAGACCTTGGGACAAGTTGTTTTGATCTGCCCACCATAAGGCCGCTTCTGCAGAGGACGCATTCTTAGTCTGCAATGAGGGATTAGGGGAATACATGATTAAATTACCCCCAGCAGAGATTTGTAGCGGCGTACTGAAAGACACCTTCTTTCTTGTAAGTCCTGAGCCAAGGTCTGTAATTTCTCCCTCCTTTCCAGAGTAGGGAAGGCTCTTCAGAGCTTTGAACCAAGGATGGCTCCCAGGAAACGAGCTTGTCTGTCCACCCCTTCCTCTCTATCATTCCAGAGGCTTTCTTGGTAAAAGGGGAAGTTTTTCTATGAAAGAAACTTGGCAGGCTGTGCTGAATTTTGGTGGAATATCTAGTTGAAGTACTGGACAGTGTAGCCTGATAGGTATAGGCTGCATTATTTGTCTTTACATTCTCTCTTGTCAATGCAGGACAGCACATAAAGACAGCATAAGAGATTATTTTTGATTGCTCCGGGGTCCCCGCACATGAGCGGGACTATTCACTAGATTATGACTATACACAGAGATCACCAACTACAGAAGCAGGGTTCCGCCCCGCCCATTCCACTGAGACTGTAATCTTAGCTGTACTGGACACCTCGCGAGGTAATGCTGATCGGGAAATCCCCCAGGCCCTGTGTAGGAGAGTAGGGTCTGCAATCCTATGGTCACCCCCGATTTTTGCTTTTTGCTTCACTGGTTTACGACTTTCCCTGGCTGTGGGCCTGCTAATCAGACCCACAGCCTAGCTGTTCTCTCTCTAAATTGACAACCATGTACCTTAGGCGCATTTACCAATATGTACTGGGCCCCCTTATCAGTCCCTGTACAGTGTACTATAGGTACCCAGGGCATAGGTGTACCCAGGGCCTACCAGGGGCTGAAGCATGTATTATGCCACCCCTGGCTGGCCATCTAAACAGACACAACTGGCTGCACGACAGCTGGGGCAAGGTGGTGTAATCACCCTTTGCTTTAGTTATAGTTACCTATATCTAAACCTAAAATGGACACATATATTCCTATCAGTCACTCCTATGGCAGGCCTTGACAATCCTGAAGGCAGAGTGCTTGGAATCGTGTGAGATGGTGCTCTGGCATGAGCTGAGCCCGTTTGCAGCTTGCGGAACCAAGTCCTAATAGCTGTTCCATGATAACGCATACCATATACTCTTAAGTGCATTATAATCCTCACGGTTAAATGCCAACTCTGGTATCGCTTTATCAAAACATGTCGAGTAAGGTGTCATACGAATTGGAATA
Source organism: Lissotriton vulgaris (assembly GCF_964263255.1). Classification (NCBI taxonomy): domain Eukaryota; kingdom Metazoa; phylum Chordata; class Amphibia; order Caudata; family Salamandridae; genus Lissotriton; species Lissotriton vulgaris. Next base: position 1,191,230,330 of record NC_141695.1, on the reverse strand, counting down.
CTAACCCCTCGCCAATTCTGGCGACGGGGTTAGCATTCCACCCTTCTAGAGGGACACGACATGTATGTAACTGTGAATCCCGGTTAAAGTTAACTCAAGCCTCAGCATCACAAAATGGATGCTGCCACCACAGACACGAGTCTGACCCCCTGCAGCTGGGAGTCCTTCCAGCGAGGGGAGCTTGGACAAAGGGTTTCCTGTCAGGGGCGGTGCTAGCACCATCCCAGACAGGGTTTTGTGTATTCTGGGTAGGCAGGGCTTTACAGGAAGGTGACTGCAAGTGGCACCCCGGTGCTCACTACGCATCTGCCGGCTAGAACCAGTTCCAAGGGCACACCAGCCCCTGGCCTGGGTAAAGTCCGGCATGGGAGAGGGGTGTAACCACCCCCCCTTCCTGGTCCCACCCCTAGGGCAGGACCTAGTCGCGTACCCACCCCTTTCTTTAGGATAAAGGCAGTAGCGGGGACCCTTCCAAATTAGATCATCTTTGAATCAAGAAACTACTTTCTACGAAAGGAACTCTCGACTTCTTCTTAAGATTGCTCCCTTGTGGCTAAGGAGTAGTCACCCTGCATCCGCAGTGACTGATAGGAATCTGTGTGTCCATTTTAGGGTTAGATATAGGTATACTATATCTAAAGCAAAGGGTGATTACACCACTTTGCCCCAGCTGTCGTGCAGCCAGTTGTGTCAGATTTAGATGGCCAGCCAGGGGTGGCATAATACATGCTTCAGCCCCTGGTAGGCCCTGGGTACACCTACGCCCTAAGTTACAGGGTCTGATAAGGTGGCCCAGTACCAATTGGAAATGTACCTAAGGTACATGGAATCCATTTTTGAGAGAGAGCAGTAGGCCTGGGGTCCTGATTGGCAGGGTTCCAGGCCAACTAAGTCGGAAAACCAGCAAAACACTAGGCAAAAAGTTGGGGCAACCATAGTCAGGTATCCACCTTCCTACACCTATTACCTACCTCAAGTTAGTATAGCGTGGTCCCAGCGATCCTACAGCCTCTGGACAGCTCCATTCCTATTATTGACTTTCCCATTCCACTTACTTAGTATATGGTTTGTCGTGCCCCTAGGGCACCATTGTAAATCGTGTAACTTGAACGTATTTTTCCTAAGAGTTTGTCATGTGCTTAGCCCTCTGACCTCAAAGAGTTCAGAGGTGTATGTTAGTTAATAAATACATTTTTATTTTCATAACAACCTGTGTGGTGTCCTTTCACTTGGTATTCAAGGGGTTGTATGTGGTAAAACAGCTGGCTTCACATGCCAAAAGAGTTTAGCCTAAGACTGCTTTGTCCATGCTACCACTAGGATAGCTGGTCTATAAGGTTGACTTACAACCAATCACCATAAGGGTTGGGTGGACTGATACAAGGTGATCACTAGAACTAGTGAGCATCATATATCAGGCCAACTTCTCACACCCTGGTCCTCTTGGACCTCTCTGCCGCGTTCGACACGGTCGATCATGACATCTTAATGGACTGTGTCGAACAGGCTGGCATCGGTGGCCGAGCCCGTAGCTGGATTGCGTCCTTCCTCAGCAGCCGCACCCAAGCGATACGCTTGGCCCCCTTCACTGCCTCTAAATTACTCACGTCCTGTGGAGTCCCTCAGGGATCCTCACTTTCCCCTTTGCTATTTAATTTGTATCTGCTACCCCTGATTAAGTCTCTGAAGGCTAATAAAACTATCACCTTCAATTATGCTGATGATCTTCAGTTGATCTTTACGATCGATAATTCCCCCCCCCCCCCCGAGTCTATCCAGCAATTCAAGGGCACCATGCTCCACATCCGTCAGTGGATGGATCAAAACCACCTGAAGCTGAACCCTGGTAAGATCGAGATTATCCTGAATGGGAGCAGTCAAACCTTCTGGGGCCCACACTATTGGCCCACAGAACTGTGTTTCCCCCGCTACTCCCTCTTCCTCAGTAAAAAGCCTAGGGGTGACTGTTAATAATGATCTATCCTTGAAAACCCATATAGGCACAGTGGTATCCACCTGCTTTTTTCAGGTGCGCAGGATTAGGAAGATCAGTCGCATGCTCACCCATTCGGCTCTGATTCAGGTGGCGATAGCCTTGGTGCTATCTCACCTGGACTACGCCAACTCTATCTACCTGGGCTTATCGCTTTTTCTCAGCAAGCGCCTCCAGCTAGTTCAGAACCAGGAGGCTAGATTAATCCATCAGCAACCAAGATGGCAATCTGCCAGACCCCTGCTGAGAAAACTTCATTGGCTTCGCATCTCTCAACGCACAGTATTCAAGATGGCCTGCATTATTTTCAAGTCCCTGCACGGTCGCAGCCCCAAATTCATTAAATGTGTTTTACCTAGGTACACCCCCTTCCGCACCCTCCGTTCTGCCAGTCTTCAACTTTTGGTCACTCCATCTTCTAAGCTACAACGGCAGGGCGGTTATAGGTTTGCAACTCTAGCTCCTAGACTGTGGAATTCCCTTCCTTTAGAAATTCGATCCTGTAACAACCTCCTGAGTTTTAGGAAAATGTTAAAAACTTGGCTGTTCTCACAGGCCTGTGTGTAAGCCGCCCCAGGTTCAGGTACAGGCTATAGCTAGCGCAGAGAAACCACCCGGTGAACGTGCGCTATATAAGAAATTATTAACATAACATAACTTAACACAGCCTCCAGGGATGTGTAGCGCCCTCTTTTACACATTAAGTGGGATCCTCAAAGATCTAAAGAATATTCTCAAAATACAACACAGCAGGTCACGCTTCTACACAAATTTGCTATTGAAGCGTGACTACTCCTGTTCTCAAGGGGAGGCTATCGCCTTGTGTAAGTTGCCACCTTTCGTGATGCGGAGAAACCGGCCTCCAGCTTGAGAAAATGACCCGCTGAAGGCGACTAAAAAGGGCCGGTGATGTACCAGTCACGGTGTTTGAGTTGCCCCTTAATGTAACTATATACTTCGGCGTAATAGTGCTTTACCAACATAGGACTCTGCTCAGCTTGGTGCTGTTAACCCTTCGGGAATCTACTTTCAGAGGACTGCTGCAGGCAGAGGAGCAACTAGAATCACATTTTGGGGTGAGGGAGGGCTACTAAAAATGTTTGGGGGGGGGGGGCTAATTCTTCCAGCAATAGGCAGAGTGGAGATGCAGGGGCTCTAAGAAGGGATGCAAAAAACAGCAGAGCCTCGTTAACAAGAAAATGGTCTTTCAATGACCTATGAAGTACTCGGGTGCGGCTGCGATAAGACGGATGCTAGATTGGGAAGCTGTATCGGCCCGGGATGACACTGGGGCGAGGAGTTGCACACCTGGCTGCAAGCACGTCACCCCAACAGTGTGGAGACTGTGGCTTAGAAAGCTAATGACTACACAAAGCCGAAGGCACGGGCAAAACCTAATTTTTACCCTAATAAGGATCAAAGTTAATAAGCACCGCTGAGGGAGATATCACTGATCGACCGGGATGTGAGGAACCGGCCCGAGTGAGTCTTGCATCCACACCAGGAAAGCCCACCCATAAAACAATACACATCCAAATAAATAAAATAAACCTCCAAAATTGTTGACCTCAAAGGCTCGGGAAGGGGAAACCGCACTGCCCAGCCCTCAGGCCAATTGACCTCTGACCAAACAAAAGAGAGCTGGTTCCAAGAGCACGCATCCACCTTACATTAGCTGAGCGAATAGGCAGCGCTGGAAACTAATACTTTCAGCACAGGCCGAGCCAGCCCAGCCTGCTAATCCTCGTCATATTGCGCTAAATCACGCAACCTAAACTGCCTGAGCAACAGACCTAAAAGGCATCGCCAGGAGGCCTCCAAAAAAGGGGGAGAGAGGTTAGACTCACCGTAGGAATTCACAGACGCCCGACAAAGCCTTCAGGTACACAACTGCGACACGACAGCAGAGACAGAAATATTGCAGCCTTGAGGGAAAGCGCAGTGCCTTTAAAGAAAAACAATCAAAACAAGACGTGCGCGTGCACTGCCAAAACCGGTCGTGGGGCGGGACTTCCGCTTTCTGCTGGAAGCCCGCGCCCACGGAGTGGCTGGCCAGAGGAGCAGTGGTGACGCAGGGCTCCCATGCCCGAGAGAGAGCCCCGCGGAGGCTGCAGAAGTCCGGAGTTGCGCCGATGCGGTGAGTGGGGCTTAGTTGTACTTGGGGTGGCGGCGGGATTGTCTCTGTGCGCTCGTGATTGCGGCGGCGGGGGGGGGGGGGGGGGGGGAGCTGGGGGTGGTTGTGTCTCTGTATGTGTGTGCTCGTGTGTGCGTGTGCGAAAGCAGGGGGAGGTGTGGCTGTGTGTGTTGGAGGCTTTCAAGGGAAACAGGAGATGGTGAACGCGCGAGCGACCAGATCCGATTACTGAGGCTGCGCGTGCCCATCTCTTGTCTCCCTTTTGGCTCCTTGGAAGCAGAACCACCGACAATAGGCCTCGCTCTGCGACAGGGCTTTCGCCCTGTATCGCAGGTGCGAGATCTAAAAACTCACCGGGGGGGGGCACTCCTTTGGCAACTGATTTGTGATCCTTAGTGGAGCAGATGCTGGGTCTTATAACCTCATGAAGAACTCTAAGATTTGGACTCACAACTGAGGAGTATAGAATTCGATTCAGGGAGCTCAGAAAACCAAAGTCAGCCCTGAGTGGAATTTTCAGACTACTCAGTTAAAACACTAGATGGCTGGTTGACTGGAAGCAAAGTACAAGATTATGATGGTCTATATAATTTGTTTATGAAAGAACACATTAAGTAATTGCACTGATGAAAAGTTGCATCAGTATGTGGTAAACCTAGGCCAATTTCTCCCCAAAAATTGGGAAAGAAGGCGGACCATTGGGTCAAGAAAAGGGTGTCCACTGGGGGTAACCAAAAGAAAGGGGTTACAAAACCTCCGCAGAGGAAAGACAGTGAGCCTCAAAGACAAAAGTAAGGAGTCCCAGGTAGCCCCCCAAAAACCTGACCATGGGGGAGGGCCCAAAGACACCTTGTGAGAAAGTGCCCTCTTTCTTGCATGGTATGCCCCCACTTTTTGCTGAATTACTGATGTTCTCTGACTGAGTGTGCCCTGGGCTCCTGCTAATCAGGTACGCAGGGCCTATGTTCCTTCCCTAAAACTTCATTAAAGCCTAAAACCCAATTGGCATCTCTGGCCACATGTCAGACCCTGGTAAATGGTACCGCGGGAACCGAGGGCACTGTGACCAGAGAAGGCCTCTAAGGGCTGCAGCACGTTTTGTGCCACCCTTAGAGGCACTGTACCCTGACACACACACTGCCTTTTACAGGCTGCGTGTCCTGGTGCAGAACAAAGTGAAGAGTAGGCATGGCACACATACCTGTGTGCCATGCCCACAAACCACTGCCCTGGCATACATTATTCACCCCTCTAGCTGGGCGCCCTATGCCAGAAGTGAGGATAAAGGTGCACGAGCCCTGTACCCCTACAGTACCCAGGTCCATTTCTGGGTAGTGTAAGTGCAGTGCTGCCATTAAGAGTATATGGTGCTGGGAGCTTGTCATTACGAACGCCACAGCACCGTAACGGCTACACTGAAGACTGGGAAGTTTGGTATCAAGCTTCTCAGCACATTAAACCCACACTGATGCTAGTGTGAGATTGAACAGAGGGTATTTTAGAGATGCCACCTGAAACTCGACCAACTACCAGTGACCTGACTGAGTGGCTGCCTACGCTGCCTCGACCAGACATGTTTCTGGACCCCTGGATCGAGAGCTGTTGCTCTCAGGGGCGCGAAAAAAATGCACATCCTGGGACGAGGTGCCAAGCCTCCTCCCCCAGGATGGGCAGGGTTCACGAATGAGAACCTTCAAAGGCATGCCGCCTTTGTGAGCCTCTACAGACCATTTTGCACCCCTGTCAAATCCACCCCTAGAGTGGGGGAGGCGAGGTGAAGCATAACCTTGAGACTCCGCCATCTTGAGGATGGGGGGACCCAGCCAACCAGGGACAGGCTCCCCCTCACACTGGAGAGTGGCAGAATAGGGGGTGTACCCACCCCAGGGAAGAGACCCATTGGTCCCTCCCCTTTACCTAACTAACGCCCCTAAATTTATTATTTAGGGGTCACCCTGAACCTTCCTTCCTCAGATGCAGGAACCACAAGAAAAGAAGATAAGGACGAAAAGCAGTGCAGAGCTCACAAGAGGACGACGCCCACTGACTTGGCACTAACCCTACAGGCCTGTTTCCCCTTGAACCTGCTCCTGTGAAATCCCGGTGTGTCCTGCAGCTAGCAACCTCAAAGAACCCAGAGGACCTGCCTGCCTTTACTTCAAAGACTAAATCTCCTGTGAACACCGGACTTGATCGAACTGCAGCTTCTAGTGCCAGCCAGAAACTGCGAATTCAGCCCACTCTGCACCCGCTGAACCCGGCCCAAGCGAACCCCGGAGTCTAACCCCAGAACTTTAAATCCCGCAGTCGTTAACTTACCTGCACACCGATAACCTGTTTTTCCTCCAAAGGATAACATTGACAATTTTCCCTCAAAAAAACGACAAAGTGTGGAGTTTTGAAAACTAAAGATATTCTTTAAAAATCGTACAAAAACCATAGGGTGTTTTTTCACCTGTTTACAAGAAATGTCCCAGTGCTGAACCTAGGCATCCAGCACAGAGATAGAAAAAGTAACGTAAAAGTAACTTACCTGCAATTTATTGAAAAAGCCTATTCATTCCAATATAATGTATTTGCTAAGTGTTGCATACTTATGCTCCCCTGTAAATCAAACAAAGTACAATTTCTATTGCATTTTCAAACTTCTATATCCAGTAGCTTATTACTGAACATTATTTAATGCTTACCTGTACCAGGCTTGCTTGGTTCTAAACATAAACAGTATATTTTTATACAACAACAATTGGCCAAGAGTTCAGTTCTTGAGTGCGTGAATTCATTTGCTGACTGACTGTGTACATTAAATGCTTAATGCTTAACACTGTCCTCTGATACTGCCTACTGCTCGGCCAAGCTAACACTATTAGAGAGTAAGGTTCTAACTTTAACCTTGCCTACCTATGGGGACTCTGACTTTTTACACACTGTACCTCACTTTGGTGCAGTACATATAGAGCCAGTGTCTTACACAACTCACAAACTAAAACTGGGTACCAAGGTAAAAATTGGGATCCCCACAGGGTATGGTGTGACAACTGCCAAAAGGTAGGACATAACACCAAGGACCCTAGCTGTCCTAAACAAATGACAGCACCTAGTGTAGCTCCAGGGGTTGCCAGTGTAGCTTTAGAGGGAGATTCCTCAGATGAGGAAGCTCTCCTAGCCTTCAAATAGAAAACGGGCCCAAAAGGTGAGTTGGAGATTCCAGAGGGGAGTAGACACTTCCACCGCCCCCAGCCCTCGCGCTGAGAGATAGAGATACCTTTGCCAGTCACACTGTGTTGCATGACAGGTTGGCTCTCTCAAACCAGTAAGTTCCAGGGGAAACAAAAAGAGTAAGGACTGTCCCAGGGGGTGTCACTGTTAGGCCTGTGGCTGTAGTGCTCCTAGAAATAGCTTGGTCCCTTAGATGGAGAAAGGTGGTACTCAGTAAAGACCTCCCCCTTGATTGTCTCCTTGGGAATGACCACCCAGAGGTTGGTCTGAGCCAAAGAGGTACTGGTCCAATGCCGCATCTCACCCACGAAACCTGGGGGGCTCAACCTGCAGCTAAGCCCCAAAAGAAAAAGAAGAAACAGTGTAGGAAAGGTGGGCAACTGTTAGCCACAGTTCCAGTGGTCCAGGGCGATTCTATCCCAGTAAGGGAAAACTCCAAAATTGGCACTGGTGAAGTCCCTCCTAGCCAACAAAAAGACATGACTACACAGGCAACGGTCTAGCCTGAATTGGTGGCTCCTCAGCTGGCAGAACAGAGGGTGGAAGAAGGGTGTTTACTACCAAGTGTAGTGACCCCACCTTAAAACAGCAGACTACTTCCCAAATGCAAATAAGCCTGTAAGTTAGCTACTTCCCCTACCAGTAAAGAGCTAGAGGTGTTCTGGGCACTGATAGCTGTCAGTAGTCTCTACTGGGTGTTAGCCTTCATGGCTGCAGTGTCCTCGACATGGTGGCCTAGCCCCCTGCCAAATAGCAAGATAGTCCTCCTGACCCTATTGGTCATGGTGGGGTTTGCTCAAGCTGTGGGTGACCTCTGTGGGTAAGCTGGGCTTTGCCCTAGCTAAGTTAGAATATGAAGAGATAGGCACCTCTGAACCCAAACAAAAAAATGGAGTGAAGACACTAAAGAGCTAGGAAACGAGCTGTTGAGGAAGGCCAGCTCCCCAAAAGGACTGAACTGGACAGAAGGATATAAGGCAGAGTAGGTCCTGCAACTTTCAAACCACTTCCTCTACTCTTCCTTGCCTGAAAGACCAAGAAGACTCTCCTGGCCTTTGGGGGTGTTGGGCCAGGATGTTTGCACTTTGTTTTTCTTCGAAGAAGTCTTCCTAGTCACGAGGTAGGTGACTCGCTCCATTCGGTTATAGTGCGTTTGGTCATCGACTCATCTTCAGAATGTTTTCCCACAGAGGGTGAGAGAATGGAGGAGTAGTAAATAATAGAGATGTCCATGTGTACGTATGAATAGTAACAAGAGAAGTACAGCAGCTACAGGTATCCGGGGAGGTGGGTGGGCACATGAGATGCTACAGCTCTACATGCCATCAGATGCACACTGGGTAAGTAGCATTTTCCGTTCGAGGCATGTGAGCTGTAGATCATATGCTTATGCATAGACTATACAGCAGTCTTCCCTAAGCGGTGGCTATCCTGTAACTGATGGAGTTGTCTGCAACAGCGTTTTAAGTACTGCTTGGCCCACATTTGCTTGTTGTCTGGCTAACACATCTACATAATAATGCTATGTGAATGTGTTTGGTGTGGGCCATGTTGCAGCTTTGCAGATGTCAGTAATAGGAATGTCCCCTAAGAAAGCAATAGTAGCCCCTAGCTTACGAGTGGAATGTGCTTTAGGGGGTACCATTCGAGTCCTTTTGACTTTTGCATAGCAGATCTAAATACATTTAACGATCCACCTCCCAATACCCAATTTGGATATAGGATTGCCCTTGTGATGTGGTGCAAAAGCAACAAAGTTGTTTGGTCTTATGAAAACATTTCGTTCTTTCAGTGTAATACAACAGTAGTTTTCTAACATCTAAGATGTGTAGAGCTCGTTCTGCAACAGAGTCAGGTTGAGGGAAGAAAACCGGTTATTCAACCGACTGATTTATGTGGAATGCAGATACTACCTTAGGTAGGAATTTGGGATTGGTACGAAGAACCACTTTATCTTTGTGTAGCTGGAAAAAATGTTCTTCTATTGTTAGTGCCTGAAGTTCACTCACTCTCCTCAATGAAGTGATTGCAATGAGGAAAGCTGTTTTCCTAGAGAGGAACTGTAGTTCACGTTTGTGCATGGGTTCAAATGGTGGGCCCATTAACCTTTTGAGGACTATATTAAGATTCCACACTGGGGCAGGTGGAAGTCTTGGTGGTATAACTTGTTTTAATCCTTCCATAAATGCTTTCATTACAGGCACTCTAAAGAGCGATAAATGTTGCCTATTTTGAAGATAGGCTGCAATTGAAGTGAGATGCAGTCTGATGGATGCATAGGCCAATGATGATTGCTGCAAATGTAACAGGTAACAGAGAATATTTTGTATGGAAGCATCAAGAGGGTTGATGTTATTGCAATAGATAACACATTGCTTCCAGTTGGCTGTGAAGCAGGCTCTTGAGGTAGGCGTTCTGGTCTCCTTAATAATGTTCATACAGTCTGGTGGAAGGTTCAGATAACCAAACACTATGACTTCAGGAGCCAGATCGCAAGGTTCAATCGTTTGGGATCTGGATGTTTGATTTCTCCATGACTCTGTGTGAGGATACTGGGAGTTAAATGTAATGTTTTATGCAGTACCAGAAAAAGTTCCAAAAGGGTTGTGAACCAGGGTTGACGTGTCTATGTTGGAGCTACTAGGATTAGTGTGAGATGTTTTCCGGAGTCTCCGAACCACTGATGGAACGAGTTGGAGAGGTGGAAAAGCGTAAGCAAATGTCCCTGGCCAATTAATCCATAGAGCATTGACTTTGGATAATGGGTGTGGATACCTGGAGGCGAACTTTTGCATTTTGGGGTGTTGCAAACAGATCTACTTGAGGGACTCCCCAAGTTTGGACGTATGGGTAGAGAACTTGAGTGAAGTTCTCATTCATGAATTCAATACCTCTGCCTGCTGAAAAGGTCCGTGCTCTGGTGGTTGTGTCCTGAGAGGTGTTACGCTAGGAGATAGATATTGTGGTGAATAGCTAACCTCCAGATGTCTTGGGCTAAGTGGGACACCTGGAGAGAGTGTATCCCCCCGTTTCTGTATGTAATACATAACTGTCATGTTGTCGTTTAAAACCAAGACAGCTTTGCCATACAGGTGATCTTGAAAGGCTTTGAGAGCTAGAAAGATTGCCATCAGCTCTAAATGTCTCATGTGGAGCAACCTTTGCTGGTGGCTCCACAGACCTTGCACTGTGTGCTGCTGAAGATGAGCTACCCAGCCAGTACGGGATGCGTCCGCTGTTAATACTGTCTGTGTAACCGGGTCTATGAACGGCCGTCCTTTCGACAAATTTTGTATGTTCCACCACTGCAGAAATCGATAAGTACGGCCGCTTATCAACACTAGATCGGTTAATAGACTGTGTGACAAGTTCCACTGACTTGCTAAGCATTCTTGAAGTGGACGCATGTGCAACTTGGCATGGGGAATGATCATGATGCAAGACGCCATAATTCTCAACTGCTGCATAAAACCAGAGCTGGAAGTGAGTGATTGGCTTGAAACTGGAGAATTAACGCATGAATGTTTCGAATTCTGGCTGCGTTAGGAAATACCAGAGCCCTTTAAGTATTTAAAGTGGCTCCTAGGTAAATCTGAGTGTTGTCTGGCTGAAGATGTGATTTTAACACACTCACTGTAAACTACAGTTGGTGAAGTAACGAATAGTTTCTTACCTTTCGGTGTAGTTTTGCAGCTTGAAGATCTTTCTGGATTCACTATGCTGTGCATTATTCCGCGGTCTGGTGGTTGGGTCCGGATTCGTAGTCTGTTCTTTGGGGTTTTTTTTTTCCGTAGCCCAGGTGGGCGTCTACATCCCATCTTTTGTTGTCCTTCTGGTGATGTTGGCATGCTTCCTGCAAAAGCTCCCACCCTTGGGCGCCATCTTCGGATTCTTTTTTTCCCCGTTTGTGTTACGTTTCCGAATAGTATGGCAATGTTTCAATATTTTGTTTCACTACTTTTTCTATAAAAGGTCTGTTAAAGTCTTTTCCCCGTTTTTACCACCTCTTTCTCCAGCCTCATCTTTCTGGCGGAGGTGGGTGGGTTCGCTAGTGAATCCAGAAAGATCTTCAAGCTGCAAAACTACATCGACAAGTAAGAAACTATTCGTTTTGCAGCGTGAATCTTTCTGGATTCACTGTGCTGTGCATAGACTTTGTAGCGGTTTGTTATCATTGGGGCGGCTGGGTGGAAGATGGGCTTTGGGTTTTGAATATGTGTTGAAGCACTTTCTGTCCTACTTGTGCTTCTTTGTTCATTTGTATGTCCAAACAGTAGTGTTTTGTGAACTTGTGCACTGAGGCCCATGTTGCCACCAGGCATATGTCCTGAATGGGAGTGTTAGCCAGGAAGGCTATTGTTGCTCCCTTTTTCCTGGTCGACTAGGCCAGCGGGCTCTCCGCTAGCTCTTGCCCAGCTTGCTTGTTGCAGAATTGTATTGCTTATTGCTTGCGCAATCCACCGTGCAATTGTCCCCTTGGTAACTGCTTTTCCAGTGAAACTGTCTGCGAATGACACAAAAAATTGTTTTGTTTTCCTGTGATTCTTAGTTCTCTCTATGTAGTGCATGACTGCACGTCTGGCGTCCAGAGTGTGCAGTGCCCTTTCTGCGTTTGTCGTTGGTTTCTGGAAGAAACTAGGTATTTGAATAGTTTGGTTGATGTGGAACTTAGACACCACCTTTGGCATAAAGTGTGGGTCCGTTCTCATCACCTCCCTATTGTTGTGAATTTGTATGTAGGGTTCTTGTAGCGTTAACGCCTGTAACTTGCTCACCCTGCGTAGCGAGGTGATTGCCACTAGGAAAGCTGTTTTCAAGGTTAGCATTTGTAGGGAGGCCTTATGGATCGGTTCAAAGGGCGCTTTCATGAGTTCCGTCAGTACTAGGTTTAGGTTCCACGCGGGTGCTAGTAACCTCTTTGGCGGTGCAATCCTCTTTGCACCTTCCAAGAATCTTTTTACAATTTGTGAAGTAAAAAAGCTTTTCCGTGTCTCATCTAGTGTAAGAGACTATGGCTGCCAGGTGTACCCTTAGCAAGGATGAGCTCAGATTAGCCTTGAGCTGGTGTCATCTCCATAATCTGCGAGTACCAGGTCTGTCTGGCCCACTGTGGTGCCACCAGTATCAGGGTCATGTTGCTCGTCCTGCACTTGCTGAGTACCTTGTGTATCAGGGGGATCGGCGGAAAAGCGTAAGCAAATGTCTTTGACCAGCTTATCCATAGGGCATTCCCCAGTGACCCTTCCCCTGGATGCGAAGTGCTGGCATTTTGCATTCTGGCGTGTTGCAAATGGGTCTATTGATGGTGTTCCCCACTTGTCGAACAGTCTCCTTGTCTCTTGAGTATTGATGTCCGTCTGCTTAGCCAGTCCGCTTCCACGTTGTCCTTCCCTGCGAGGTGAATCGCCAGTAGGTCTTTTTTTAGTGGGATGGCCCATCTCCATATTTCCTGCGCTAGTTCCGACAGCAGGGCTGATTGTGTCCCTCCCTGCTTGTTTATGTAGAACATTGCTGTTGTGTTGTCAGTCTGTATCAATACTGTTTGGTTGTACAGCTTCGTCTGGAATGCCTTAAGTGCGAGGAAATCTGTCTTTAGTTCCAGGTAATTGATTCGTTTGACCACATCCGTTGGTATCCACAGACCCCTCACCCTGAGTTTTTTCATGTGTGCTACCCATCCCTTCTGGGATGCGTCTGTGGTGATGGTCACAGTTGGTGTTGGTGGTGTTAGAGGTTTCCCTTTTGTTATGTTTCCTTTGTTCCACCATGATATCTCCTCATGCACTGCGTGCGTTACAACCACTAGATCCTCCCAACAACCTGTAGCTTGTGACCATTGGTCCTGTAGCCACTCCTGGAGTGGTCTCATGTGGAGTCGTACATTTGGCACTATGTGTATGCATGAGGCCATCATGTTCATCATCTTGCTCGCCGAGCACGCCCCTTCTGGTAGAGGTGTGCCTCCTTCAACAGTGCCTGCGTTCTCTTCTCGCTGGGGAACACCTTCTCCTGTACGGTGTTGATCTGTGCACCCAGGAAAATGTTTACTTCTTCTGGGTTCATTGAGGATTTACCCCAGTGGATGGAGAAATCTAGGGCCATCAGCGTGTCTGTCACTCGCTGTGTGTGCCGTTTGCATGTCTTGTATGACCTTGCCTTTATTAGCCAGTCGTCCAGGTAAGGGTATACGTGGATCCCTTCCCTCCTTAAGTGTGCTGCGACTGCTGAGAGGCACTTTGTTAATACCCGTGGTGCTGATTTCAGTCCAAATGCCAGTGTCGTGAATTGATAGTGATCTGTGTTGATGACAAATCTTAGCAGATGTTTGTGCCGCCTGTTCATAGGGATGTGCGGGTAGGCATCTTTGAGGTCCATGGTGACCATGAAGTCCCCGCCTTGTATCTGAGGAAGGACCTCTTGCAGGGACGTCATTTTTAATTTTTGCGTTTTTATTTTTTTGTTGAGGAATCTTGGGTCCAGGATGGGTCTCATTGTTTCGTCTACCTTTGGTACCAGGAAGTACGTAGAGTACACCCCCTTGTTCCTCTCTATAGGAGGTACAAACTAGATAGCCTCCTTCTGCAGGAGTTCTTGTGCTTCCCTTTGAAGTAGCTCTAGTTCCTTCTTTGCTAGTGCTCTTCTTTTTGGTTTGTTGTTTGGTGGTGTTCTTTCCAAGTCTATGCAGTATCCGTACTGTATGGTGTTGAGAATCCATCTGTCTGCAGTTATTTTCTTCCACTCCTGGAAGAAATGTTTCAGTCTTCCTCCCACCGGTGTTACGTGCTCTTGGATGTTTAGTCCGAGCCACTCCTCTTGTTGTATCTGTGCTCCACCCGTGGAGTTTTTGAAAGGGTGTGCACTGGTAGTGTGGCAGAGTCACTTGGAGGTGGGTTGTTGTCCATCTCTTCTGTTTCCACGTCCATTCCCCTTCCCGCGAAAGGACTGGCCCCACTGTTGGTATTGCCAGAGTTGTTTTTGCTGGCCTTGTTGCATTTGGGTGTGGGTCTGGTGGAAAGTCTGGTGCGAAGTTCCCGGCTGGTTTCCCCCTCTCCCGTTTGGTCTCTGTGACATGGTTCCTCTCTTATTTCCCCTGAACTGCAATGCCCCCATGGATCTTGCGGTGTCGTTGTCCTTTTTCAACTGGATGAGCTTTTCGCCCACTGGTGCTCCAAACAGTGTCTCACCGTTGAACGGGGTGTTCAGGATGTTGTGTTGCACCTCTGGTTTAAAACCTGATTCTCTGAGCCAGGCTTGTCTTCTTTCCGTGATGCCCAGCATCATAAGTCTGCTGGCTGTGCCTGCACCGTCCAGTGCGTTTTTTAGGCATGAATTCGCCACGTTCTCCCCCTCCTCTACCAGGTGCGTAGCTCTTTGCTGGTATTCTTGTGGGAGGTGTTTGATTAACTGGCCCAGTTCGTCCAGGATCGGGTATTGGTGCCTGTTCAGCAGGGCGTTGGAATTGGCCATGCCCCAGTGCGTTGCGGAATTCCTCTCGATCTTTCTCCGTGTCAGGTCCATCCTTCTGCTCTCCTTGTCTGGAGGTGGTCCTGACGTTGTCGGGACATTGGCCCTTTTTCTTGCAGTTGCCACAATGATGGAGTCTGCAGTGACCGTTCCCTGGATGTAGGGTGGGTCCTTGGGGGAGTGCTTGTACTTCTCCGTCCTCGGTGTGACGGGTTTACAAGTCGCAGGTTCTTTGAAGGCCTCTCTGCCTTGTCCTTTGATGCTTTCGAGCATTGGCAGGTAATTGGGTCCTAGTTTGTATTGGGAGCAGGGTTTCCACGAGGAAATCCGCCTAAGGATGTTCCTCTTCGAGTTTTACTCTGAACGCTGATGCTGCGTTCTTGATGACTTCATTGTAGAGTCCAATGTCGTCAGGCTGTCCACTCCCTATTCTGGACTCTCGGCTTTGAGATCCTGCCACTCTAGGTCCTGTGTGTCAGAGTATGTCGAGCCCTGGAAGGTCCTCTGGTCGTCATCTTCATCCTGCTCGTAGTAGGGAGTGTCATCTTCCCGATATTACAGATCTTCCTGGCTTTCCGGTGGTGCCTCGGCCTCGAACTAATCCTCTTCCTCGACGAACTCGACCACCGGTGGCTTTGGCTTCAACGGAATTGTATACTCTTTCATCCTTTCGTCGAAGTCTTTCTTTTGCTGCAAGATGTTCTCCATCTTTGCCTCGAGTCTTTTCTTCTTTCTTTCCATCTCGGCCGCCTGTTCGGCGCTGATTGGTTGTGCCGGTCTCTTTGTCTGGCTTGATGACGTCGAGACTGTTTTCAGTATCGAGACTGGTTTCGGCGCCTTGCGTCCTTTGAAGAAGTAGTCTTCGGCGTCAAGCGTTCCTTTTCGTGGACGTTTTTCGACAACCTTGGCTGGTCGACGCCCTTCGGCGCCTGGGAGTCCTGTGAGGATCCGCTGGTCCTGGGGTTGCCGCGGACGCCGGACTACGGAAAGAAAAAAAAAAAAAAAAAAAGGAGACTACGATTCCGGACCCAACCACCAGACCGCAGAATAATGCACAGCATAGTGAATCCAGAAAGATTCACGCTGCAAAACTGAATTGTTATGGAAGTATGCTTGCGGCATTGTTGAAACGTGCCAGCTTTGATGAGCCAATCGTCGGGGTATGGAAATATCAGATGAGCAGCTACTACCGCCAGGCACTTTGTGAAGACTCTGGGGGCAGTAGTGTCTCCAAACGGGAGTGCCTTGAATTGGTAATGCTGACCTGCTACCAAAAACCTGCGAAATCTGCGGTGAGCAGAGTGGATTGGAACATGAAAGTAGGCGTCCTGTAAGTTTAGAGTTAACAGAAAGTTGCCCTTTTGCAAGAGAGGTAGTACTTGTTTAAGTGTTACCATGTGGAAATGGTCTGACTATGTAAAAATGTAGTTCTCTGAGGTCTAATATTGGTCTGAGAGAGCAGACTTTTTCGGGAATTAGGAAGTAAAAGGAATACACACCCTACCCTTGATGTTGTGGTGGTACAGGCTCTATAGCTCCTTTTAGTAGTAGGGACTGTACCTCTTGTGTGAGGAGGTGTAGGTGATCCGTTGAAAGTTTGTGTGACTTTGGGGGAATGTTTGGAGGACTGTTGATGAACTTCAGGCAGTAACCAGAATAGATAATTTGTAGAACCCACTTGTCTTTTATTGACTGCCACTTTGGTAGGAAATGTGACAGTCTGACCCCAACAGGAGTTAAGTGGTGTCCGGGGGGGGGGGTGGGAGGGGGGGGGGGGGGGTTGATGGGGACGACAATGGGCAGGACACTGCTTTGTATTAGAGGGGGAGGTACGTGTGTTAGAAGCTCTACCTCTGCCTTTGTTCCCTCTGTAACCCCCTCTGACGTACATTTTAGAGCCTGAGGGTTGGTTATTGCCCTTACACGTGGATGCAGTTTCCAAAGAAGTATTTTTGGGCCCTGCCCGATAGAAAGAGGGCCAAAAGGAACCACAGCCTTCTATAGACTGAAGGGCTTCCATAGATTTAGCCACTTCAGTATCTTTTTTTTCATCTTCTCAAGTAAAGAATCTATGGCCCAAAAAGGTGTATTTTATCAAAAGGTGTGTT
Source organism: Lissotriton vulgaris (assembly GCF_964263255.1). NCBI lineage: Eukaryota > Metazoa > Chordata > Amphibia > Caudata > Salamandridae > Lissotriton > Lissotriton vulgaris. The sequence goes on along the minus strand of NC_141695.1, from coordinate 1,191,213,412 downwards.
CAATATGGAGGCCTGAACCTTCGGTTTGAACCCTGATATGCGTAGTCAGGCGTGTCTTAAAAGGTCACTAGTGTTTACCGATTTGGCAGATGGGTCGGCAGCATCTAGGGAGCACCTAATTGTGTTGTTTGAAATTAATTGTCCCTCACGTACCAGGTCTTCCGCTTTAGATTCATGTTAGAAATTGGATGAGTTGATGCATTTCATCCCAATGAGCACAGTCGTATCTGGCTAGCAAAGCTTGTGTATCAGATATGTGCCAGAAGTTAGTTGCCTGGGAGGCTACCCTTTTCCCTGTAGCATCGAGTAGCTTTGACTCCTTATCTGGGGGTGGAGAGTCTCCAGTAGTTTGGGAGTTTGCCCTTTTGCGTGCATCGGAAACTACCAACGAGTAAGGGTAATTGTCCTCATTTGTAGATTGGATCAGATAGGGCTGGCTTGTATTTTTTATCCACCCTAGGGATAAGGATACTTGCCCTGACAGGATGCTTAAACATGCTGTCTACATGTCTGATCATTACTTTCAGCATGGGTAACATATGTGTTGACTTGTGTGCTGTTCAATCTTTTAAAAAGGAAATCCTCTTCAGGAATTATTTATGGAGGTGCACCCCATAGGAACTGGCAGCCTGCCTAGCAATTCAATATAGCTGACACTGTAGTCTAGTGGAGAGGGCCTGGTAGGATTTAGGTCAGGATCATGGTCTGTGGGCGAGTCAGTGTTGTAGTCATCCCACTCATCTGTAGGTCCTGGCTAACCATCGTCATCATCCCCATCTGTTTGATTGTCAGGTGGATGTGGTGATGAGTGCTCAGGTGAAATTGGCACAGGTAGAGACGGAGGAGAAGGTGGTGATGAAAGAGGAGGAGGACGAGGGGGAAGGGTATGTTCCAATATTTCTCTATTCAATGGAATATGATATTCCTCTTCGGTATTAGCCCTTCTCTTTAGAGTCACTTTAGCGGTAATGTGTCCACTTTTATGATGTATGTACACTATTTTCTGTTTCAGGTCCGGTTTTTCGAGCAGATCTTCAAAACTGCGCTTTTTAGCGGACTTTGGTGCATCAGTCTGTTTGGGTGACAAAGTTTTCGGTACCGACTGCTTTGGGGTTGGTGTTTAAAGATCCGAGGTGGTTTTCCGTGTCGATTGGTTAGGTTCGGAGCTCGACTTTGACTTCGATCCCAAAGGCCTTGGCTCGGTACCCAACTTGGTGTGGGGCTTTTCGAAGCCGGAAGGCTTTTTGGTAGGCTTCAGGGCAGAGCAAAAGGGTGGTGCGTCAGAAGCGTGATCAAGGGGCTGACTGAGGCCCAAGGGCACAAGTTGGTCCGCAGCCTTCTTTTTCAGTTGACTTGGGATTTGGGGCGAGGTAGGGACTGTACACGTAGGATATCATCCTGGTCGAAGCCGTCCTCTGAAAATGAGATCGGATCATGTTCCTCCTCAGCACGGATAACGTCGCCGGCTTCTTCCGATTCCGGTCCTAAGAGGTCTGGAATGAAGCTTGTGTGTTGGCTCGTGTGTCGTCCAACCAGACGGTCGCAAAGCGTCCTTTCGGAGTTGAAAGCTTTGCACGTGCTGCAGTCCTGTTCTGTGTTCTGCTAATAAACACAGGTTGCACACTTCGTGTGAGTCGGTGAGCGGGTTTTTCGTGTGGCACCGAGGGCAGAATTTAAAGGGAGTTTGTTCCATCAACTGCGAATCGAGGCGGTTAGGCTCAACGGCCTAACACGAGCACTCTGGAGGGTTTTTGTTGAAATAACACGATACACGAAGAATGGAATTCAAGATCGGAAACAAAACCATCGAGAGTAAGTGTTCTACACACCGAAGGATCGGTGTTGAACCGGAGCACAGCGATTAACATCCGAACCCCTTAGGTGGAAAAAAACAAATCTGAAGATGGAGTTGATGACCATGCGCACTATCACCGAAAGGAGGAATCACCTACCTTGTGACAAGGAAGACTTCTTCGAAGAAAAACAAAGTGCAAACATGCACGCCCAACACTAGATGGCGATCTTTCCAATCAGCATTAGAGATGGTGCCCACTCCCCCATGTGGGGTTAGCACACCAAGGGTGTAGTCACCCTAAGGTCAGTAGCCTATTGGCTACTAACATCGAGGCTCCTAAAACACCCCCTAAATACAGTATTTAGGGCGCAGTCCTGTAGGAAGCTGGCTCTGTATATACTATACCTAACAGCGGTATAGTGTGCACAGAGACCAGTGGTATAGTGTGCACAGAGTCCAGTGGAACGTCAATGGTAGGCCGAGGTACAAGTAGATAGCACCTAACTCTCTATCTGTGGTAGTTTGGGTAAGCAGTATGCCTTTATCAGAGGGTAGTGTTAAGCATTTGTTGTACACACCCAATCAGCAAATGGTATCACATACTCAAACACTGAACTCAGACCAATTGGTTTTATATAAAAATATTCTTGTAGTTATTTTATTAACTAGAACAAAGCAAGCCTGGCACAGGTAAGTGATAAGTACTTTGCAGTAATAATACAGTTTGTAAACAGTTTGTATTGCAGTTGTATATATACTTTTGGTTTGATTACAGTAGGACTACTAGTAATGCAATGCTTTGAAAGATTGTACATATACTTCACATAGGGAATATCTGGATGAGCCCTTCACTTCCAATGATATACTGCAGGTAACTGCCAGTCTGCCTGCGGACAAAGCCCCCGGGTCAGACGGGTTGACTACTGAGTTCTATAAGGCCTATGCAGACCTATTGGCGCCTTGCCTGCTGGCAGTATTTGAGGAATCTCAAGATACAGATGTGTTACCCCCATGTGAGAAGCGATTATCCTGACTCTATTGAAACCCGGCCAGGAGATGGACTCTTATAGGCCACTCTCCTTAATTAACGTAGATGCCAAAAGGTATGCAAAGTAACTGGCTAACAGGTTATAACCTCTAGTACCTATGATAGCGAGACCCGATCAATCCAGGTTTATTCCTGGCAGAACCACGGCCCACAACCTCTGCACCTTCTTCGCAGTGCAGCACTATTTGAACCCTGAAGCGAAGGCGCTAGTGGCGTTCTTGGACAATACGAAAGTGTTTGGCGCATTTAAGGGGCCTTATCTGTTTGCCATATTGGGGAGGATCAGATTTAGTCCAAACTTCAGAGCACAAATCAGACTGCTAAACACAACACCCTCAGCACAACTGTGAATGAACGGCGTGATCTCAGAACCCTTCTATATATTCTGCGGTACACCTCAGGGTTGCCCTCTCCACGTTCTTGGTTGCCATAGCGATGGAACCGATTGCAGCTAGGATTTGCCAACATCATGCTGCAAGAGGGTTGGGGTGCAGCACTTTTTGTGCCACCCTCTTAGAGGTACTGTACCTTTATACTCACACACAGCCTTTGCAGGCTGCTTGTTTTGATACAGAACAAAGAAGAGTCGACATGGCACTGTGTGCCATGCCTACAAGCCACTACCCTGGCATAGATCAGTCACCCATCTAGTTGGGTGCAAGATTCCAGTGGTGAGGGTAGTGCCCCTACAGGTTCTAAGTCCATTCTTAGACATTGTAAGTGCAGTGCTGCCATTAAGAATATATGGTGCTGGGAGCTTGTCATTACTAACTCCACAGCACCATAATGGCTACACTGAAAACCGAGACATTTGATATCAAACTTCTCAGCACATTAAACCCACATTGATGCCAGTGTGGGATTTAATGGACAATGCACACAGAGGGCATCTTAGAGATTAACAACCAGCCTCTGGTGGGTACCCTGAATGGTACATGCCAACCTGCCACCACGAGACATGTTTCTGGACCCCTGGGGTGGGAGCCTTTGCTCCCTGAGCTCAGAAACAAAGGTTTTGTGGGCGGAGGGGTTTCCATGATTGGATATTTGATTTACCAGTTAGTCCTTAGTAAAGTGTACTGAGTGTGCCAGGGACTGTAAATCAAATGTTACTAGTGGGCCTACAGCACGGATTGTGCCACCCAGGTGAGTAACCCTGAAAAGGTAACTCGGGAGTCTGTATGCAGTTTGTAACTGCCATGTCAATGTGGCCAGTGCACATACTTGCCAGTCCCTCCTCTTCCCTTTTCTTACATGTCAGCCACCACTAAGGTAGGTCCAAGGTACCCCTGTGGGCAGGGTGCAGTGTATGTGAAAGGTAGGACATGCCCTGGTGTGTGTGGCACATTCTGATAGTGAATTACGGCCAATTTCGTTTTTCGTTATTGCAAGGCTACCTGTTCCCTATAGGACAGAATGGGGAGTTTGTTTATAACATCTTATAAACATAACTGGCCCAGGGAATGAGGTAGGAAAATAAAGTTGAGTGTGCCTGAACTCAGAATGTAACGATGCATCTTTTAGTGAAGGTGATTTTTACATTTTTTGTTTGAAAATACCACTTTTAGAAAGTAGGTATTTTCTTGCTCAATCATCCAGTGTGCCTCTGCTGGAATGTGGATTGCCTGTCTGGGTTTTGGATGACAGTAGGCTGGGGAGCAGGGGTGGCTCCAGATAGTCTAGGTGGGCCAGGAAAGGGCTAAAGAGACCTGGTCTGCAATTGGAGGAGGAGATTTCCTTGCACCTCAAAGGGCCTGGTCTGCCTCTGACCATGCCATCTCCACCTCCTGCCAAGTAATCACACCAGAGAAGGCAGAACTGGTTCTGGTTGGGCACAGACACGATCTGTTTAAGAGATCAAAGGCTTTTGAGATATAAATATTGGGTCCAACACCCCTTAACTTTAGAATTCTTTTGGACCAAGAAGACTGCCAAGAAGTAGCGCTGGAGAAGCTGTGAGGAGGAACTACCACTTTGCTGTGTGCTTTGCTGTGTTGGCCTGCAGTGGCTGCTTCCGTCTTGGGCAGTGAAAGGACTGGACTGCACTTTCTAAAATCTAGTTTTGTGAGTTTCTCCAAGGGCTTGAGGTAGAGCTTGCACTTGGTTCAAGAAGTTTTAGGAAGAAACAAGTTACTTACCTGTAACTTTGGTTCTCCAGTATTGGTAACTTTCATAGATTCCCATTGCTTGTATCATTCCCCGTCGTCGGAATGGGAGCCTCGGTAATAATATATATATATCCCTTGGTAAATACACCCTAATAGGTGTAAAAAGGTAAAAAATTAGGCCTAGGCCTCATTATCTTTTGTAGCCTATTGGTGTCCTTATGTAAAAAGACCCAAAGTCCCCTTAGCAACCAATCAGATCAGCCTCACCCTGTAGAACCTTCCTGAGAAAGCTCAGAGCCTCAGATTTTCGTAGCCGTTGCTTTGCCACATAATCTCCTAGCCCTAAAGTGAGCTTTCCCAGGGGAGGCGGGTGGGCGCATGGGAATCTATGAAAGTTACCAATACTGGAGAACTAAAGTTACAGGTAAGTAACTTGTTTCTTACTCCAGTATTGGAACTTTCATAGATTCCCATTGCTTGTATCAGAGTAGATAGCAGTTAGCATACCTCAAACATTTCGTACACAGTTACAGAATCATTATAAACTAATGACATCACAGATTATAACAACCATAAAGCAGTAACAAAGCATAATAAACGAAATGTTTGAAAAACAGGAGGAGGGAAGAGAGGAAAGCTCACCTCTTATTGGAAGAGATTTCTCAGGACTGCCTGTCCTACAGCCGAATCCTCCTTTGCAGCCGCCTCCAGGCAGTAATGTCTCGTGAAGGAGTGCGTACTGCTCCAGGTGGCTGCTCTGCGAATGTCCTTTATGGATACTCCAGCAAACAGCGCCGTTGATGCTGAGATCGACCTTGTGGAATGTGCCTTCACCTGTCCTTGTAAAGGTTTGCCTGCCGCCTGGTGGCAGAACCGGATCGCACTAGTTATCCATCTAGATATCCCTTGTTTTGACAAAGGAAATCCTTTCCTTGGGGCTCCGAAAGCCACGAACAGTTGGGGTGTTTTTCGAAATCCAGCTGTGCGTTGTAGATCGAATATCAAACATCTCTGAACGTCCAGAGAATGAAGTGTCCTCTCAGCCTGGGTTGAAGGTCGAGGAAAAAAAGATTTTAAAACCACTGGCTCGTTAAGATGAAAGTCTGTCGGTACCTTCGGAATGAACTTGGGGTTCATCCGCAAGATCACTGTATCATTCTTGAACTGTAAGAAGGGTTCTTTGATGGTTAAAGCCTGAAGCTCTCCTACTCTCCTTGCAGAGGTGAGTGCCAAAAGAAGCGCCACTTTCCATGACAGGAACTTCAGGTCCGCTTTATGTACTGGCTCAATTGGCGGTCTCATCAGCTGAGCCAGGACCACATTCAAGTGCCACACCGGAGGTGGGGGCCTAACTGGCGGGAAAACTCTAAACAGTCCTTTCAGGAATTGTTTGATTACTCTCGCTGACAATAGAGAGGGGCCCGATCTTGTTCTCCTATACCTGGAAATAGCTGCCAAGTGGACCTTGATAGAAGCATGAGCCAGACCTGCTTGTGCCAATGAAAGAATATCTGGTAAGAGTTGATGCGGAGCTGACGAGAAAGGATGTACTTTTTCCCTCTGACACCACAAATGGAACCTCTTCCATTTCGCTCTATATGTCTTATTAGTGCTAGGGGCTCGTGCCTGTGCCAAGATGGTCCTGCATTCTTCTGGGATGTTTAAATCCTTAAACTCTCTGTATTCAGGAGCCAAGCCGCCAACTGAAGCAAGCTCGGGTTCGGGTGAAGAACTTGGCCGTTGTACATTGACAAAAGTGTCAGTTTGGGTTGCAGATGAATGGGTGGTGTCTCTGATAGAAGAAGCAACTCCGTGTACCAAAACTGGCGAGCCCAGGCAGGCGCTATTAGTATCATCCTGCACCTGTCCATCTTGAGTTTGAGGACTCGAGGAATTAGGGGAAATGGCGGAAAGGCGGAAACAAACGCGCCTGACCAGGACATCGAAAGGGCATTCCCCAGTGACCCTCGATGGTGTTCCCTGCTTGCGTAACACCGGCATTTCTTGTTCCCCGGTGTTGCAAACAGGTCGATCGCTGGGGTCCCCCAACGGAAGAAGATGTCCTTGATCACTGCGTCCTCCAATTCCCACTCGTGCGAGACTGCTCTCAGGCGGCTTAGCGTATCCGCCTTCGTGTTGCATACTCCTGGAAGGTGTTCTGCTACGAGTGTGATGTTCTGCGCTATCGCCCATTCCCACAGTATTTGGGCTTCCTGTGAAAGCAGTGGCGATCTTGTGCCTCCCTGCTTGTTGACGTAATGCATTGCGGTGGTGTTGTCCGTCCGCACCAGGATTGCTGAATCTGTAATCCTTGGGAGGAAAGCCAACATTGCCAGCCGAATAGCTCTTAGCTCCAGAACGTTGATATGTAGACGACGTTCTTCCGGAGTCCAGTGACCACTGACCTGGAGGTCTTGCATGACCGCTCCCCAACCTTGAAGAGAAGCGTCCGTGGTAATGACCTGAGGAGCCCGTGCAGCCTTGAAACTGAGTCCCACAGTGAGGTGAGATCTTTTCATCCACCATGAAACCGACCGTTTCATCCGCTGGGTTATCGTCACCCTGTCGTCGAACGAACCTTCCACTTGTCTCCACTGAAGGTCCAGCTCCTCCTGCAGGGGGCGCATTCGCAGCCTGCAATGCGGAATCAATTGAATACAGGATGAAATCGACCCTAGAAGAGATTTGTACATCCTGACTGTCATCCAACTTCTCTTTTGGCAACGGGTGGCTGACGATATGAGTTTCATCTGTCTCTCTTCCGATGGGAAGGCTTTGCACTCCTGAGTATTGAGTATCGCTCCCAAGAACTTCACCGTACTTGCAGGCTGAAGAACTGATTTTTCCTTGTTGAGTTGTAAACCCAGATGAATAAAGAGGTTCAAGCATGTGTCCACTGCCTTCGATGCCTCTTGCAAGCTTGGGGCCTTCAGCAGCCAGTCGTCTAAGTACGGGAATACTTCCAGCGACTGTCTCCTCAGAAATGCTGCTACCGGTGCCAGCACCTTTGTGAATATCCGAGGAGCGGACTTTAATCCAAATGGGAGCACCATGAACTGGAAGTGACTCTTGCCTACTGTAAAGCGAAGGAAACGTCTGTGAGCTGGATGGATCGGGATATGAAAATAGGCATCTTCCAGGTCTAATGTTGCCATGTAGTCGCCTGGGTTCAAGAGGCACAATATGTCCTGGAGTGAAATCATCCGAAACGACAGTTTCGTGAGATAGGTGTTGAGCTCCCTCAAGTCCAGGATAGGACGCCACTTTTGTTTTGTTTTGCGGATCAGAAAAAATCTTGAATAGAAACCTTCTCCCCTTTGTGATAGGGGAACACGCTGGATCGCCCCTTTTTGAAGCATTTGTTGAGCTTCCTCTTGAAGAAGGTTCAGATGTTTCGAAGTAGTGGCGTGGGGAGCTCTTGTAGGTGGAAATTCCTGGAATTCTAGAGTATGCCCATTTCGGATGATGTTTAATACCCACTGATCCGATGTAATTTCTTCCCAGCTGCTCAGATGTTGTGATATCCTGCCGCCCACTGGAGATCCCAGAAGCGGAGGAACAGTTGGCAGAGTCAGGAGGCCGCTATTGACGCTTGCCAGCGTCCTTGCCCTGACGCCCCTGTCGTCCACGAGCGTTTTGGCGAGAGAAAGACTGGGATTGCGACTGCCGCTGATAGTATTGATTGCCGTACTGGGGCCTGTAAGACTGCGACTGCTGTGAATATCGCTGTTGCTGATAACCTCCTCTAGGTGAAGAGAAACCTCTTCCTCGTGCTCCACGGAACGGTGTCTTCCTATATTGCAGGTTCCCCAGAGCCCTTGCTGTCTCTGTGTCCTTCTTTATACCCTGTAGGGTCTCATCGACATGTTTCCCAAACAACATGTCCCCGTCAAAGGGCAAATCCAAAATCCTATTCTGGACCTCTGGCCGGAAGTATGTAGCTCTCAGCCACCCTTGTCACCGAAGAACCGCTGCACTGCCTAGGGCACGGAAAGAGATGGTGGCTATGTCCATCGCGCAGTCAATCATTTCCGAAGAGGAACGTTGTCCCTCTTCCAGAAGTTTCTGTGCTTCCGCTTTCTGGTCATCCGCTAGCAGATTCACATAGTGTGCCACATCACTCCACATCTGGCGGTCGTACCTTGCTAGGATCGCCAAGGCATTCGCCGCTCTGACCAACAAGCTAGCCATCGACGAAAAACGCTTCCCAGCGTTGTCCAACCTTCTACCCTCCTTATCTGGCGGAGTCGTGAGGGTGGCCGAAGGATTCCGCGATTTCTTCTGCGCCGCTTGCGATATGACCGAGTCAGGTCTAGGTTGTCCAATCAAACAGGCGGGACTGTCATCCGGAGCCTTATATTTTTTCTCCAAGCGCGGAAGAGTTGGAATGACCGTCGCTGGGGTCTGCATCACTTTCTTCCCTTCCTCCCATATGTGCTCTACAATGGGAATCGAGCGCACGGCCTTACGGTATGCCTCTTTAAAATCGTACAAGAAACAATCCGTAGATGTTGTAGGCATCGCTAACTTAAAGCGCGCTGTGGCTCTTTCCATCAAGCTGAAGAAACCTCCTACATCAGCCGGAGGCGAGTCGACCGGGTCTGGCACTGGTGAAGCCGGATCCGGAGCTATATATTGGTTCCATTCACTCTCCTGGTCTTGATCTTGGTTCTGCCCCGTTTCATCTTCATCCGAGGTATCCACTTGGACTTGCCGAGGATATTCCCTCTCATGTTCTTCCTGTGCAGGCCGTACTGACTGTGCTGCCACCACCTGCGGTTGAACCTGTGCTTGACCTTCCACAGGTTGCGACCCTTTCTTGCTCCTATACTCCTCCAGCATTGCCCTTAAGTCTGTCAAAAGACTCCTAGGCATCGTTACCATGCCCTGCTGTGGTTGGGTATCTTGGTATGCAACCTGTCTTTCTGGCCGCTGTTCCTTTTGATAATAATATTCCTCATCCAAATCCGAATCATGGTATTTCAGATTCAATTGAGATGGACTGTAAGCATCCCCATACATCTCATTTTCCTCTTCTGAGTAGTCATCTTCATCCAACAAAAGGGGTGGAGGTAGTGATGGCACTTTCCTTGGAGAAGTCATATCTGGGGTTATCCTCCTCCTTCTGCTGTTTTCTGGCGCTCCTGTCGTCAACGGCGTTGAAAACAAATCCACCGTTTCCTTATTCTGAATCGTCGTCGACGGGACCGTCGACGAGAGTCCCTTCACCGTCGACGGCATCGTCGACGGAACCATCATCGTCGACGGGTCCATCGTCGACGGGCTCGTCGACGGAGCTGTCGTCGTCGACGGGCTCGTCGTCCTCGTCGACGGGATCATCGTCATCGAGATTGCCACCGTCGACGGAATAGTCATCGTGGACGGGATGGTCTTCGTCGACGTGGTGGTAACCGTCGACGTGGTCATCGTGGACGACGCCGTCGTCGATCCAGTCTTCGTCAACGGAATCGACATCGAGGTCCTCGTCGACGCTCTCGTCGTCGTCGCTGGATGGCTCGTCGACGACTGAGGAGACAAAATCACCTCAGATGCTTTTGAGTCCTTCTTGACCCCTGTAGAGGCCTCTACAGTCGGTTTTTTGACGGACTTGGCTACTTTAACCTGGTGGGAAGGCCCAGCCGAGCTCTCATCCAGTTTAGCCTTTTGCACCTGCAGTGCCTGCCTTTCCCTCTCCTTTACACTCACGTGAGGAGATTCGATAGGCCCTGGCTTGCCAGACCTATCAGAGGTCCCACGCACAGCCTTTAAGGGGGGTTCAGTTGAAGTGTCCACAGACGATCCGCCCCTCTTCAATGAAGTATTTGAAGATGTTGATCTGGCATCTTCCTCATCACCAGAAACTACTTCATCCCTCCTTTCCAACTTCCTGAGCCACAGAAGCAGCCGTCCTTCACGATCACGGAGGGTTTTAACAGACATTCTCCTGCATATACTACACTTATCAACCTTATGGTCTGGGTATAGACAGTAAATACAGTCCTGATGTTGATCCTCTGTATAAAGACGTTTTTTGCCACAAGTGGCACAAGACCTGAAAAGGCTCTTCTTTTCCTTATCAGCCATGACAAAGCTGAAAGAAATCCTTAAAGAAAACTGTTTAAACAGTACCTCAAGTTGAAGTTAGAGCAGAGCTCTAAGGAGACTCCCTGTCACCAACGAAGCGGTAGAAAATCTGAGGCTCTGAGCTTTCTCAGGAAGGTTCTACAGGGTGAGGCTGATCTGATTGGTTGCTAAGGGGACTTTGGGTCTTTTTACATAAGGACACCAATAGGCTACAAAAGATAATGAGGCCTAGGCCTAATTTTTTACCTTTTTACACCTATTAGGGTGTATTTACCTAGGGATATATATATATATATATATTATTACCGAGGCTCCCATTCCGACGACGGGGAATGATACAAGCAATGGGAATCTATGAAAGTTCCAATACTGGAGTAACAACAAAGACTTCAAGCTTTTCTGCCCTCAGCAGTGGGGACGGTGTGTTTTGTGCTTATACAGAAGAAAAAGCAACCAGACTGTCGACGCCACTGCCGACTCGGTGTTCTGACGGCACCGCAGCAGCATAATCGTGGTCTCACAGACTATGCCTGCTGACACCGCCACTGAGCCGCTGCTCGCACCACGACCTGTGGGCGCCCCACTCTGCACCCCCTCGCTTCACGACTACGCCTTGGTATCCCAGACAGCAACTCTCCACGCCAAAACCAACACCGCTGCTTGCACCGTCGTTCGAAGGCACCTCTCGTAAAGTTACGCGACATACCACTCTCCTCCCGCACCGCAGCCTTGGCCTGCCGGCGCCATAGACTCGAATTCGTCAGACAACTACAGCGCTTCAGCAACGACTATGCCGCTGCTTGCATTGTGACCTGCCAGCACCGCTAAGCGCACCGCATTCACTTTGCACCACGACCCTGGTCTCACCACTGAGCCGCTGCTCGCACCGCGACCGGAGGGCACCGCACCACTGCACTTTGACAGCACTCCAGACGCCAGCGCTCTTGACTTCAACAGAGGAGTTCGATCTGCAGCGTGTGTGAATTCGAGGGCCAGCCGACTCTTGCACGACCTCCGGAACCGATGAATGCGGGCGCCGTGCTTTCGAAACTAAACGAGAGGTCGCAGACGCCCTGCATTTCTAAAAGGTACTGTTTGTGGGTCTTTCCAACACAGTAGCTGGCCTGCGACATTGCGGTCAGCCAGAACTGTTTGGATTTGTTTGCTCACAATGCCAAGATTAGCTCCGTCAGGGGCTATTGGCATCAAGGAACTGTTTTTCAAGCATATTTTGATAACTGAAGATCTTTAAGTACTGTATTGTGGATTTTATCGTTTTTGGATCTTGTCTTAAGTATATAAAAATATTGGATATTTTTCCAAACTGGTGTGCTATACACACTGCCTGTAAGATAAGCCTTACTGCTCGTGCCAAGCTACCTAGGGGGGTGAGCAGGGGTTATTTTAGGAGTGTAACTCCCTTATCCTCACTAGAGGGGAGGTTTCAACCTGGCTTTGGCACATGCCCTAACCTACCAAAAACCCCATTTCTAACACCACCTCACCCAGGCCAGTAAGAACCATCTGTGGCAGGGGAGCTTCATAGGCCTTGAAGCCTTTGTAATGCGACCCCCTTTTCGGCAGGTAGACCGGCAGCAAAAAAGGGCTCACCATATTCCAGATGGCAGGCATTCCTCAATCAGGATTAGGGATTGTGCTCACTCCCCCACGTAGGGTGAGCACACCAAGGGTATAGTCATCCTCGCCCTTAAACACAGTATTTAGGGGGCAGACCTGAACCAAGATGACAGATTCCCGCAACCTACGAAGGACAAAAGAAGACGCCCAGCAGAGGAGACTGCAGGGAACAACTGACTTGTCCCCAGCCTGCAGTTTCCAGAGATCCTGCACCAGAAGGCATCCTGTACTGAAGTCAGTGACCTCCACAACCCTGGAAGCAATGGCTGCCTTTAACAAAGACCGGATCTCCTGTAAAAAGTAGCTCTGTTCAAAAGAAACACTCCGAGCCTGCTCAGGAAAAAAAAAAACAACGCCTGGAACCACCACTGTACCCAACGCCCACGGCCAGAGTCCCAGTGGCTCACTGGTCCCAGTGAGGTCTCCCAGAGCTCCAGAGTCAGAGTCCAAACATGGAATGAACCCCCCCAGGACTAGTCCCAGTGGCTCACTGGTCCCAGTGAGGTCTCCCAGAGCTCCAGAGTCAGAGTCCAAACATGGAATGAACCCCCCCAGGACTCGCCCAAGTCACCTGCAGCCTCTGCACGGAGACCTCCCCGGAAGCGCGAGTGGCCCTGTCAAAAAGAACCTGAGGTGTACCTACATCCCGAGCCCTCCAACTGACCTGATCTAGCTGTTGGTTCCTCCAAGAAGTCTTCCTGGACCGAGCCTGCAGCTAAAAATCAAAATTGAAAATCCCAATTGAAAACAGGTCACTTGACGCTAAAACACCACCCTACACCCAGCCGCCTCAGCGCCTCTGCAGGGGGAATTTGGCGCTTAAACAGATCCCCCTTTGCCCAGAGCCTAACACCAGGAGCTTTGCTCCCACAACCCAGTGGCCCGCTCGTAAGCAGCGACCAACCAGAGGCCCCCTATCCCACAATGGATCTGAAAAATGTTGTGTGGAGTGTATATGTAAGGAAACCTGAAAAATTTCAACAGTGCAAAACTGATTTTACTTACCTTTTCTCTAGGAAATGTCCCAGTGTGATATCTAGGCATATCACACTGAGCAGAAAAAGTAACTTAAAAAGTAACCCAAAAAGTAACGAAAAAGTAATCTGTACAGTAATTGCAACACCATGACTTACCTATATTTCAAACAATTGCATTTGAACTTGAATTCACTTATAAACACTGCATACTATTTTGAAAAGCATGTATTTCACTTACCTGTGCCAGGCTTGGCTTAGTCCTAGAAATAAAATAACTTCACAATATTTCTATACAAACAAAATTGGTCTGAGTTCATTCTTTTAGTGTGTGACATTTGATGATTGAGTGGGTACAACAAACACTTAACACTACTCTCCGATAAAAGCCTTAATGATCGCCTACACTACCACAAATAGATAGTAAGGTGCTATATACTTTTACCTCTGCCTACCTTTGGGGTTCCACTTGATTCTACACACTATACCTTGAGCCAGCATCCTACACCGACGCATGACACCCCTGCACCCTAAGTCCCACGGCCTTGGGTGGCCCAACAGACAGTGTATCACCATCCCCAGGCATCCCAACTTAACTCCATAACTGGTGGTCACCTCCGGAAGAGAGAGAGAGAGAGAGAGAGAGAGAGAGAGAGAGAGAGAGAGAGAGAGAGAGAGAGAGAGAGAGAGAGAGAGAGAGAGAGAGAGAGAAAGAGAGTGAGTGTGTGTGTATAATCGCTATGAAATGCCCCGAACCCTGCTACACAGGAATCAGTGCATGTGCTCTGACCCTTAAAATGGTGCATGTTTAAATGGCTTGTACAAAAATGGCATAACTTAACTCACTTCTAGGTCTTTAGAGTATGGTACCAGGGGTTCCCAGCCCTGTACGTGAGAGTACGCCAGGGACGACAGCACTTGTTCCTTCCTGAGAGGAAGGAGGTAAAACATGGGTCCCAGTCTGCCAATAAGTGACTAGAGTGGCAGCTTGAAACACCTAAATTGACTTTCCCATTTAAGGTAAATGGCAATGTCCAAACCTCAGACTTTAATGTATGCAAGTCACCCCATGGCAGGCCTAAGGCAGGGTGCTGTGTGTTAAAAAGTGGAACATGTACGTTTATATGTTTCAGCAATAAAATCCCTAAATTGACTGTTTAATGTGAAATGGCCAGTACAGTACTGAGTTACAGGTGGGCACCCCAGTCTTGCTAACGTCTAAATGAGACTAAGATTGGTACTGTTCTAAATCAAAAGAATCAGTGCATTAAATCAGATTTAACGTTTAAATCGAATTTACTGTCACTGGTGGGCAAAATACAACTTTAGAAGTGCCCACTTTAGTTGCCCAAGGTTTTCTTTCAGTGCTCGTTAACTGAAGTACAGGGTGCTCATCATGCAGACCGCTTTCTGCCCTCCTGGGAAGACATGCTAACGACTCCCAGGAAAGGACACAATAGAGCCCTGCATTTGAGAGGTGTTGCCTACCTGTTGTAGGAAGACACACAGGTGTCATAGCAAAAAGTAAGCTTTAATGGAGAGGAAAACAAGTTACTTACCTGTAACTTCAGTTATCCAGTATTGGTATCTTTCATAGATTCACATGCCTGAATCATTCCCCATCGCCGAGGCGGGAGTCCCACGGTAAATAAAAAAGCAGTACCAAAGGTACATAACGGTAGTAGATCCTAGTAGCCTATCTACATCATTATGCTAAAAGAACCAAGAATTTGGTCACAACCAATCAGCTATCAGCACCCTCTAGAACCCTCTCTGCAGAGCCAGTTCCCCTCAGATTTTCGTAGCACAAGTGGGAACAAGTATCCCGAACTTAGAGAACTGACTCTCCGGGGAGGAGGGTGGGTGCATGTGAATATATGAAAGATACCAATACTGGATAACTGAAGTTACAGGTAAGTAACTTGTTTTCTTATCCAGTATTGGGGTATCTTTCATAGATTCACATGCCTGAATCAGAATAGCAAGCAGTATACCAAGTATACAGTCTGTTGCGGATGGTGGGAGACGTGTGCTGATAAACTCCCAGTTGCATCCATTATTTGTTACCAGAGGCTTGATAATGCAAACCTTCAAAGTTAAAACATGAGTTATAAGAACTAAAGAGACATGCATAGTAAAGTCCAAACATGGATATGTAAATCTCATACACATCCAATATATCTACTAAAGTACATATAACTAACATGTTAAAATCGCATAACCTCATGCATGTCATGAATAAAGGCAAGCATAGATAATATTTTAAAAGCCAAAGGGTCACAGAAACTGGTATTAACGAAAAAAGGTAGCGTAGGACCACCTGTCTAAGTGCCGAACCCTCTTGACATGTAGACTAAAGGCAGTAATGTCTCGTAAACGTGTGGACATTTTTCCATGTCACAGCTCCACATATCTTCTGGAATTACTCAAACCTACAAAGCTGTGAATGTTGATACTGTTCTAGTCGAAAAGAGTTTTGACTTTCCTCTGCAAAGATTTGTTAGCCTTGTAATGGCAGAAAAGATGCTAATCATCTGGCTATTCTTGCCTTTGTCACAGCCGTTCTAAGAGTTGCTTGACCATAAGACACAAACAGCTGGCTGTATCATCTGATATCCTTAGTTTTCTGTAGTTAGAATCTTAAACAGCGCTAAATCTCCAGCGAGAATATTACTCTTTCAGCTGGAGCAGATGGATCCGGAAAGAATGTCTTTAATCTTACCGGTTCTTTAGAGAGAAATTGTGTTGGTACCCTAGGAATGGACCTGGGATTTGTCCAAAGGGTTACATAGTTCCGAGGAAAATGTAAAAATGAGGGGTTCCTTTATAGTGAAAGCTTGGATCTCACGAACCCTTTTTTCCCCAGAGGTAAGAGCCAGTAAATGGGTAATTTTCCAGGTGAGGAATTTGAGATCTGGTTTATGGATCAGCTCAAATGTACACTGCATTAACTGCTCTAGCAATGCCGAGTTCCCACTCTGGGAGGGTGCTCGCACTGGAGAGAAGGCTCGGAAAAGCCCTTTCATAAACTGTTTGGCAAGTGCCAAAGAGCAGAAAAAATCAATTTTTTACATTTCCTAAATCTGGAAAGAGCAGCAAGACGCATTTTGTTCGATGAAAAACTAAGCCCACACTTGGCTAGAAGAGCAGATAATGGACAACTTGTTCTGCAGTAACCAATTGAGTGAATGGCAATCACCTCACACCAACCACAAAATCGCTTCCATTTGAGGCGATAAGCCCTGATTGTGCCTTGGGCACGAGATTTGGCCAAAATTTCACAACAGTTCTTTGAAACGTTGATGCCCTTTAATTCTAACAAATGATAAGCTGTGCGTGCAAGTGTAGTGACTGTGGGTCCGGACGAACCACTTGGCCTCCGTCCCCTGACAACATCGTAGGCTCAGGCCGTAGCCGAATGAGCTTGCCTGTAAACAATAGCAGAAATTCCGAGAACCAATATCGGCCAGCGGGGCGCAATCAGAATCAGATGGTAACCTTCCAGCTTCATCTTGCAGAACACCTTCGGAATCAATGGTATTGGGGGAAAAGCGTACGCACTAACTCCTGACCATTGCATGGACAGGGCATTCCCTATTGATCCCTGTTAAGGGAACCTGCTGGCATAATATCGGCCTTCCTTGTTCTCTCTGAATGGAAATAGATCCTGTGCCGGCTTAACCCAAACTTGGAACACTGGGTTCACCTGTCCCTTTCCCGGCTTCCACTCGTGACAGTCCGACTGAGACATGCTCAGATGATTGTGGAGAACCCCGACGTGTTCAGCTCTCAAGAAATCTTGTGAAATGTGACACCTTCACACAATTCCTGAACCTCTTGCGAGAGTGTAGCTGATTCAGTTCCTCCTTGTTTATTGATATAATACATGCTGATGGTATTGTCGCTTTGGACTAGCACAGAGGAACCCTCAATTCTCAGGAGGAATGCTTGGGGGAACAGAACAGCGTTGTGGAGCTCAAGCCTGTTGATCTGCTGTTGTCTTTGAGACCATTTTCCTTGAATTCTGCAAATCCTGCCGATGACCTCCCCATCCTTCCATGGAGGCATCAGTCGTTAAAACTAACCCTGGAATGGTTTGCAAGAACGTGCGACCCTGGGTTATATTCTCTGTCTGCGACCAGCAATGTACATAATTGATCATGCACGACATAACCTTGAAGGTATCGTCGAAAGAAACCCATTGTTTGTCTTCCTTAAAAGGTCTCATTTTGAGCCATGCTAAGGGTATGAGATGTATCGCTGAAGAGCAAATCTTCAGGAACGAAGCAAACATTTGAACTGAAACTGCAATTTGTTGTCGTTGAGAATCCGCTCCAGAGAAAAGACTAGATGGGTACATCTACTGTGGCAATCTTGGTTTCGTGTTCTGAAGGACCTTTGAGCAGTAAATCGTCTAGACAGGGGAATACTTGCATTCCTCAAGATCTCAATGCTGCTGCCACTGGTACCAAGTACTTTGTGAAAGGCTCTTGGTGACTATCTCATCCCAAACGGGAGCACTTCGCACCTATAATGGGCGCCAGCCACGTGAAAGCGAAAATATTCGTGCTGTTTGGGGTGGACAGGTATGTGGAAATTCGCATCCTCTCCATCCAGAGAAGCCATAAAATATCCTTCGTTTTAAATAACTTAATTGTTGTGAAAACGATTTATCTACAGCAAGATGCCTGGCTGCAAGGCTGTACCGAGATTGAAACTGCTTATTCGGTTGGTTTTGGTATCCTCCTCTTGATGAAAACCTCTTCATCTCGCTCCTCAGAAAGATCCGCGCCCATATTGAAGGGTGCTTAATGATCGTGCAGTATCAGTGCCAGGTTTTTTAACTAAGAGGGCTTCTTTAAAATGTTTACCCAACCAAAAACTCTTCATCATAGGCCATGCCTAGAATCTTTGCTCAGGGCTTAAGGTTGCAGCTTTAAGCTATCCCTGGCGTCTAAGCCCTGCCTCCCCTGCTAAGTGACGGAGGTTGGTGTTCCCGATGTTCAAGGTGCAATCTAAAGTTTTTGATGCGGCACGTTCACCTTCCAACAGAATCTTTCCTGCATCTTGCCTTCGGTCCTCAGTAATGAGGTCATTGAAACTCGTTATGTCCAACCAAATTTGACGGTCATAACAACCAATCATGGATAAAGGATTGCCAGCTCTACTAGAGGCCGCTGCCAAAGTAGAGAATTTTTCCCCATAAGGTCCAGACGACATCCTTCTTTGTCAGGCGGTGTGGTGATAGGCATTGCAGGATTTTAGATTGCTGTTGAGCGGGTTGTGAAATTACTGAATTTGGTCGAACAGTTGCCTATCAGACCGGATGGGCTGCTAGTAGGTACACATCATTTCTGTTCTATGCGCAGAAACACTGGAATAGACTTAGTCTATTATAGGTACCACTCTCGTAAACTTCCTGCATACCCCCTCAAACCCTTGAAGGAGATATTCTGTTTGTTCGCCTGTAACTGGCAGTCAAAATCTAGCTGCTGCCCACTACATTAAAATATATTTATGATGCTGTTACTGCTGAAGCCATCGCAGCCAATCTCATCATAGACTTTGTCATAGACATGGTTATGTAGGAGAGGTTAATGCAGAATAGAACGACGTCATAGATAACCGTCATGAGCAACCATCCTAGACGAGGCTGTCATAGACGACAGCCATATACAATGCCATCGAAGATGAGGCAATCATAAGTGAGGGCATCCGTAGATGAGGGTAACATAAATGAGGCCATTCGCCCTTCGTAGATGAGACCATTGGTATAACAGGCCCTCGGTAGATGAGGCCATTGGTAGATCAGATTCAGAAAAGGGGGGTGGTGATGAACATAGTGTCTGAATTAAGCAGACCTCTCTTACCCAGTCCAAAGATCAGGGCTTGATCCATCACCGTTATTTAGCTCACTACACCATCCAGGTCAGAACCTGGCTATATGCAAATCAGTCTGTCCCTGGCCCAGTGCATCATGTGAACAGGGCAGACTAAACTACCAAGCCAATTCTTCACCAGAAAGGAGACAAGCTTCCGGGGACCGGTTTCTGGCATTTCAGCCGTCGTCGGCCCGGCTTGCTTGAATCCTGATGGTGCAGTGAGCAAGGGACTCATGTCTGAGTATACCCTGCCACACCTATAGTGGCCAAAAACGATTCAGAAAAGGGGGTGGTGATGAACAGAGTGTCTGAATTAATTATTTTGTCCACCATAAGCGTGGAAGGGTATACTCAGATGTGAGTCCCTTGCTCATTGCACCATCAGGATTCAAGCAAGCCGGGCCGAAGACGGCTGTAATGCCAGAAACCGATCCCCGGAAGCTGGTCTCCTTTCTGGTGAAGAATTGGCTTGGTAGTTTAGTCTGCCCTGTTCACATGATGCACTGGGACAGGAACAGACTAATTTGCATATAGCCAGGTTCTGAGCTGGGATGGTGCAGTGAGCTAAAAAACGGTGTTGGATATAGCCCTGATCTCTTGACTGGGTGAGAGTATTCTGCTTAATTCAGAGACTCTGTCCATCACCACCCCTTGTTGTTTAATTATTGGTAGATCAGGCCATCGGTGGATGAGTTCATTGGTAGATCACGCCATTGGCAGAGGAGGCCATTGGTAGACGAGGCCATTGGTAGACGAGGCCATTGGTAGACGAGGCCATTGGTAGACGAGGCCATTGGTAGACGAGGCCATTGGTAGAGTAGGCCATTGGTAGAGTAGGCCATTGGTAGAGTAGGCCATTGGTAGAGTAGGCCATTGATAGAGTAGGCCATTGATAGACCAAGCCATTGATAGACCAAGCCATTGGTAGATTAGGCCATTGATAGACGAAGCCATTGGTAGACTATGCCATCGGCATACAAGGCCATTGGCATACAAGGCCATTGTTAGAGTAGGCCATTGCTAGAGAATGATGCTGTCATATTATTATTATTATTATTATTGCAATTCTTATATAGCGCCAGAATCGACCCCCGAAGGGGTATCTCCGCGCTTGCCTTGGGAACCCATCCTGGTTTTTCCCTGTGAGATAGCCCCTACAGGGCATCCCCAAGGTGAAAGCCAGGCATCCCGCCGCGGGGGCCGTTGTGGAGATTAAGCAAGCTTGATGCCCAGAGTTGCAGAGTGTGAACCCATGATTAGGTCAGGCACCGAAGCGAGAATTATCAGGTCCGTGGACATTTGAGCTCAAGACCCTGCCGGAAGACAGTCATAGCAATACCATCATAGATGAGGTTAAAATAGTTCATATCATCCGTAGATGAGGCACTCCTAGATGAGGCAATCGAATGATGGCCAGCCCTAGATGATACTATTCATAGATGGTGCCATGTGTAGCATAGGCCATTCA
The DNA here is from genome assembly GCF_964263255.1 of Lissotriton vulgaris. Lineage (NCBI taxonomy): Eukaryota > Metazoa > Chordata > Amphibia > Caudata > Salamandridae > Lissotriton > Lissotriton vulgaris. The sequence continues at coordinate 1,191,192,415 of NC_141695.1, read as the reverse complement.
CAAACTAGGTCATATGTATATGAGGCTACCTTGATAAGGCTGTCATAGACGACAGTCGTAGCTAAGCATTGCCATTGTAGATGACACTATCAAAGATCAGGCATAGACGATCACCTTAGATGAGGCCGTCGGCGACGACTGTCGTAGACGAATGAGGTAATCGACGACGACCGTCGTAGACGAGGCCCGTCGTAGATGAGGCCCGTCGTCGACGACCGTCGCAGACGAGGCCCGTCGTCGACGACCGTCGCAGACGAGGCTGTCGTCCACGACCACCGTAGATGAGGAGGTCGTCGACGACCATCGTAGATGAGGCCATCTCGTAGAAGAGGCCATCTCGTATAAGAGGCCATCGAAGATGAGGCCCTCGTCGACGATCATAGTTGATGAGGATTATAAAGGTAAGGCAGTAATAGTAGACATGGAGTTATGTTATATACTCCTAATGTCAGGTCAAGAGGGCTTCCCTGATGCAGTGTCAGGGATGAAAAGGGAATTGTATCCTCTGCGAGAAGTGCCTATAAAGACTCAAGGTGAATCTTATGGCTTTTATGCGCGCCCTCAGTAGGCTCCTGGCGCGACTTCTCCCTTTGACCTCTTCCTCATCAGAAGTGGCAGGTTGAAGTCTTTGACCCATAATAGCCTCATCTCTCAGAACGTGAGAGTTATTGAGGAAAAGGTTAGACATAAATCATAGTCTATTACCTTGTTTACTGCCATTCTGCCATATTACTGCCTTAATAGGGTCAGAGAAATGAAGTATGATCTTGAAATCCAAAAAGAAGTAAAACTGAAGAAAAAACTGAGCTGAGCTCAGGGAGACTTCCTTCACCCACGACATGCGGTGAAAATCTGAGGGGAACTGGCTCTGCAGAGAGGGTTCTAGAGGGTGCTGATAGCTGATTGGTTGTGACCAAATTCTTGGTTCTTTTAGCACAATGATGTAGATAGGCTACTAAGATCTAGGCCTCAGGCCTTTCATTTGGGCCTACTACTGTTATGTACCTTTGGTACTGCTTTTTTATTTACCGTGGGACTCCCGCCTCGGCGACGGGGAATGATTCAGGCATGTGAATCTATGAAAGATACCCCAATACTGGATAAGCTGCCTTTGAATGGCAAATGGGTAAACATTGGGAGAGGGACTGATCTATTGTTTAGACAGACAGGCTGGCACTAGGGACAGGAGGGAAGCCATATGTCACACTATTTTCTCAAGGGTTGTGTAGCTCCTTGGTACCACAACTCTAGGGGTGGGCTACAGAGCTCATACGGTCAAAGAATGGGATCCCTCAATATTCGAGTGGGCAAAATGGTACATCCTGGGATAGCCAGATACCACACTTTCCAAGAAGTGGTCATCAGGGAGGGAAGGAACCTAGAGGCCCAACCACATCATACTCTGAGGGCGTTTCTGTACAAAAATATGGCACACTGGCACCCAGAACTCACATCTCTTCCGACTCAGAGGGAGGACTGAAGGACTGCCCTGCCGCAGCGAGAAATCAGAAAAGAGAGGCTGAACCAACGAGGACTACACCTGCTGATTCGTGAAGCGAGGGGCTGTGTCTGCAGTGTCCTGCTCAAGGAGAAACAGTCTCCAAGGCCGGTAGCGCCAAGAGAACTCCAAGGGGCGGGCTGACTGGCCTACTACTTACAGCAAAGGGACACAACCACTGAAGAAGCATGCTGGGGCAAGTTGGTAGCTCAAGGTCTTCAAGCCACTACCTCTGCTGCCATACAACACCAAGGAACTAGACCAGACGCACAGAGAAACAACCAAGATCGCTGAGCCTGGGAGTGCTGTTTGAGAGTTGCTAAACTCAGGAAGGATTGGCCTGTGACCGTGACTGGTAGTCCATTGGAGACTGGATACTAGCCAGACTGCAGAAGACTTTATAGGATGCCTACCTTGCAAACAGGAGCCCCTCTCCATCTTTGTGGACCGAGAAATCCCTTCAAGAAGACATCCCTTGATGAGTCGCATCCACAGCATCCTTCGAGAATCTTTTGCATCCTTTATCCCTTGAATCAGGAACATTCCATCCGAATCCATTGGAATTCAGAAAAAATCTCTGGAACTACTGAAGGATTGCTTCACCTGTGAAAGTAACTGTTCTTGAGGAGATTGTCGGTCCCACTGACTAGCTCCCTGCCAGATTAGGTTGTCTCAAGTACTTCTAAACAACCGCATTGACACTTACCTAAGTTATCCTTGAAAAAGGTTTTAAGTGTCTAATTAGTTGACGTTGCCAAGGCTTGTTCACGGTTGGGTGAAAATGCACAGATTTATCATTGCTTGAACACTCCAGTGGATCTTTTTCGTTCTAGTGTTGAATTTCTCATAAAAATATAACCAATTGTTATAAACAGGTGCCGGATTTTTTGTGTTGTCAATTCTCTCTTTAATTATTTAGGTGTTGATTAAATGCTTAACACTTGTTCCTCTGTGTTAGCCTTGCTGCTCAGTGCCACAGCTACACTGGACTGAGTTGAGGGTTTGGCAGACAGAACCCAAGGGTCCTAAAGGGGTCGGTAAGTGTATTACATGGTGAGGTTGCACAACCACACTGTTTAACACACCCCATTTCCTCACAGCACCTATATAGGCACTGTGCCAATTACTTCTGGCACGGGAAATGTGAACGATGACACACTGAAGTGAACGCTACTTACCAGCCTGAAGGAGTACTGCTCACTTTTCTTTTCCAGATCCAGTCTGACACCTGGAAAAAATTCTAATGCAAGGAATCTGTGGCTAGAAGTCTATCAGATATACCAGTGTCTTGCCTTAGCAAATCAGAGTGGAAAAGAAGTTACATTTGAAACCATCATCATAAATGGCTATTTTCATATACATTTTTTCATATTTTCCACAGGAAACCCTTGAGGCATATACATAAATCAACCCTTGCTGAATTCAGAATGTGGTCTACTTTTCAGAAAAATGGATTTCACAGCTGTTTTCCTCACTAACTGGAAGTAGGTGCAAAGTAAAAAAATTCTGAGAACTCTGCTAAATCTTAGAAAAATTCCAAAACGGTTATAAAAAAGGTTTTCCATACAGCCATTTTAGGTAGCACCAGACTTTTTTGTGGAGCATTTGTTTCCTACAGCCCCCTCCCAAAAGAAAAATAAATAAATAAATGATGGTAGCGGGGGTAAAAGGGCGCAAGTTTGGCATGGATACCTTCTTTAGAAAAGTCATAGAAGCCAGAGCTCAAACTACTCAAACTACTACGAATACCCATAAAAGGCCTCAGCACTTTATTGAAAAAGCCTCAGTAGTTAAGGAGCTAAATAAGTTTTGAAAAAAACTGATGAAAAAATGGCATTGCATAAAATTATGTATATACACAAATGTGCAGAGTATTATAAGCTATAACTTTTGTTGAGGGAGGGAAGGGCTTTAGGACACTTAAGTTTCACCTCTCGAGAGTCATGGCTCCACCCCACCCCAAGCTCTACCATGGACACAAATAGCACACTGCACATCTGCATAGGTCAACATAAAATTATTAAATCCCCCTAGTCAGCAGAGGCAAATACTGGATACAACCCTCCATCACCAGCTAATCTTCAGTTTAGGTATCAGTTCGACCAACCCTCACCTTCATCTTCATTAGCTGTGAACTCAGCATCTTCTTCCTCTTGGGTACAAAGCATTACTTTTCCTGGCATTGCCACATTTATTTTCTTCGGCTGCTGAAAATACACATAAGGAGCTAAAATAAACCAGTGAAAACTTCACACTGTGTGCTTAAAAACAAAGTATTTTACATATCTTTAGAACCAAGAGTAAATTACATTCACCTTTGCTTAACCCCTTCGATGCGGCCGCGATTCCCCTGGTGTGCTATAAACAGCACGAACAGGGGCGGGCCGTGACGAACCCCAGCCGTCATCAGCACACGAGCACCGTAGTGCATGACGGCTGGGGTTTGTCATCAGCATGGAAGGGGTTAAGGAGATAGCTGACCACTCAGCATCTCAGCCTGTGGGAACCAGGAAAAATAAAACTCGATACCATTTAAAAAGGGTGCTCATGGGAGGCAGCTCAATCAAAATTCTGCGTAACCATTGTGAAACAGATAACTCCATCAGATGCAGAGAAGTGTTTGGTGGGTTTCCCTCAGGGCTGGCTGATATAGGGTCCAAAATCCATGGCTAGGCAAGCTGCCAAAAGAAGAATTATGCAACTTAACCAGTAAGCACTTGTTCTTGGCATGTAAAGCTGTAGATTCACATGCTTTGCTTACTCCTGCCATCTAGCGTTGGGTCCGGATGTTTGCAAGTTTTTTTTTTTTTTTTTTTAAAGAAGTCTTTCCTAGTCACGAGGTAAGGTGACTCCTCCTTTCGGTGATAGGGTGCATGAGCATCGACTCTATTTTTAGATGGTTTTCCCGCAAGAGGGTGAGAATGGAGTAAGTGTAGTACAGAGATATCCATGCGTATGTAACGTAAATAATGCAAAACTGCAACTGTTACAGCTGCCCGGGGAGTTGGGAGGGCGCATGTGAATCAACAGCTCTACATGCCAGGAACAGATGCTCACTGGGAAAGCAGCATAATCCGTTCGAGGCATGTGTGCTGTAGATACACATGCTTTGCATAGACTATATAGCAGTATTCTCCCAAAGCGGTGGCTAACCAGTAGATATTGCAGCGGTTTGCAAAAGTGTATTTAGTGCTGCTTGGCCTACATTGGCTTGCTGACATGCGAACACATCCACACAGTAATGTTTGGTAAAAGTGTGTGGTGTGGACCATGTTGCTGCTTTACAAATGTCAGCTTTAGGGGTGTTACCTAAAAAGGCCATAGATGGTCCTATTTTACAAGTGGAATGTGCTCTAGGAGGTGTAAAGTTTGTTTAGCTTTAGTGTAACAAATTTGAATGAATTTAATCCATCTAGCAATCCCAGATTTAGAAATGGTACTGCCTTTGTGAGGTGCAGCAAATGCAAAAACGTATTTTGTGAGAATCTTTTGTTATTTCAATGTAGTACAGTAGCGCTCTTCTGACATCAAGAGTATGAAGAGATTGTTCTGCTCCCGAATTAAGATTAGGAAAGAACACAGGCAACACAACTGATTGGTAGATATGGAAAGCAGAAACCACTTTGCGAAGGAACTTTGGGCGGTTTGAAGAACTAACCTGTCTCGATCTAGTTAAATTCTTATAAGGTTAGCGCTTGTAGCTCACAAACACTCCTTATGAAGTGATTGCAAAAAGGAAAACAACTTGAAGAAAGAAACAATAGGGGACAGTTGTGTAATGGCTCAAAAGGAGGAATCATGAGCTGTGAAAGCACAATGTTCAGATTCCAAGCTGTTGCTGTAGGTACTCTAGGCGGTGGCATTCTCTTAAGTCCCTCCATAAAGGTTTTAATTACTGGAACCTTGAACAGAGATAGAGTTCAAGTTCAAAAAGTTCAAGTTCCAAAATTTGTATAGCGCACTACTCACCCAGAGGGTCTCAAGGCGCTTGAGGGAGGGAGGTGTTTTACTTATCGAATATCCAGGTTTTTAGTTGCTTTCTGAAGGAGAGGTGGTTCTGTGTAAGGCGGAGGTGGGTGGGGAGAGAATTCCAGGTTTTGGCCGCTAAGTAGGAGAAGGATTTTCCCCCCATGGTGGATCTGTGGATGCGCGGAATTGCGGCGAGGGCTTGGACGATTGTAGTTGTCGGGAGGGGGTGTAGAAGGATAGACGCGTGTTGAGGCATTCGGGTCCTAGGTCGTAGAGGGCTTTGTGGGTGAGGAGACGGAACGTTATTCTCTTGTTGACAGGGAGCCAATGGAGGTCTTTCAGGTGGCCGGAAATGTGAGCTTGCCGAGGGATGTCCAATATGAGTCTGGCTGAGGCGTTTTGGATGCGTTGGAGTTTTTTCTGTAGTTTGGCTGTGGTTCCGGCGTAAAGGGTGTTTCTGTAATCCAGTCGGCTTGTGACCAGTGCGTGGGTGACCGTCTTTCTTGTTTCGGTGGGGATCCAACAGTAGATTTTTTTGAGCATTCGTAGGATGTTGAAGCAAGATGATGAGACGGCGTTGACTTGTCTGGTCATCGAGAGGGAGGAGTCCAGGATGAAGCCCAGGTTAGGTGCGTGGTCCGTAGGTATGGGTGCGGTTCCGAGGGCCGGTGGCCACCATGAGTAGTCCCAGGCAGAGGGGGATGGCCCTAAGATGAGGACTTCTGTTTTGTCCGAGTTTAGTTTTAAACGTCTGTTCTTCATCCACTCGGCTACTTCTTTCATTCCTTCGTGTAAGTCGGTTTTGGCGGTGTTTGGGTCTTTGGTTAGGGAGAGGATCAGCTGGGTGTCGTCTGCGTAGGAGATGATGTTGAGGTTGTGTTGGCGTGCGATGGAAGCGAGGGGACTCATGTATACGTTGAAGAGGGTGGGACTGAGTGATGATCCTTGTGGTACGCCGCAGATGACTTCGGTGGCCTCTGGTTTGAAAGGGGGGAGGCGGACTCTCTGGGTTCTTCCGGTGAGGAACGATATGATCCAGTCCAATGCTTTTCCTTGTATTCCGACGTTGCTGAGTAGTTGTATGAGGGTGCTATGACAGACTGTGTCGAAGGCTGCAGAGAGGTCAAGTAAGACGAGCGCAACTGTTTCTCCGTTGTCCAGTAGTGTTCGGATGTCGTCTGTTGCTGCGATGACGGCGGTTTCGGTGCTGTGTTTGGCTCGGAAGCCGAACTGTGAGGGGTCGAGGGATTTGTTGGATTCGAGGAAGGCGTCGAGCTGACTGTTGACTGCTTTCTTGATGACTTTGCCAGGGAATGGGAGGAGCGAGATGGGGCGGTAGTTCTTAAGTTCGGTTGGGTCTGCCGTGGGTTTCTTCAGAAGGGCGCTGAGTTCGGCATGTTTCCAGTTTTTTCGGGAAGGTAGCGGAGTTGAAGGAACAGTTGATGACATCGCGGAGATGGGGTGCGATGATGGAGTCTGCTTTGTTGAAAATGTGGTGGGGACATGGGTCGGTTGGTGATCCTGAGTGGATGGAGTTCATCAGGCGGATGGTATCTTCGGTGGTGATTGGGTTCCAGGCGCAAAGGTTGTTAGAGTGCGGTTTTGGTTCGGAGGTGGGTGGAGTGGGCTGGTCTTCGGACTGGTTTTCAAAGCGGTTATGTATTTCGGCGATTTTGTTGTGGAAGAATGATGATAGAGAGTCACAGAGGTCTTGGGAGGGGGTGATGTCGTTGGTGCCAGCGGAGGGGTTAGTGAATTCTTTGACGATGTTAAATAGTTCCTTGCTGTTTTGGGCATTGTTGTCAAGTCGATCCTTGAATGCTGATTTCTTGGTGGATCGGATCAGTTGGTGGTGTTTGCGGGTAGCATTCTTGAAGGTAGCTAGGTTGTCAGTGGTTGGGTTTTTTCTCCAGGTTTTCTCGAGAGTACGACAGAACTTCTTGGATTTCTTAAGGTCATCGTTGAACCAGGGGGCTTTTTTGTTGCCTTGCTTGATTAGATGGTTTTTCAAGGGGGCTAGTTCGTCTGCGCTGTGGGTGATCCATTGTGTGAGGTTGGTGGCTGCTTGGTTTGGGTCCGATGAATTGGCAGGGGGTTTTGTTGAAGCGACGTGAAGAGCTGGTCGGTGGTGATTTTGTTCCAATTTCTTCGGGGAATAGGTTGTGGGGGGTTATGGGTCGTGCATTTTTTGTAGTTGAAGTGAACGCAGCTGTGGTCCGTCCACTGGAGAGCTGTGGTGTGATCGAAGGAGATGTGCTTGCTGGAGGTGAAGATAAGGTCAAGCGTGTGTCCGGCAGAGTGGGTGGGGGTGTCAACGAGTTGTTTGAGTCCGAGATTGGCCAGGTTGTCCAGAAGGGTGGTGGTGTTGTTGTCGTTTTTCTTATCCAGGTGGAAGTTGAGGTCTCCCAGTAGAATGTAGTTCTCGGATGGGAGGGCATGTGGGCTGATGAAGTCAGCGATGTCTTCACTGAATTGTGTGCGGGTCCTGGGGGTCTGTAGATGAGGGTGCCTCTGAGTATGGTTTTGGGGTCGGTGTGAATCTGGCAGTGAAGGTGTTCGGCGGTAGCGAGGTTATCGTCGGAGCTGGTCGTGATGCGGATGGTGTTCTTATGGACGAGGGCGATGCCTCCTCCTGTTTGGTTGATGCGGTCCTTTCGGATGATCTTGTAGGTGTCCGGGATGGCTATGGCGATGTCGGGGGCTGATGAGGTGTTCATCCATGCAAGATGCAAACAAATGGAAGTGTAGGCTAAACCTGCAGGCTGTAAATGCAGAAGACAACAAATTATATTTTGAGTAGATGCATTTAGAGGATCAATATTGTTATTAGTACAATACATAACAAATCATTTCCATTTCGCAGCATAGCATGCTCTGGTAGTGGACTTTCTTGCTTCTTTAAGAATTGTCAAGCATTGTATTCTGGTGGCAAGTTAGGATACCCAAACTCTAGAACTTCAGGAGCCAAATCACTATATTAAGCTCCGTGGGATTTGGATGTCTGACTTCTCCATGGTTCTGCTTGAGAAGACTGGAATTGAGATATAGCTTTTGATGCAGAACTACTGACAGTTCTACAAGTGTTGTGAACCACGCCAGAGGAGCCCAAGTGGGAGATACTAGTAACAGTATGACGGGTGTTTGCCTGAGCTTCTGAAACAGAAATGGAAAGAAAGGGAGAGGCAAAAAGGCGCAGGCAAATATCTCTGAGCAATTCATCCATAGGGCATTGCCTTTGGATAGAGGGTGTGGGAACCCGGAGGCGAACTTTGGGCCTTTTGAGTTGTCCACTGTGGAGAACAGATCGATTTATGTGAACCCCCACTGTTGAAAGTATGGAAGGATAACCTGGGATGATGTTCCTACTCATGAATTTGTTGCCACCTTCTGCTTAGCAGGTCAGTAATCTGATTGTCCACTCCTGGGAATAGGACTTATTGATAAATTGCCCAACGGCAAATTGTCTGAGAGGAGCGTGACTGTTGCAGAGAATAAGTCCCTCAATGTTCTTGTACATAGTGCTGTCATATTGTCGGTGTGGACTAGGAAAACTTTCCCTAGGAGGTGAGACTGAAAAGGTTTCAGTGCTAGATGTACTGCTACAAGCTCTAGATAATTGATGTGTAGAGCTTTGTACCTGTTGTCTCATTGACCTTGAACTGTCAATTTGTGAAGATGGGCACCCCAGCCTGTGCGGGATGATTCTGCTGTTAACATGATTCGTGGAACAAGCAGAGAGCGATGGGTGCGGCTGTCTACCAACACTAGATCCGTTAATGGACCCAGAGACTGATTTCACGGAAGTGCCAAGCACTCCTGTAAGAGGACGTATGTGCAATCTGGCATGAGGCACTATCACGATGCAGGATGCCATCATCCCTAGCAGTTGCATGAACGTTCTGGCTGCCAAGTATTGATTGGCCTGAAAACCGTATCAGCAGAGATTGAATATTCTGACTTCTGGCTGCATTGAGAGAAGCTAAAGCTGTGAACGTGATTAGAGTTGCTCCCATAAAAGACTGCATTTTTGAAATCGGGACTTTTGAGCATGGACTGTGAAACCGAATTGGTAGAGTAGGTTAAATGTAGTCTGAGTGTGATGTAAACACCTCTGGTGTGTGTTGGCTTTGATGAGCCAGTCTAGGTATGGTGAGACATGAATCTGTTGTCTTCGGAGATGTGATGCCACTACAGCTAGACATTTTGTGAATACTCTGGGAACAGTAGTTACTCCGAAGGGGAGTACTTTGAATTAATAGTGTTTTCCTGCATACACAAACCTGAAGTATTTGCGATGAGGTGGGTGAACCGGAATGTGAAAGTATGAGTCTTAAGTCCAGTGTGGACATAAAATAGCCTTGCTGTCTCTGTGGAAGGACCTGTTGAAGCGTGACCATGTGGAAATGTTCTCAAAGCATGTACAGATTTAACGTCCTTGGATCTAAAATTGGTTTTAAGGAGCCATCCTTCTTGGGGATTGGAATGTACAGAGTATACTCCGAGAATGCTGGTATTAACTTCTCTCGCTGCTGTGTCAGCAGCATCTAGTGCACATCTAATAGAAGTATTAGGTATAAGTTTTCATTCTTGGACTAGCTCCTGCGCTTTTTTCTTGTGCTCTTCTGTGAGGTATTGAAGTAGGCCTTCCATCTTGTCGATGTGTGCCTTGTCATACCTAGCTAGTAGGCTCTGCATGTTGGCAATTAGCAGCTTGAGCAGCAACCCTTTTACCAGAAGCATCAATAAGCTTGGATACCTCCTCACTGGCGTGCTGAGTGGTCGCTCCCCAGTCTCCCTGGCGAGATTTGGTATCGTAGCGCTGAAATTTAATTGTTTACCCCTTTTAAAATAGTTGCTTGCTGACTGCCTTGACTGCCGCTTCGCTCTGCTAGCATTTAGAATTTTGCCACAGTGTATCTCACTTCTTAGCGCGATTCTCCCGGCGCTTAGCATTGTACTTGTGCTGCATTCAGATTGTTTACCCCTTTTAAAATAGTTGCTTGCTGACTGCCTTGACTGCCGCCTCGCTCTGCTAGCGTTTGGAATTGCCACAGTGACTTTCACTTTTAGCGCGATACTCCCGGCGCTTTGCATTGCTCACCCCCTCCGCTGCCATTTTGTTTATATTTGTTGTTGTGCTCGTTGGTGAAAGCCGTCCTCTGTAGCCCGCCCCGCCTCCCAGCTGAGACGCCCTCGCCCCTCCCCCATCCATATATGACAGGAGCTCCCGCGCGCAGCGTTCACGCGCAGCGTTCGCGCCCCAGCCGCGCCGAAGGTGCGCCAAAGGTAAGCCCGTCTACGCCCGTCCGCGCCCAGCGCCAGACCCCCTGCCCCTCGCGCTGCCCAGCCCTCCCGCATCACCTACGATGCCGCCACCCTCCTAGCCCTCAACCCCGGTCGCGCCCCCAACTGCGTCCAAGCTGCTCCCGGACACACCCATGGACCTTTCTCCTGCAAATTCATCGGCACCGTCAACATCTCCGCTACGACCACACCACAGATTCCCGACCCCAATCACCTACAATGCATCCTTCTCAACACCCGATCAGTCCACAGGCACGCCATCGACCTATGGAATCTACTAGACACCATTTCTCCGGACATCGCCTTCCTTACGGAAACATGGATGAATGCTTCCTCCGCTCCAGACATCACCATTGCCATCCCTGAAGACTATAAGATCACTCGCAAAGACCGTACCAGCCACACAGGAGGAGGAATCGCTATCGTCCATAAGAAATCAATCCGCATCTCAACCAGCTCTGACGCCAACCCCGAACACCTTCACTTCCAGATCCACATCGACCCCAAGACCACACTCAGAGGCACCCTCCTCTACAGACCACCAGGACCCCGCGCAAAATTCAGTGAAGACATCACGGACTTCATCACTCCCCACGCGCTCCCCTCCAAAGACTACATCCTTCTGGGAGACCTCAACTTTCACCTTGAAAAGATCAACGACCGCAACACCGCCACCCTCGTGGACAACCTCGCCAACCACGGCCTTAAACAACTAGTCACTTCCCCCACCCACATCGCAGGTCACACACTCGACCCCATCTTCACATCCAGCAATCATGCCACACCACGGACCTCCTCTGGACTGACCACAGCTGCGTTCACTTCACCTACAACAAACCAAAACCCAGCACCCACCTCCAACCTACCCAGCAAAGAAACTGGAACAAAATCACCACGGACCAAATCTCCGCATCGCTCCTTCGAAACTCCCCAGCCCTCTATTCTAACGCCAACGAAGCCGCCGCCAACCTCACCCTATGGTTATCCAACACCGCCGACACCTTAGCACCACTGAAAAAACGTCAAAGCAAACCTGGCAGCAAGAAGACCTCATGGTTCAACGATGATCTTAAGTCCAAGAAACTCTGCCGCTCCCTTGAAAAGGCCTGGAAAAAAGACCCAACCACCAGCACCAAGGACGCCTTCAAAAGCGCCACCCGCACTCACCACCAACTGATCCGAAAAGCCAAGAAAACAGCATTCAAGGATCGACTTGACAACAACGCCCACAACAGCAAGGAACTTTTCAACATCGTCAAGGAATTTTCCAATCCCTCGGCCAACTCCAACGACATCACCCCCTCTCAAGCCCTCTGCGACTCCCTAGCCTCATTCTTCCACAACAAGATTGCAGACATCCACAACAGCTTTGACAACCAACCCGGAAACCAACCCACCCTACCATTTGCTGATCATCTTCCCCCCGTGAACACCCTTAACGACTGGAACCCAATCTCCACTGAGGACACCATCCGCCTGATGAATTCCATCCACTCAGGATCCCCCACAGACCCATGTCCTCACCACATCTTCAACAAAGCAGACTCCGTCATAGCACCGCACCTCCGAAACGTCATCAACTGCTCCCTCAACTCCGCCACCTTCCCGGAAGACTGGAAACACGCTGAACTCACCGCCCTTCTGAAAAAACCAACAGCGGACCCCTCCGAACTCAAAAAATACCGCCCCATCTCGCTTCTTCCATTCCCGGCCAAAGTCATCGAGAAAGCTGTCAACAACCAGCTCGCCGCCTTCCTCGAAGCCAATAATTCCCTCGACCCCTCACAATCTGGCTTCTGAGCAAAACACAGCACTGAAACCACCCTCATCGCAGCAACAGACGACATTCGAACTCTACTGGACAACGGAGACACAGTCGCCCTCATCCTCCTTGACCTCTCTGCAGCTTTCGACACAGTCTGCCACAGCACCCTCTTACAACGCCTCAATAACATCGGAATCCAAGGAAAAGCGCTTGAATGGATCACCTCGTTCCTCACCGGAAGAACCCAGAGAGTCCGCCTTCCACCATTCAAGTCCGAGGCCTCTGAAGTCATCTGCGGCGTACCACAAGGATCCTCACACAGTCCCACCCTCTTCAACGTATACAAGAGCCCCCTCGCGGCCATCGCACGCCAAAACAACCTCAACATCATCTCTTACGCGGACGACACTCAACTGATCCTTTCTCTCACCAACGACCCCAGCACCGCCAAAACTAACCTACACGAAGGAATGAAAGAAGTAGCCGAATGGATGAAACAAAGCCGTCTGAAACTGAACTCAGACAAAACAGAAGTCCTCATCTTAGGTACCTGCCCCTCTGCATGGGACGACTCCTGGTGGCCGGAAGCCCTCGGAAAAGCACCCATCCCGACAGACCACGCACGGAACCTAGGCGTCATCCTGGATTCCTCACTCTCAATGAACAGACAAGTCAGCGCCGTATCCTCTTCCTGCTTCAACATTCTTCGCATGCTCAGAAAAACATTTCGCTGGATCCCCTCCGAAACAAGGAAAACAGTCACCCACGCTCTGGTCACGAGCCGACTGGACTACGGAAACACCCTCTACGCAGGTACTACCACAAAACTCCAGAAGAAACTCCAACGAATCCAAAACGCCTCAGCCAGGCTCATATTAGACATCCCACGCAACGAACACATCTCTGGTCACCTTAAACACCTCCACTGGCTACCCGTCAATAAGAGGATCACTTTCCGACTGCTTACCCACGCACACAAATCACTCTACGACATCGGACCAGATTGCCTCAACTCAAGACTATCCTTCTACACCCCCTCCCGCCAACTACGTTCTTCCAGCCAAGCCCTCGCCACTGTACCTCGCATCAACAAGACCACCATGGGAGGCAGATCCTTTTCATACCTGGCTGCTAAAACATGGAACTCACTCCCCGCTTACCTTCGCCTTACCCAGAACCACCTAGCATTCAGAAAGCAACTTAAAACGTGGATATTTGACAAGTAATCCTCCCCCCCTCCTAAGCGCCTTGAAACCCTCTGGGTATGCAGTGCGCTATACAAATTCTATGACTTGACTTGACTTGACTACCTTATCTGGGGAGGTGCATCTCCAGATGCCTGTGAGTTCACTCTTTTACGAGCATTGGGAACTACTAGTATATCTTGAGAGAGCTGTCGTTTAATGAAAACCAGATCAGAGAATGATGGTTTATATATTTGTTTATCAACCCTAGGTGTTAAAATTTGTGCACAAACAGGGTCCTTAAAAATATCATCTGCATGTCTCATCATGCCTTTTAACATAGGGAGATTGGCTGACTGTGTCAAGACCCTAGTGTCTCCATCTAAGGTCTCTTTGTGCAGTGTAACAAATAGTTTCTAACCTGTTGGTGTAGTTTTGCAGCTTGAAGAATTTTCTGGATTCACATGCTGTGCATTATTCCGCCATCTATTGGTTGGGTCCGGAATTTTTGTATTTCTTGCCCTTTTTTGTTGTTGGTGGGAGTCGACATAGCACCATTTGGTGCCCTCCTGTGACGTTGACGGGCTTCCTTGGGAAGCACCTACCTTTGGTCGCCATCTTTGGCTCCCCCCCCCCCAACCCCCCCCCCATAACCCCCTCTCATCTTTCCTGGCTGAGGAGGGTGAGTTCGCTAGTGAATCAAGAAAATTCTGCAGGCAACAAAACTAGACCGACAGGTAGGAAGCTATTCGTTTTGCAGCATGAATCTCTTCTTGATTCACATGCTGTGCATAGACTTTGTAGCGGTTTGCTAGTATTGTGGTGGCTGGGTGGTACATGAGCTTTGGTTTGTGAATAGATGTTTTAAGACATTTTGTCCTACTTGTGGTTCTTTATTTATTTGAATGTCCACACAGTAATGTTTTGTGAATGTGTGCACTGAAGACCATATTGCAGTCATGCAGATGTCTTTAAATGGATTATTGCTAGAAAAGCGATAGTAGCTCCTTTCTTTCTAGTTAAGTGTGCCTTAGGGGCACCTTGTAAGGCCTGTCCCGTTTGCTTGTGCTATCCATCTTGATATGGGGTTTTTGGTCACTGGCCTTCGCCAAAAACTATTTGCAAAGGATACAAAGAACGGTTTTGTTTTCCTGCATTCCTTGGTTCTTTCAATGGAATGCATGATCGCACTTCTTGTGTCACGCATGTGCCAAGCTTTCTGCTTTGGTCTTTGGCTTTGGCAAGAAATATGGTATTTGTATACTCTGGTTTATGTGGAATCTTGATACCACCTTTGGTAGGAATTGTGGATCTGTTCTCATGACAATCCTGTTAGTATGTATTTGGAAGTAAGGTTCCTGTAGTGTTAGCACCTGTAGTTCAACAATCCACATAGGGATGGTATTGCCACTAAAAGGGCAGCTTTTAGTGTGAGCATTTGTGGCATTGCTTTGTGCAATGGTTTGAATGGTGCTTTCATTATTTGTGCCAGAAATATATTCGGGGTGACTAATGCAAAAAGAACTATTGATGAACAGAATGCAGAACAATGCCATACATTCACCCCAGTACAGAGATCTGGGCCTAAATCCATCTTTTTTTTGCTCACCATGCCATTCCAGTTTGGACCCAGCCACATGCAAATCAGTCTTGAACCTGCGCCCAATGGGAACAGTCCAGCCCGAACTGCCAGTCCAGGTCCTCCCTGGATTGGAAACGAGCATCCTAGGACCGGTTTCGGGGTTTCACCCCTCTTCAGCCAGGAACTATATTTGGGCACCATTTTTAGAGGTGCAATTCTTTTTGCTCCATCTAGGGACCTTTTGACCACACTTTGAACTGAAGAAACATTTCCCCGTTTCACTTCTTGTATACGCTACAATTGCTGCTAAGTGCACCTTTAATGATGTGTAGCATAATTTACTTTCTAGTAAATGTGTCAAGTACTTTAGCACTGTTCTCGCCTTTGTAATTTTCTTTGAAAGATTATTTTTAAGGCACCATTGTGTAGAACTCTTCCATTTCTCCTGCATAACATTTCCTGGTTGTTGGTTTCCTAACTTCTCTTAGAACAGCCATTGTGCTTTCTGTTAGTTTGAGATGCGTAAATTCTAAGACCTCAGGAGCCATGATGCTAGGCTTAAGCTCTCTAGTTCGGGGTAAAGTACCTTCCCCTCTTGCATTGTTAGCAAATCTTTCTTTTTTGGCAATTTGTGCATTTGTGCATTGTTCCTTGAGACATCTCCATTATTTCTGAGAACCTTTTATCTGGCCCATTGTGGTGCAACGAGAATCATTGTCATTTGGCTGATCTTGCATTTGTTGATCACCCTTTCAGCAGTGGTATTGGGGGGGAAAGTGTAAACAAATGTCCCGGACTAGTCTATCCATAGCACATTCCCTAAGGACTGGTTACAAGGTCGCCTGGATGCGAAGAGTTGGAATTTTGCATAGTGGGGTGTTACAAATAGGTAGGAGTTCCCCAATGCATGAAAATCGTGTGGAGTTCCGATTGATTTAATTCCCACTTGAGGGATGATGACGTTTGTCTGCTCAGTCTGTGTGCTTCTACATTATCCCTACCTGGCAGGCGTATTGCCATTAGGTCTATGCTCTTTGGGATTGCCCATCTACAAAGTGGTTGAGATAGACTGGAGTGCTAAAGATTGTGTACCTCCTTGCTTTTGTAGAACATGGTGGTTGGGTTGTCTGTTTGTATAAACACTTTCTTTCCGTAGAGCTCTTTCTGAAAAGGCTTTTATGGCTAGGAACACTGTCTTTAACTCCAGGATATTGATGTGCTTTACAGCATCCTACTGTGGCCACAATCCCCTTACTTTGAGGTTGTTTATGTGCGCTTCCCATTCTATCTGGGAAGCATCTATTATGGTCACTGTAGGAGTTGGTTGTTGGAAGAGTCTGCCTCGTGCAAGGTTTTTTTTGTTCCACCATGTTATCTCCTGATGAACTGTCTGCATGACAACCACTCGGTTTTCCCAACTCCCTGTTGCTTATGACCATTGCTCTTGAAGTCATTCTTGGAACGGTTTCATGTGTAATCGAATGTTGGGAATCAAATGAATACATGAAGCTATCATTCCTAGTAGTTTCCCAACTTTCCTCACTGTCAGCTTGCCCCTCGGAGATAGATTATGTCTCCTTTGTGAGAAAGTGCCCTCTTTCTGCATGGTTGCCCCCACTTTTTGCTGAATTGCTGATGTGCTTTGACCGAGTGTGCCCTGGGCACCTGCTAATCAGGTACTCTGGGACTATGTTCTTTCCCTAAAACTATATTGAAACCAAAACTCAATTGGCATCTCTGGCCACAGGTCAGCCCCGGGTAAATGGTACCACAGGTACCCAGGGCACTGCGACCAGAGAAGGCCTCTAAGGGCTGCAGCGCTTATTGTGCCTTTGCAGGTTGCGTGTTTTGGTGCAGAACAAAGTGGAGTCGACATTGCACACATCTGTGTACCATACCTACAACCCACTGCCACATCACCATAGTGGCTACACTGAAAACTGAGAATTTTGGTATCAAACTTTTCAGGACATTAAACTCACATTGATGCCAGTGTGGGATTTAAAAACAGACCCCCCAGGATATAGCGGCATAGTTTATAAATTTAGCAGCACAAATATGGAAATTTAGCGGCACAAATATGGACATTTAGCGGCATTTTTGCGGCACTTTATTTTACTCATAATCCTTCATTTTCAGCTTCAAAACAATGGAAACTGTTTTAGCAGAGTATTCCACTTTGAAATAGGCCCTGGTGTGATGTCATTTCCTGTGATATCCCTTCCATGAATCCCTAGCATTTTAGTGAATTGGCGCCCATGCTCTAGTTGCTGCCAAGACCTGGAAAGACCTCCCCTCCCCCCCCACCAGATCTCTACAGTCCCCTCGCCTGCCAGACTTCAGTAAGAGACTCAAGACCTGGCTCTTCAATAGAGACCATGTGCCCAGATACCCCTACGGGTGACAGTGTTGCGGTTTACAAATGCTGTTTGACTAACTATCAGACCGCATATTTGAATTCAGTCTTCGGTTAACCTAGCCTATATTCACCTACTCTCCTATTGTGAACAGATGCAGGATCGGTCTCTCTAGAAGAGCAACCAGGAGAGGGGGGGATTATTCTACTCTTTTTTTAAAAGAAATATTTCCATAAAAATGGTTGATGTGACAGGTGTCGTCCCTCCTACCTTCCTGAAGCCTGTTTGCTTGACTTTCTTTCTCACTGTAGTAGAATTTAGGGTGTTGTGTCTGACGTAACGAGAGGATGTGAACAGTCAGTTGATCATAAAAATGGCAGACCTGTACTTGAATTTACTCTCCCCCACTGGACCAATTTGTGTGACCCTTGGCAAATCACATCCACCCGTTTCTCAACTCCTTTATCCACCAAACACTACAAAGGCTTAGAAGCAGGCTAAACGCCAGGTAGCCATACACTTCATATAATTTCATATCCTGGATGGATTCTTTTGATCATTAGACTTCAATTAGTGTGCCCTACTTGAACCTTTTAGGCAGGAGTGTTACGAAGAGGCTTAGAATCCTGCAGGAGCCGCTGCACCACAAGAGATCTGGAATGTGTGATGCAAACAGAACCAGCTTTTCTGACCGTGGCTTTCTATCCCTGGCTTTGACCAGGTGCAGGATTGAATGGTGGGGGTAAATATTTCAAGGTGATCGGTGTGATGTTGAAATCCTAAAAGCAGAACTGCAGATCCAGGTTAATTTACAGAATGTATGCTCAGATTTCTATACTTTTTCTCCCTGGTCATAAGTAAAGCAGGAGTCCAAGGCTGATAAAAAATAAAATGTTAAAAGAAAAACTAATAAAAATAGTGGTGCTATTGAAGTCCATGCTCAACAGCTGAACACTGCTTCTGGTGCCACCATTCCTCGCAAGGGTCAGAATCCTTTGAATGTTGGTCCTTAAATAAGCTGTTAAATTTTGCTTAGCGTGCAAGTTTGCTGTTTTTCAGTGTTAAGATAAGCATAGTTACATATCAATGTCTGATAAAAACTGCTATGACGTGTACAAACCAAACAACAAACTAACTTTGACCTGCACTTCTGCTGGCTGTCCATGTAGGTACTGTGAGAAGTTGGCCCGATATGCAGTGTTCACTATTCTAGCGACCACTATGCATCGGTCCAAACGACCCTTATGGTGATTGGTTGTAAGTCAACCTTAGACCAGCTATCCTAGTAGCGTGGATACGAGCAGTCTTCGGGCTAAACTCTAGAGGGCGTGTTAAGCCAGCTGTTATACCATCACATACCCCTTGAACATCAAGTGAAAGGACACCACACAAGTGTTATGAAAATAAACAGTATATTTATTAGAATCACAACAGCCCTGTACTCTTTATGAGGACATGGTACTAAGCACAGAACAAAACTCTTAGGAAAATACTTCAAGTGCACAATCAATACAAGTGCCCGAGGGCACGGAAGGTTTAGAGGTCTCGGGCGGACCCGATAAGGCAAGTCGGAAGCGAGGGACTCGGGACCCTTAAGTAAGGAGGCTATGCGGGCACCGAAATGCCGGAGTTACCTAGCCACAAGGGCTGCGGCTGCACAAGTCTTACAGGCGTCGGGGGTCTTCGCTGACGAGCCAGGAGCCGGAAGGAAGGAGTTGTGGCCGGCGACCAGTGGAGAATAGTTCGTAGAGATCCAAGCCTGGATCAGTGATAGATGATACCTGAAAGCAGAGGGGACCAAGTTCGTACTACTAGCCAGTAGTCAGAGGGTACCAGGAGGGCACCGGATGGCCGTCACCTCGACTAGGTGAGTGGGCGACGCCAGGCTCTGCAGTCTCACGGACCAGGAGGCGTTGTCGGCGACCAGGATGGAGGTGCGAGCTGTCCCACGAAGGTTGATGCTGTCGGCGTCGCTGGGCCCAGGATTGGGACAACAAGCCTTGGCAGATTTCAGGGCCACGTGGTGGGCCTAAAATGGCGGCTTGAGTGGACCAGGAGGGTCCGGAGTGCTCCTCTCGTAAAAGGGAGCAAAGGCCGGTCTGGAGCAACCAGACCAGCAGCGGTGGTTGTCGGATGTCGTCAAGGAGGTCACAAGCCAGCGGCTAGTGATCTGACAACGTGCTGAACAGCGAAGCAGAAGGGCCCCACGCAGATCGTGGAGATGCTGGGAGGCTGCACTTCGGTGCTGGAGCTGCTCAGGGTCGGGGCTTCTCGGACCCCAGAGCACTCACCAGAGGATACCTTCGGTGGTCGTGCTGGTTAAGAAAGCGTGCAGGTTTTGATGATGGCCGGTCCCTCGAGGTCTCGTCGCACCCACGGATCTCAGCTGAGCTGACGATGTGGGTAGAGGTCGGAGGTGCCAGGGAAGCCGGTTCTCGTCGAGTTGGGTCGTCTGATTCCTGAGGAAGGACTTGCAGCAAACCGCAGAGTTCTTAGATGGTGCCTGCGGGTGCAGGGTGACAACTCCTTAGCCACAAGGGAGAAATCTTGAGAAGAGTCTCGAATGTCCTTTTGTAGAAAGTAGTTCTTGATTCAAAGATGATCTAATTTGGAAGGGTCCCCGCTCCTGCCTTTATCCTAAAGAAAGGGGTGGGTACATGACTAGGTCCTGCCCTAGGGGAGGGACCAGGAAGGGGGGCAGTTACACCCCTCTCCCGTGCCGGGCTTTCCCCAAGTCAGGGGCTGCGCGCCCCTGGAACTGGTTCTAGCCGGCAGATGCGTAGTGAGCACCGGGGTGCCACTCCGCAGTCACCTTCGTGCAAAGCCCTACCTACCCAGAATACACAAAACCCTGTCTGGGATGGTGCGAGCACCTCCTCGGACAGGAAACCCTTTGTCCAAGCTCTCCTCGCTGGAAGGACTCCCAGCAGCAGGAGGTCAGACTCGTGTCTGTGGTGGCAGCATCCATTTTGTGGAGCTGAGGCTTCAGTTAACTTTAACCGGGGTTCACAGTTACGTACATGTTGTGTCCCTCTAGAAGGGCGGAATGCTAACCTAGTTGCCAGAATTGGTGAGGGGGCAGCATCCCGATTCGTATGACACCTTACTCGACATGTCTTGATAACGCGATACCGAAGTTACCGATATGGTACGCGTTATCATGGAACAGCCATTGGGACTTGGTTCCGCAAGCTGCAACCGGGCTCGGCTCGTGCCAGAGCCCAATTCACACGATTTCACGCACTCTGCCTTCAGGATTGTCAAGGCCTGCCATAGGAGTGACTGATAGGAACTCGGGTGTCCATTTTAAGGTTAGATATAGGGATACTATACCTACAGCAACGGGCGAGTACGCCACGTTGCCCCAGCTGTCGCGCAGCCAGTTGTGTCAGATTTAGATGGCCATCCAGGGGTGGCATAATACATGCTTCAGCCCCTGGTAGGCCCTGGGTACACCGATGCCCTGAGTTACAGGGTCTGGCAAGGTGGCCCAGTTCCAATTGGAAATGTACCTAGGGTACATGGAATCCATTTTAGAGAGAGAGCAGTAGGCCTGGGGTCCTGATTGGCAGGGCCCCAGGTCAACTAAGTCGGAAAACCAGCAAAACACCAGGCAAAAAGTCGGGGGTAACCATAGTCAGGTATCTACCTTCCTACAGGTACTTCTTTCTTATTGACTGACCTCCTCTGGAGTAACCGTAAAGCGGACCTTTTTTGTCATGAATCTTTACCTTCATTACCAAGAATCGCTCTCCAAGCTTAGGCGATCACGCTACTTACGAGGCACCATTTCTTAGGGTCTCATGTGCAGGGGTCTAACGCTCACTTCATGCATCCAAATTTAATGGCGCTGGGGTACTCTCAGAAGCAGCTGGGCGCTTTAAAGAACTGTATCATTAATGTATTAAAACTTTCAGCCTCTCCTCTATTTTAAGAGTCTGGCTATGGTGCTGCTGGGGTGCCCCGTGCTGTATTTAGCGTCCCTCCTTTCATGTGCCACGTCCCTGGCGCTCCCTCCTCTATGGCCGCCTCCTCAGGTCACAGTCTCTTCCTCGGGAGGGACTTTCCGGCCCCGAAGGCCAGCATTCCTGGCGCGGATGCAGGCCTGGGCCATAGGCTGTCAGGGGCTGGCTCTGCCATGGAGATGTTAATGCCCCGTGAGCGGATTTTTTCAAAAGTGCCGATTTCGCGGCAAACCGCGAAATCGCGAAATCCTGGAGGGTCTGAAAAATGCACACAGAGGGCATCTTCGAGATGCTCCCTGAAAAACGACCTACCACTAGTGTCCAGGCTAAGTGGCTGCTTACCAGCTGCCATAACCAGACATGTTTCTGGACCCCTGGATCGAGCATGCGGAACTCTGGAGCCTGAAACAATGCACATTCTGGGACGAGGTGCCTAGCCTCCTCCCCCAGGATGGGGAGGGTCCACGAAGGGGAAGCTTCAAAGGCTTGCCGCCTCTGTGAGTCTCCCCAGGTGGCTTTCAGCAACTGGTCCCCACTGGTTCTGACCCCCATTTGGGGGGGGAGAACCGGCAGGAACACTCTCTGCCAACTCCACCCCTCAGGTGGGGGAGGCAAGGTGAAGCACAACTCTCAGTTGAGGGGTGTTGCAAATAGATCTATTTGTGGTGTCCCCCATTGCCTGAAAATCTTTTGGAGTTCTGCTTGATTTAGTTCCCACTTGTGGGATGATGACGTTAGTCTGCTCAGTCTGTCTGCTTCTACATTGTCTTTTCCTGGTAGGGGTATAGCTATGTGTTTTCTTTGAGATTGCCCATCTCCAAAGTTCTTGAGCTGGCGTTGAGAGTGCTACAGACCGAGTTCCTCATTGCTTGTTTATGTAGAACATGGTGGTTGTGTTGTCTGTCTGTATTATTTATTTTTTCCCGTAGAGCTCTTTCTGAAAGGCTAAGAATACTGTTTTTAACTCCAAGGTATTGATGTGTTTCACTGCCTCCTGCGGTGTCCACAATCTTCTCACTTCGAGGTTGTTCATGTGTGCGTCCCATCCCATTTGGGGTGCATCTGTTATGGTCACTGTAGGAGTTGGCTGTGTGAAAAGTCTGCCCTGTGCTATGTTTGTTTTGTTCCACCATGCCGTCTCCTGATGAACTGTCTGCGTGAAAACCACTAGATCCTCCCAACTACCTGTTGCCTGTGACCATTGTGTCTAAAGCCATTCTTGAAATCGTCTCATGTGTAAGCGAATATTGGGAATTAAATGAATGCATGAGGTCATCATCCCTAGTAATTTCCCCACAGTTCTCACCGTCCGATGTTGCCCCTTCTGGTATATAGAGGAGTCTCCTTCAATAAGGCTAATCTCTTCTTTTCGCTTCGGAACGCTTTCTCTAACACCTTATTTATTTCCTCACCCAAGAACACCTTTATGAGTTTGGGGCGATGATTTTTCCCAATGTATTGAGAAACCCAGTTGAACTAGTGTCTTTATCACTCGTTATATAAGTGGTTTACATAGACTGTAGAAGTTTGCTCTTACTAACTAGTCGTCTAAGCAGTGGTATACATGAATCTCCGCCTTTTATATGAGCTGCTACTGCTTCTAGGCAATTTGTGAACACTCTTGGTGATTATTTTAACCCAAAAGCCAGCACTTTGAATTGTTAGTGTTTTTTGTTGACCACCAGTCTTCTGTTTATAGGGATGTTTAAGTATGCATCCTTTAAGTCTATGGTAGCCATGTAATCTTTCTGCATTTGAGGTATCACCTCTTGCAGTGTAGTCATCTTGAATCTTTGTGTTTTTATATATTTGTTTAGAAACCTCAGGTTTAATATTTGCTTTGTTTCGCCATCTCCTGTCCTACTGCACTTTGCGTGACAACCACTAGATCTTCTAAAACCCCCATCCCCTGGGACCACTGGCTTTGGACCCATTCCTGGGTCATTCTTTAGGTAGACTTACATGTAGCATTAGTGGTATACAGGAAGCCATAATTCCTAATAACTTCCTCAAAGTCCTACCTGTCAAGAATTTAACCTTTCTGGCAACGAAAAGTTTCTAGTGTTATGGACAGGACTCTTTTCTAGCATGGAAAATGCCTTTGCTTGTATTGGGTGTATTTCTGCTCCCAAAAAGAGCTTCTCCTGTTCTGGAGTGGGTGAAGACTTCTCCAGGGTTGTGAACCCCAACCTGTGGAGTGTCATCACTGTTTCTATGCAGTGTCTGTACTTTTAGTACGGCCGCCAGGCACTTTATGAATACTCTGGAAGCCAATTTTTTATGCCAGATAGGAGTACTCTCAATAGGGAGTGTGTTTTGTTTATTACGAAGGACAGGAACTTCTTGTGCCTATGATACATTGGGATGTGCAGATAGATAGTTTTACTGTAAATTTACTGTAAGTCTATGGTTGCCATGTAATCCCCTTGCTGAAGTTGAGGAATAACCTCCTGTACAGTTAAATGACTGGTCTGGTTTCTTCATCAGGAAGTATGTTGAGTAGATCCCATGACTGATCCATTTCTATCGCCTGTTTATGTCGCATTTCTTTTGCTTCCTGGTGAAGATCGTCTCTTCATTCATGAGGGTTTTATGCTTTGGGTCCAAAGTTTCAGGTTGTTTTTCCAGTTCTCAGCCATAGCTGTGTTGAAATTTAACACAATTAAGGCACAGTTTATTAACACCTTGGCTGCTAGGCGTTTTCCCCTCCTGTGCTGGAAAATGCTTTAGTACATGATTCATGACGAGCTCAGCTCGTCATCAGCACAGCTCAACTGTGCATCATGACGAGCTGAGCTCGTCATGAGCATTGAAAGGGTTAAAGAGCCATTGGTGAAATTGATTCAAGGCTAAAAGTGATCTGAACAAGTGTCCGCTTATGTATACACATAAGTAATATTGAAGCTTTACCTAATTTAGTACAGAATAGACGCAATCTGTTATGCTATTAAAAACCAGCAGTCAAACAGTAAACAAAGACCACACAAAAATTATTTTACACCAGCATTGGCAGGAGAAAGGAAGTGTGGAGTGTGGTCTGAGCTCAAATCTGGTATAGCATCCTGCTGTCACATAAGACTCTAACCACAAATGCAACATCAAAGTAATACACTTTATTTTAAATTAACACAGAAGGGAACTAGCTTGTGTGTGGATCTGCTCTTTGTGAGAGACCAAAACGCAGTCACTCCAAGGGAAGTTATTCAGTGGCTGAAGTGGGCTCACCCCTACCCCATGCTGTATACTTAAGTAGGCAGAAGCAAAATGTGAATACCACCGATGTTATCAAGGGATGAAGAAAAATGGATGAAAGGCCCTTTAAATAAGCATATTGTGCATATTTTTTTTTCAGCTCAAAAGGTATTTGTTGAAGCCAGACCTAAAACAAAGACCTACAGTACAAGTCCTAAAGTGTCTCATTTTACCGTGATTTTACTTTTGCGGTACGAGAGGCCGGACATGGTTTACTGCCAATAAAGAAGTATAGTTTAACTGTCGGTGTAGTTTTGCAGCTTGAAGACTTTCTGGATTCACTATGCTGTGCATTATTTCGCCATCTAGTGGTTGGATCCAGAATTGTAGTCTTTTTTTCTCTTTTTTTTTGTGGCCCAGGTGGGCGTCGACAAACCACCATTTGGTGTCCTCTCTGACATCGACGTGCTTCCTCCGGAAGCTCCCACCTTTGATCACCATCTTCGGATTCTTTTATTTCTTTTCTTGTGTTATTCTTGTTTTTCCTCTAGCTTTCTAAGTTTTGTTCATTTTTAATACCTTTCCTCACGTCTCATCTTTCTGGCAGAGGAGGGTGTGTTCGCTAGTGAATCCAGAAAGTCTTCAAGCTGTAAAATACAAAGACAGGTAAGAAACTATACGTTCTGCAGCGTGAATCTTTCTGGGTTCACTATGCTGTGCATAGACTAACAGTTTGTCCTTATTGTGGTGGCTGGGTGGAAGATGAGCTCTTGTTACTGAATATGTGTTATAAGACCTTCTGTCCCACTTGAGCTTCTTTGTTCATTTGTATATCCACACAGTAGTGCTTAGTGAACGTGTGCACTGAAGACCATGTTGCATCTTGGTAAATGTATTGAATTGGTGTGTTAGCTAGAAACACAATTGTAGCTCCTTTCTTTCTTGTTGAGTGAGCATGAGCTGCTCCTTGTAACTGTTGCCCAGCTTGTTTGTGGCATAGTTGAATGGTTTGTGCAATCCATCGTGCAATGGTATTTTTGGAAACTAGTTGTAGGAAGGTGGCTACCTGACTATGGTTACCCCAGATTTTTTGCCTTGTGTTTAGCTGGTTTTCGACTTAGTTGGCCTGGTTCCCTGCTAATCAGGGCCCCAGGCTATCTGCTCTCTCTGTAAAATGGAATCCATGTACCCTAGGTGCATAACTAAATTGGCTTGGGTCACCTTATCAGCCCCTGTACAGAGCACTATAGGTGCATCCAAGGCCTACCAGGGGCTGCAGCATATCTTTTGCCACTCCTGGCTGGCTACCCAAAATTGACACAACTGGCTGATCACTCAGCTGGGGCAAGGTGGTGTAATCATCCCTTGCTTAGATAAAGTATGCCTATATCTAAACCTATCTGGACACATATATACCTATCAGTCACTCCTATGGCAGGATTTAACAATCCTGGAGGCAGAGTGCTTGGTTTTATGTGAGATGGTGCTCTAGCATGAGCTGAGCCTGTCTGCAGCTGTCGGGACCAATTCCCTAAGCTGTTCCGGGATAATGCCATACCATATACTATTAAGTGCATTATAATCCTCGCGGTTATATGTTAACTTTGGTTTGGCTTTATCAAAACCTGTCGTGTAAGGTGTCATCCGATTTGGAATACTACCCCCCTCGCCAGTCCTGGCGACGGGGGTAGCATTCCACCCCTCTAGAGGGAGGCGACATGTTACTTTGCTAAAACGCGGTTGATTTTAAAAAAGCCTCAGATCCACAAAATGGATGCTTCTGCCACAGACACAAGTCTGGCCTCCTGCTGCTGACCGAAACTCAGTCGAGGAGGCCTGGACAAAGGCTTTCCTGTCACGGGGAGGTGTCACACCACCCCAGACAGGAGATAGTGGATTGTAGCAGGGAGGTTTGAAAGAAACCAGACACTGCCTGGGGAGCACAAGGCTGCCCCTTGCATAATCCGGCCAAACCGGTTCTGGGGCACACCAGCCACAGTCCCAGCGCGGCCTGGATCAAAGGGAAAGGGGTGTATCCACCCCCTTCCTGGGTCCCACCCATAGGAGGGGACTTAGCAGGTAATCCAGCCCCCTAGATTGGTATAAGAATGGGAGCAGTGCCACCGCACTCAGATTATCCTGATGAAACATTTGAAACGAAACTCTGGACCCTTCGACATCCTACTCGACGTAGAAGACTGAAGAATCTCCCTTGTGGTCAAGGAGTGACCACCCTGTGCAAACAGGCACCATCCAGCACCTCGACGTCTGCTTTGTTGCAGTTCCTGCCGGAACTCTAGTGACAGATCGACGAGATCAAGCTTGCCTGCCTTCTTACAGCCCGATCCACAGTCCCTGCAGAGCTGAGACCCGTGGAGGCGACCGGAAGCGTGGGGCACGCCATCTTGAAAAGACCACGAGATGCTGACCGTGCAGCCCACGAGTGACCCTCGAAGCTGTAAACCGGGGTTTGAGAAGCCCCAGCCCTGAGCCACTTTTTCACCGAAGCTCACCCCTCTACACTCGACGAGTGCTGCGTGGGGCCCTTCTGCTTTCTTTGGCTCAACGCGTTGGCCCGGTCACTTGCCAGCTGGCTTGTGGCCCCTGTGCCGACGAAAACCGAAATAAGACTTGTAATTCTGGTTGCTCCAGACTTGCACCGGCTCCTCTGAAAAGGAGCACCCGCTCTGACCCTCCTGGTCAGAGTGGGTAGCAATCTTCCAATCCCGCGTGGATTGCTCTTGCCAAGTGTTGTTTGCTCCGATCTTGAAGCCGATAGCGCAGACGGTGAGAGCCTGCGCGGGACAGCTCGTGACCCGCTCTTGGACGTCGCAGATGCACCAGAGACCACGTGGCAGCGGAGAGAAGCTCCTCGACAAACACCTGATTGCGCCAGACATTGCCTGGTTCCGACCTGGTTCCACCCTGGTCACTGCTGAGTGACCCAGACTCTGTCCCCTCTGCTTTCAGGTACTTTACTACTCTGATCCACCCTTGGATCACACCAGACACTTCTCCTTCACATCGCCTGCAGCATCTTCAGCTTCAAGCACCAACAACCTGCGTGACGAAACCCGACGCCAATTCGACCCTATGCACCCGCTTCCTGTGGGTGAGGTAACTCAGCAACGCCGGTGTTCCCACACTGGTACACACCTCTAGGGTCTGTGTCTAAAGTTTTGTCCTTCTAGGTTCAGCGGACGTATCCTTAAACTCTATTTGTGTAACTTTTACGCACCATTGACTTTGCATTGGTGCATGCGTGTGCTTTAAGCACTGCACCCGAATCCCGCGGGCTTTTCCAGACTTCAGCATTGCTTGTCCCGACTGCTCCCAGCGATTCCCTAGGCCTAACCACTGTTCGATTGATATCTTATACCACTTTTTTAATATATGGTTTGAGTGGCCACCCGCCC
The DNA here is from genome assembly GCF_964263255.1 of Lissotriton vulgaris. Classification (NCBI taxonomy): domain Eukaryota; kingdom Metazoa; phylum Chordata; class Amphibia; order Caudata; family Salamandridae; genus Lissotriton; species Lissotriton vulgaris. The sequence continues at coordinate 1,191,164,183 of NC_141695.1, read as the reverse complement.
TCATCCATAATTGTGCAACTTTCATATGTTATACTGTGCTTTTGATTTAACGCTTGTGCCCCGTTGCTCATAAAGAGTACTGGGGATTATCTTTAGTAATAAATACATATATTTTTATAATATATACTTGTGTGGTGTCCTTTCATTTGATATTACAGGATTGTGATTGGTAAAACAGCTCACTTAACACGACCTCTTGAGATTAGCCTTTAAGGCTGTTTAGTCCATGCTACCACTAGGATAGCTTGTCTAATAAGGTTGACTTACAACCAGACACCATAAGGGATTATTTGGACTGATACAAGGTGGTTCCAGAACTGGAAACATCATATATCAGGCCAACTTCTCACACTAGTCGTCCCAAAAAACTGCTTGCGAAGGAAACCAAGAGTTGCTTGTCTTTCTGCACTCCTTTGTCCTTTCTATATAGTGCATCACCGCCCTCCTGGTGTCCAGTGTGTGTAGCGCTCTCTCTCTGTGCTTGATTTTTTGAAAAAACGAGGTATTTGGATTGTTTGGCTGATGTGGAACTGAGACAACACCTTTGCCATGAAGTGTGGGTCAGTTCTCATTACAATCCTAAAAGATGTGTCTCATTGAGGGGCCGCTTTTGTCTCCATGACGATCTTTATATTAACAAGTGGCTCTAACGTCTGTGCCCCAGCATTTACGACCGGATTTCAAAACGGCCACCCTCCCACTTCCCTGCTGGGCTATGGAGATTCATGGGGGCCGACTGAATTCGAACTTTCAATGACTCGTCCCCCTTGCCTGACTTCTAGATGGCAGACTCAGTGAGACCCTCCGCGATGCTCTTTCCTCTCCTGGTCTATAATCATTGATCATCTGGACCTCGACCGGCTTTCACCCGACCCTGGTCCAGTCAACCCACCACGAGCTTTACTCTGCGAACTTCTCTCGACAGCTGAGACCTAGCCATTTTGACTGATGCCCGGTGGAGCTACCTCGCGAGCTAAAGGGTAGATGGACTTTAGATTCCCTCCTTGACTATCTTCTACCCAGCCGGACTTTGGGCAAACTCTTCTGCGTCTCTCCTGACCTTATCTCCCCCCTCCCCCTTCCCCTACCCCCCACCCCCATCTCTCTACGCTCTACTCTAACCTCTCTTTCCAGTTGCTGACCTTTGCCCTCACCTGTCCTTGCCCTTAGTCCCCACCCTTTTTTTCTGTGACTTTTTTCCCTCGCCACTTGAGACCTAGTTATTTTGACTGATGCCCGATGGAATTACCTTATTTAGCTAAAGGGGAGATGGGCCGTGGATTCCCTCCTTGGACGTCACCTACCCAGTCTGTCTTTAGACAGACTTCCTTTCGTCTCTCCTGTCGTCTCTTCCCTCATCTTCCCTCTTCTCACCTCCACTTCCCCCCTCCGCTATTTGTGTTCTCTCCTTTCTCTCATCTCAATGTATTGCTTATTTTTTGACGTAATGTGTAGTTGGGATCATTTTCTGTTACATTGTGGAACCTAATGTAAAGCGCTTGGATACCTTCGGGTCTAGCCAGCGCTATATAAAACTCTTTAAATAAATAAATAAAATAAATGAATAAATACTATTACTGGGTATCTGCAGGTAGGGCTCTGTAAGAGTTAGCGCCTGCAACTCACTCTTCGTAGTGATGTGATAGCTACTAAGAAGGCTGTCTTCAGTGTGAGCATGTGTAGTGTAACCTTGTGCATGGGCTCGAATGGTGCCTTCATCAATTGGGTCAGCCCTACGTTGAGGTTCCGTGCTGGTGCTGGCATTCTGTTTAAAGGTGCGATCCTTTACGCCCCTTCTAGAAGGAATATGCTACTTACCAGTACGCATCTGTTCTTGGCATGTAGGGCTGCTGACATTCATATCTTGTGCATTGATCGCCGCATAGTGTTGGGCCTAGATGATTGCACCTTGTTGTCCTGGAAGAGTTTTCGAAGTATCACAAGATAGGTGACCCCTCCCCTGGACTACAGTGCGCATGGGCATCTTCTCCATCCTCAGATTGTTTTTCGCCATTGTGGCAGAGATGGAGTATAGCAAAGCAAGAGATGGCCATGCAAAAGAGAATATTGCAAAAGAGACTATTGCAAGAGAGAATATTGCAGCTGCAACTGGCACCTGGGAGGAGGGTGGGCGATATGAATGTCAGCAGCCCTAAATGCCAAGAACAGATGCATACTAGTAAGTAGCATATTCGTTCGAGGCATGTGTGCTGCTGAATTCATATCTTGTGCATAGACTGTATAGCAGTGTCTCCTCTAGCGGTGGTCACCTGTACCAGCTGCAGCAGTCTGAAAAAAGAGTTTTAAGGACAGCCTGGCCTACAGCAGCTTGCTGCTTTGATTGCACGTCTACACAATAGTGTTTAGTGAAAGTGTGTATGGTAGACCACGTTGCTGCCCTACATATGTCTTCAAGGGGAATATTCCCTAAGAAAGCCATGGATGCCCCCATTTTACGCGTAGTGTGCTCTTGGGGGAACTGTTACTGTGCGTTTAGCTTTTTGATAGCATAATTGAATGCATTTCACTATCCATCTGGCTATTCCTGATTTTTAGATGGATTACCTTTATGTTGCGGTAAAAAAGCAACAAACAGTTAATTTGTTTTCCAAAATGATTTAGTCCTGTCAACATAATATAGCAGAGCTCTCCTTACATCTAGTGTGTGTAGGGCTCTTTCAGCCACCGATTGTGGGTTTAGGAAGAAAAATGGCAGCTCTATTGATTGATTGATATGTAAAGTGGATATGATTTTTGGCATAAACTTAGGGCTGGTCCTAAGTACTACCCTATTTGCATGAAGGGTTCCTGAATTGTTAGTGCCTGAAGCTCTCTCACTCGCCTGAGGGAGGTAATGGCAATCAAGAATGCCACCTTACATGTTAGAAATTGCAATTCACACGAGTGGAGTGGTTCGAAAGGAGGTCCCATAAGTCTGTTAAGTACCAAATTTAAGTTCCAGACTGGTGAAGGTGGGTGCTTTGGAGGGATTATCCTTTTAGGACCCTCCATAAAAGCCTTGATTGGTGGTACCTTAAACAGGGAAAGGTGTTGCCTAATTTGGAGATATGCTGCTATAGCAGCAAGATGTATCCTTATAGAAGAGTATGCTAGATTGCATCTTTGAAGATGCAAGAGGTAACAGATAATGTTTTGGATGGAAGCATCTAATGGATTGATTTGGTTATTGTTACAATAGATTACAAATCTTTTCCATTTAGCTGCATAGCATGTTCTAGTAATTGGCCTTCTTGCCTCCTTGATAATGTTCATGCAATCAGGAGGTAAGTTAAGGTATCCAAACTCGAAGACCTCAGGAGCCAGATCGCTAGGTTCATCGGATTGGGATCTGGGTCTTCGATTTCTCCATGGTTCGGAGTTAAAAGATGTGGCGAGAGGTGCAGTTTTTGATGGGGAACTACTGAAAGTTCCAGGAACGTTGTGTACCATGGCTGTCTTGCCCATGTGGGAGCACCCAGGATCATTGTGAGTGACTGCTGACGTAGTTTGCGTGCCACCAGCGGAATCAGTGGGGCTGGTGGAAAAAGGTACGCAAATCTGCCTGCCCAGTCTATCCATATCGAATTGCCCTGTGACAACGGATGTGGGAAACTGGCGGCAAAGTACTGGCATTTTTAATTTTTGTTTGTGGCAAACAGATCTATCTCTGGGTGCTCTCATTTCTGGATGAATGGTTGAAGAACTCTGGGGTGAATATCCCATTCGTGTAGCTGTTGGCTGTGTCTGCTTAGCAGATCTGCTACTTGATTGCCTTTCCCTGGCAGGTGTTCTGCTAGGAGAAAAATGTTTCTTGGAATTGTCCACTTCCATATGCTCTGTGCTAAGTGGGACAGCTGTGGAGAGTGTGTCCCTCCTGGTTTCTGGATATAGTACATGGCTGTCATGTTGTCCGTCCGGATCAACACAGCCTTGTTGTACAAGTATTTCTGGAATGCTTTTAGTGCCAGAAATATTGCCTGCAACTCTAGTTGGTTGATATGCAGTTTCTTTTGTTTGATTGTCCAGAGCCCTTGGACTGTGTATTGAAGTAAGTGGGCTCCCCAGCCTGTCTGTGATGCGCTTGGGGTTAGTACTAGTTGTGGAAGCGGCTCTTGGAACAGTCGCCCCTTGGAAAGGTTTTGTGGGTTCCACCACAGCAGAGAGTTGAAAGCGCAACTGTCTACCAACACTAGGTCCTTCATTTGTCCTTGAGCTTGTTTCCACTGCCGTGCTAGGCATTCTTGCAGTGGACGCATTTGAAGTCGGGCATGAGGGACAATAATTATGCAGGAGGCCATCATGCCTATGAGCTGCATGAATACTCGAGCTGGCAAAGAGTGTTGTGGCTGAAATCTTTGAATGAGAGTCTGCATGTTGGCTATCCTGGCTGAATTTGGGTATGCCTTTGCTACTGAGGTGTCTATTGTAGCTCCCAGATATTGCTGTATGTGGGAGGGCTGTAGATGCGATTTTGGGTAGTTTATGGAAAAACCCAGGCTGTGTAGCAGCTGGAGTGTCAGATGTATGGCTTGCACACTGCGCGTACGAGTTTGCTTTCATGAGCCAATCTTCCAGGTATGGAAACACGTGGATGTGTTGCCTTCTGAGGTGTGCAGCTACTACCGCTAAACATTTTGTGAATACTCTTGGGGCTGTGGTTACCCCGAAGGGGAGAACCTTGAACTGAAAATGTTGACCTTCTATTGTGAACCTGAGGTATTTCCTGTGAGCTGGATGTATAGGTATGTGAAAATATGCATCCTTGAGGTCTAATGTTGCTAGGTAGTCGCCTCGCTGAAGTAACAGGAGTGCTTGTTGTAGAGTGATCATGTGGAAGTGCTCTGAGAGTATGTATTGGTTCAGCGGTCTGATGTCCAATATTGGTCGGAGGGACCCGTCCTTTTTGGGAATAAGCAAGTATAGCGAGTATACTCCTGTCCCTTGGTGTTGAACAGGGATTGGCTCTATGGCCCCCTTTTCTAGCATGGATTTCATCTCTTGTTGTAACTGGGTGATGTGTTCTTTGGACATAGGACGGTGTTTGGGTGGTATGTTGGGTGGAGTAAAAGTGAGTTCCAGGCAATAACCATAATGGATAATTTGTCTCAACCACCTGTCTGTGGTAATTGCGTTCCAGACTGGTAGGAATTGTTTGACTCTGCCTCCGACTGGTGTTAGGTGGTCTGGAGGGAGTGTGATGAAGTCACTGTTTGGTGGCAGTGGAGGCTCTGGTGTTATTGCCGTCACGTTCTCTGCCCTTGTTGTTATTGCCCCTATAACCTCTCCTGTTGGAGCCTTTGTTAAAGGAACTTTGGGTGTTGCTTTTATATGTAGAGGAAGTCTGAAGTGTTGCCTCGTGCAGTGCTTCTGTAGGAGAAGCGACCAAAGACACCGCTGTTGAAACTGCAGTGCGCCCATAGATTTAGCAGTTTCTGTATCTTTTTTTTCATTTTATCTAAAATGGTGTCTACTGCAGGGCCAAACAGGAAGTCTTGATTAACTGGTTGGTTGAGGATGGTGGATTGCACCTCATTCTTAAAACCAGAGATGCGTAGACACGCGTGTCTGCATAGTAATACGCTAGTATTAATGGACCTGGCTGCTGTGTTGGCTGCGTCAAGCGCACATTTAATGGAGGCATTAGTAATAATTTTGCCTGCTTGAATGAGGTCATTAGCTGAGCTTTGTAAGGTTCTGGCAGGTGTTGCTAGTAGAGCCTGTGTGTTTGCGATTCTCAATGAATTAGAAGCCTGTGAGGCCACTCTCTTGCCTGAGGCTTCCAATATCTTAGACTCTTTGTCATGAGGTGGAGCATCTCCTGTTTGCGAGTTTGCTCTTTTGCGAGCAATTGCTACTACCAGTGAGTCTAGAGGCAACTGGCCTTTAATGTAAGCAGGGTCTGAAGGGGCTGCTTTATATTTCTTTTCAATCCTAGGATTGAGTACACGTGCTCTGGCTGGATCGTTGAATATATCTGGCGCGTGTTTTAGTACCCCTTTTAGCATAAGAAGTGTCCTGACATTTTTCTCAGAGGTAGGAAAAGTGTTGAATAGAAAATCTTCTATTGGGTCACTGTGCATGTCGACCTTGTGGTATTTTGCTGCCCTATCTAGCAGTTGGTTAAACATAATGGTGTCGTCGGTAGGCGACGGCTTTGTAGGGTATGGGGAGGTATCAGGGATGGGTTGTGTGTCGTATGGATCATTCTGATTCTCCCATGTGTCATCCTGTGGATGTGGATCCTCTGGTTCGTTAAAGTCATCTTGAGGATCTTCCCCCATGTTATCCTCATCATTTTAGTCAGAATGTGTAGGGGAGTAGGGCACAAAAGGCATATTGGGATGGAAAGGAGGAGGAGTAAAGGGCCTAGAGGGAGAAGTCCTGAAGTCCTTTTTCTTCGGAGGAACAGGGGAAGGAGTGTCTGAGTCCAATGGTCTCTTCTTCCGGTAATAAACTGTAACTTTGCCAGTCTCAGGGTTTATATACAGTTTAGATTGTTCCTCTGATTCCGGATCGGGATGGAAGAGTTCTTCTTCCACTGTCCGTGTCTTTGGCGCAGATGTTTTTGGCTTACTAACTTGTTTGTGACTTTTTGACTCAGCCAAACTTTCCACATTGATCTGGTGATCGACACGAGCCGTTGGGCCTTTCGACGCCACGTGGGCCTGCTATCGATGGAAAGGAGTACGTTCAAAAGGTGCCCACAATGCCACTCCAAATTCCCGCATACTGGCAAACATACAGTATGCAACAAGTGCTTATCACCAGAGCACAACGAAGAAAATTGCCCAGAGTCTTTTTCGGCTCGACCGTTGCTTTGGTAACCTTTTTCGGTTCGACGTCTTTTGTTGGTGTAGCTGTCTTTTTCGGCTCGCCGGCTGTCTTTGGGTCGATGACCTGTTTCGGATCGACCTGAGCTTTTGGTTCGATACGCTTTTTGTGCTCGACAGCTTTCTTAGGCTCAATGTTTTTTGTCGACTTGATGACTTTTTTCGGTTCGACGGGTTTTGTGGTGTGATCCTGTTTTTGTTGATCTCCACTCTTATTAGAATCGACTGCCTTCTTTGGGTCGTGTGTTCCTTTTGGATCGACGACCCGCTTTGGTTCGAGGCTTTTCTTCGGCTCGATGGCCTTAGACTCTATAACCTTTTTGGGTTGGGCGACCTTCTTTGGATCGACCACCTTCTTCGGCTCGGCGACTTTTGGCTCGACTCCTTTCTTCGGTTAGACGACCTTTGGCACTACGGCCTTCTTCGGTTCGACGACCTTCGGTTCTATAACCCTCTTGAGTTCAACAACCTTCTTGGGGATAACGTTACTTGGACCTGGGCTATCGGAAGGCTTTGTTTTTGGCTACGGCAGGCGGGGCTTCTGAAGGGACTTGCCGATGTCGGCTAAGGGCTTTAGGCGATGCTTCGACTGGAGCCTTCGGTTTCGGGATAAGTGGCGTTGGGGGCTGTGTACTCACGGTTTGCCACGGTGGGATCTCATCGTCTGAATCCGACTGGTCCTCGACGGTGACGATCTCTAGATCTGAGTCTGCCTCTTCCGGTAGGTCGTGTTCATCATCAAAGATGTTCTCCGGTTCCGGTGCCGATCGCTGCATCTCTTGACCAGCAGCCAGTCGAATCCGAATTGTCTTCTTCGAACGGAATTGGGCACAAGCTGGGCAATTTTCTTCGTTGTGCTCTGGGGATAAGCACTTGTTGCATACTGTATGTTTGTCAGTATGCAGGAATTTGGAGTGGCATTGTGGGCACCTTTTGAGCGGACTCCTTTCCATCAACAGCAGGCCCACGTGGCGTTGAATGGCCCAATGGCTCGCGTCGACTACCGAATCAAGATGGAAAGTTTGGTCGAGTCAAGAAGTACTGAGCGAGAACAATACAGTCGGAGGCCTTTTGGCCTTTTAATGAAGTTTAGTTTCGGTTCCGAAGTTGGAGTAGAGGAATAACATCCGAACCCAATGGCGGAAAAAACAATCTGAGGATGGAGAAAATGCCCATGCGCACTGTAGTCCAGGGGAGGAGTCACCTATCTTGTGATACTTCGAAGACTCTTCCAGGACAACAAGGTGCAATTATCCGGACCCAACACTAGGCGGCGATCTATGCACAAGATATAAATTCAGCAGCCCACATGCCTCGAACATCTTTTTACGACTTGGGAGGTGAAGAAACTTTTACCCGTTTCTCCTCTAGTGTAAACCACAATCGCTGCTAAGTGTAACCTTAGGGATGTGAAGCTTAGTTTGCTTTGCAGTAGATGAGGTATGTATTTTAGCACTGTTGACTCCCTTGTGATTTTCCTTTGCAATTTTTCCCTAATGCACCATTCTGAGGATCTATTCCACTGTGCTACGTAGCATTTCCTTGTAGTAGGCCTTCTTGCCTCCCTGAGGACTGCCATTGTGCTCACCGGTAGTTTGAGGTGTGCAAACTCTAGGACTTCAGGAGACTTGCTGCCAGGCTGAGAGTCTCTGGTTCTGAATATGGCACCCTTCAATTCTGCACTGTTAACAGGTCCCTTCTTTTTGGGAATCTGTGTGCTGGTGTCTGCATCATCTCCACAATTTGCAAGAACCAGGACTGTCTGGCCCATTGAGGTGCTATTAGTATCAGTGACATGTTGCTGATCCTACATTTGCCGAGTACCCTGTGTATCAGTGGGATCGGGGGAAAAGCGTATGCAAATGTCTTGGACCAACTTATCCATAGCGCATTCCCTTGTGACCGATGGTCTGGTTGTCTGGATGCGATGTGCTGGCATTTTGCATTTTGGTGTGTTGCAAATAGGTCTATTTGCGGTGTACCCCACTTCCGGAATAAACTCTGTAATTCCTATTGGTTGATCTCCCATGGTTGGGATGCGAACGTCTGCCTGCTGAGTGTCTGCCTCCACGTTGTCCTACCCTGGGAGATGTACTGCTAGTAGGTCTATCCTTAGTGGGATGGCCCATGTTCATATCTCCTGTTCTAGCATCAATAGCGCTACTGACTGTGTTCCTCCCTGCTTGTTGATGTAGAACATTGTCGTGGTGTTGTCTGTTTGGATCAACATCCTGTTTCCGTACAGCTGCTTCTGAAATGCTTTCAGGGCTAGGAACACTATTTTTAATTCCAGGTAACTGGTGTGCTTGACCGCATCCTGTTGCGATCATAGCCCTCTCACCTTGAGCTTGTGCATATGCGCGCCCCACCCCAGCTGGGAGGCGTGCGTCGTAATGGTCACTGTTAGAGTTGGTTGTGTGAATGGTTTCCCCTGTGATATGTTTTGTTTGTTCCACCACGCTATTTCCTGGTGCACTGCGTGTGTGACAACCACTAGATCTTGTAAACCATGAAAAGTACGCTATTCCCCAGCGTGATGAAGGTGAATGAACCGAGCAATGGGTGAAGGCCCCAACAGAGGAGGGAAGGGAGGGGAATCCTCCCTTTCGCAACTAAAGCACAAGTTACTACTTGTGTAACGATATATCTGTAGGAGACATTAGTTAGTGATAGATTCCTTACCTTAGAATATCCCCAGGCGTCAGACTGGATCCGGAAAGTTTTGCGTAGCAGTACCCTTGCGCGTCGGTAGGCGTAGTCTGCGGCTCCGCGTCCGTCATCGGCGTCGTGGGTGCCGTGATGACGTCGTCTGAGTACTTAGACGCCGCCTCCGCGTGCTGACGTCAGTTCTTCGCTGTCATCGTACCTGAAGAAACCACCGTCGACGAGCGGGTTTTCTTCTCAGATTTCGATTCCTGAGGTAGGGGAACAGGTTTCTTAAAACCTTTTGTTTTCCCAGGCAGTTGAGAGACAACAGAAGGCCCTTGAGACCCCTTCTGACTCTTAATCACCTCAGACGCCAATCCCTGTTTCTCCTTTACACCTCGGTGAGGAGATTTTTGGGGACTAGACCTACTAGACCTATGAGAGGTCTTTTGATGGGCCTTAGAAGGAGGTTCAGAAGATGTTGAAGGGGTCGACCTACCCCTCTTTTTATATCTTCGAGGAGGAAGCTGAGGAGGAATCCTCACTGTCGCTGGAAACAACCTCCTTTCTGGACTTCACCTTCTGCAGCCAGGTCAGAAGTCTTCCTTCTCTGTCCCTCAATGTTTTAGTAGAGAAGGTCTTGCAGATCTTGCACTCAGGGGTTTAGTGGTCTGGGTACAAGAAATAAATACAATCTTTGTGCTGGTCTTCCACATATGGCCTCATATAGCCTCTTCTTTGAGCAGGTAGCACAAGCCTTGAACAAGGCCTTCTCTTCATCCGACATTTGAAGAAAAAAAGGTTGAAATTTGAGTTGTAGAAAGGAAAACTGAGCAGAGCTCAGAGGAGACTCCTTTAGCACAACATGCAGCAGAAAAATCTGAGGCTCTCTCAGGAGGGTTCTACGGGGTGAGGCTATTCTGATTGGATAGAACATTGTTGTTGTGTTGTCGGTCTGAATCTGAATGGATCTGGACTGTAGTTCTAAGAAGTTGATGTGATAACTTATGTCTCGGACCAGCGACCTTGTACCTGAAGCTGGTCCATGTGAGCTCCCCCACCCTGCATCTGTTACCACTGTCTGGGTCGGAGGAGTCTGATGAAAAGGAACCCCTTGTAGAAGATGTGAGCGTTTCATCCACCAACTGATGGAGTCCATGGCAGTCTGAGGAAGAGAGCCTCGATTTTCCGAACGCCCTGACCTCTGTGTCCATTGATCTTCGAGGGACTATTGTAGAGGACGCATGTGCAGTCTTGCATTGGGCACAATATATATGCATGAGGCCATTGATCCAAGCAGTGATGACACCTGCCTGGTTGTGGAATGTGTAGAGCTGAGGAGAGTGCGGCACTTGATCAGCATTGATGACAGCCTCTCCTCCGAAAGACGCACGCTTGACCTTGCGGAGTCCAGGGAAGCGCCCAGATAATGTATCTGTTGTGTGGATTTGAGCACCGACTTGTTGTAGTTGACTTGCAACCCCAGTGAACGCAGCAGATTGAGACAGTAAGAGAGATGGCTCTGGAGTAGTGCAGGTGTGGAACTCTTTAGGAGCCAGTCATCTAGGTAGAGATAGACTTAGATCTTCCGCCTGCGGAGGAAGGCAGACACCACCGCCATGCACTTGGAGAACGTCCGGGGGCAGATTTGAGCACGAACAGAAGTACTCGATACTGGTAGTGCTGGCGAGAAATCTGGAACCTGAGGAATTTTTGATTTTTCAGTGAAACAGGAATGTGAAAGTAGGCGTCCTGCAGGTCGATGGCACACATCCAGTTTCCCTGGTGAAGATGTGGGAAAATCTGGTGCAGGGCTAGCATTCGAAATTGCTCTTTCCTTATAAACCTGTTTAGCAGGCGCAGGTCGAGGATAGGTCTGTACTCTTTGGCTACTCCTCGTTTTTGGACCAGGAAGTACCGTCAGTATACCCCCTGGTTGCGCTGGTGAGGTGGGACCTCTTCTATGGCCTTTTTGGAGAGGAGGGTAGACACTTTGCTTGGTAGTAGCAGATTGTGTTGTTGAGGAAGGTACTTCAGTTGCGGGGGCACTCGCGGGGGCAGGGGGGACATTTGAAATTCAACAAGTAGCTATGCTGCAGAATATTCAGCACTCATTTGTCTTTTGTCATGGTTTCCCACTCTTCCAGGTGAAAAACGATACTCCCTCCTACTAGAGGGCGAACGGGTGCAAAGGAAGCAATGCCTCACTGCTTGGGAGGCTGCTTGAAGGACTGTTGCTTGTTGTTTCCCCTTCCTCTGCCAGGACGCTTTTGCTGGAATTGAGACATCTGTTGGTTCGGGGATGACCATTGAGGGGTTTGAAACCTCTGTTGGAAGGGACGTTTGTGGTTCTGACAAAAGTTTGCGGAACTCCTTCTGCTTTTCCAGCCCAACTGCTTTTACCATATCCAGCTCGGCCTTCACCTTATTCATCTCCTCATCGGCATGAGCCCCGAATAAGAAGGATATATTAAAAGGCAGATTAAGGATCTTCTTTTGTGTGTCCGGCTTGTCTCTAACAGATTCCATGTGAGTAGCCATGGGCGGCGAGATCTGAGGCGTCCGCTACCGCGCTGATGACTTGATTGGCTACTAGATCGCCCTCCTGTAGGATCTCATGGAAGTCCTGCCGATCCTCTTTGGGGAGCTTTGAAGGCTTTGCAGGAGCTCTTCTATCCGGAGAGGTTCTGGAAGGGGAGAATGTCCGACAATAGTCGGAAACCGGACTTCTGCGGTCACCTGTTCCGATGCCCTCCAGCCATCGGGACGACAGATCGTATGCCCTCGGCTCACCTGCTCTAGATCTCTCTGGAGAAATCTGCACAATATGCAGCCCTGGTGATGATGACTGGGCTCTTGACGTCGATTAAGATCTTGACGTTGACTTGCACCGGGCCCCCTCTGTGGCCTCTGCAGTTTTCTCGCTAGATGTCGAACGCTTCGACGTCGATGAGGTCTGCGTCACCTTCGGCGTCTATGTGCGCGCTGATCCGCTAAGGGAACGCCGTCCAGTCCTCAACGTTAGTCTCGACGCCGATCGCCAACGACGTCGTGGGGATCTTGACAGACTTTCAACGGCGATGAGGAGACCTAGACATCGACCTCCCTCGAAGTCTGGTTGGCGTCGATCTCCTCGGCATCAAATGATGGGACCTCGACCCTGCTCTCGACATGTCCACTCGCGGCATGGTTTTCGCAGTCGTGTCTCTCTACTTCGACCCCCTCGAGGGTGGCAGAGTGTGTCTCGTCGTTGACGGAAGCCTCAACTGAGCTTTTTCAGGTCTCTCTGGACCCACAGCCTTTGAGCCCGAAGGGCTGTGCCTCGATGCAGGCTTACTTGCATGCGGCGGAGGGACTATGTCGAAACGGTGACTTGTCCCTCGACGCAGAAGAATGCCTCTGCCTCTTCGATGGCGATCGACGGCGAACATTCCGTCACTTATATTCTTCCTGGACTCAGGAGAGGTTGAACTACGCCGTTTTCGCTGTTGCTTGCTTGAAGAAGGCGCTCAGAAGTCTCCATGGTCACCTCCATGATGGCTTCTTTCCTTCTCCAGCTGGGCATGAAGTTTAATTCGTTCCCTCTCGCACAGAGTCCGTCTGGAAAACCTCTGGCAATGGTAACACTGGTAAGGGTTGTGTGAATTTGGAAGACACACAATACACCCCAAGTGTGGGTCTGACACTGCCATATACTTGCCACAGGAAGGACATTTCCTGAATAAAGCAGGCATTCTAACTGGAAAAAAATCTGGGAAATACCAAAATTCAGTAGAATAAGCCTCTGGGAATCTGAAAATGTCGAGTTTTCTGAGCAAATATCAAATTAAAAACTTTCAGTCAAAAAACTGAAGAGCTCAAACTCCAGGATCCTCACAGAAGGAACTGGAAAAATAACTGACCTGTCACCTGTGGTGCATCATGGGAGCAGGGGGTCTCCTGCAGGTCTTAAAGGCATGGTACCCTAACCCTTGAATGCCTTAAAGGCAAGGTGTCCGTTTCTTCTTTGTTTCATTGCTCTGCTATGCAGCCTACAGGCAACTGCCTGCAATTACAAGCTTTCCTTAAGGCAATAAAGCATTGTTGTATGATAATTTATCACTGCTTACTCCTTTCCTTATGAGTTAGGAGGGTATTGTTTTTTACAATGCAAACCTATGTAATGTTGGCAGTTTTGTCATGTTGGAAACATTCTAGGCTGCATGTATATGTTTTCACATATGTGTATATATATATTTTCTATATGCTCCGGGATCCCGCACATGGGCGGGAATTATTCAAAGATTATGACTATTGTTGAGTATAACCTGGATGAGAACCTTTCTGGACACCTGACAGAGGTCCAGGCCAACAGCAAACCAGAGGCAGAACACCGCCCCAAGCCGCAGCCATCCAAGAAACTCACCAGCGGCATACAGCCCACTAAGAAGAGCAAGGAACCTGGAAGGGGAAGTCTACCCTTCCCAGTATACGACAGGCTATCCAATAGCTACAAATACCCTACTTAGGGTAGGACGCGGCCCTCGAAGTACGGGAACCACACTTAGGGGAGAAATCCCGTCTCAGAGGACAAATTAGAAACCCTGCTGCAAAAACCACAGAAGGTTTAGTGATCAGCCAAAAAGAAATCTCTTGCCAAAGGGGGCTGAACCCCAACTAAAGAGGTAGGCCAACCCAGGACCCGGAGTGCACAGTATCTCTCACAGAAAGTGTAAAGTTCACCCCACACCAGATTCCAGGAGCAGTGGAATAACACCTTCCACTAAGACCCGGAGTATCAACATACCACCTACTGAGTAGGACAAAGCCGCATAAGAAGACGCTGGATGGCTTAGTCTGCAAGAGTATCAAACCAGCAGGACCCCGTCAAAAGGGAGGTCGACCAGACGCTCACTAATTTTCAGGAAAAACAGGATCGCGTAGACAAGCATGGTGATGGAGAGCCACAGAAGTGGCCATAGCACGGCCAATCGCATCAGCAACATCCAAATCTGTACAAGGAGTAAACGCGGTCAACTCTTTACCATTCAACACATGGGCCCGCAGATCAACACGGGCACCCTCATGAGAGACACGAGAAAGAAGGGACTCCACCGAACCCCACAGCCTAAGTAGCCCTGGTCAACACACAAAGTGTTAAACGCTCTCAAGGCAGTACTGGAAGAAGCGAAGACATTGCGTCGCCATGAATCTAACTACCGGACCTCCTGAGATGGAGGGAAAAACACCACAGGCAAACACAGAAAGGTAGTATGCAGTAGAGCGCCTTGAGTAGAAGGGTGGAGAGAAAGACAGACCGGGTCATGCAGTGCAGGCCGATGGCGGTGCAGTAGCGCCTGAGGCAGTGGATCGCCCGTGGCAGGGCACCTCCAAGCCCCCATAAGAGAATCATGAGTGACGCCTCAAAAGGAAGGAACAACTCTTGTCCACCAAAACCCCGGTGGAGAATCTCCAAGAGGTGGTCCGTAAGAAATAGAGTGACAGGTTCACCCATCCTTAGAATACCAGCAGCCGTGGAATTAGCCCAAACAAAGGCAACACTGGCCTCATTAAGGCACCATGGAGGTGAAAGCAATTCCTCCCTGGGTGACTATCACAGACTGAACCGCCCTTCCCCAATTCTAGGGGGAAGCGGCCAGCCCTGGCATAGTGGAGGATCCACTGAGGAATGAGGGGCCGAAAGGGCCTCAGAAGGAGAAAATACCGGTGGAGAAGCCAGCAGCAAGCCCAGGAAAGAAGGGTTAGAGGATCGTGGCTGCGGGGACATCGAAGAGCCCCCCCTAGGAGATGCCGGCAAAAAGGCAACTACACGGTCCCCTGTCTGCGGGGAGGAACACATCGACAGATGACAGACCTCCGGAGACGAAGGGCCAACAGGGGACGAATCCAGACCCCGGCACGGCTCTGTGGAGGTCGTCAGCAACACCTGATCGGAGTCAGGCGGCGCCGGAGGAGCACTTGAGGCACCAGCATGGCCCCAGACGGAGCAGCCGCCCACACGAGGACGACTCTGAAAAGCACCCCAAGACCGCGCCTCTACCTATGACTCCAGAGCCAAGGAGGGAGGTCCTGGCGCCGATCCGGCGCCAGCTCGGCCTCTGATGAGGCAGCTGCCTGCTCAGAGGGTCGAGGGGAACCCGGGGACAAGCCTAGGGCCCCGGCGATCATCTGTGACACCACAGGGACCCCCGTAGTGATTTGCGGCGAGACAGGGACGCTAGGTGCAGAAGAGGGGAGCCCTGAAGGACCACACCCCTACGGCGCCACTCTCCTACGACCTGGAGACGAAACCTTCGGGGCCAGAGCCGCAGCCAGGGAAGTCCCCGCACGAGGCAAGGGATCCGCGAACGTCTCACGAGGTGGAGAAAGGCCCAAGGAAGCTTGCAGAGCCACAGCGTAGGCTGTCATTTGGGCCCTAGTCACCTCAACGCCGGGAATTGGCAGATAGGGAGGCGGGGGCACATCCCGGGGGAGCAGGCGCCCACCGTGAAAGGAGGACAAGGCCTCGAGATAAACTGAAGGACCTTCCCAACGTGAGCCACGCCCTTGGGGCTGCGGCGAAAGACTGTCGCAGACAAAAACGGCGGTTCCTTGCTTTCAAGGTAGGGGACGGATGCGGAGAGGACACCGACCTGGATAAGCGTGCGGACAGCAACTTCACCCGGCGCTCCTGCCCCGACTTAGTCTTAAGGTGCTGGCCTGCGTTGCAGCTCTCCGAGTAGTGATGTCCACCCAGGCAACACACGAAAACTGGTAAGGGTCCGTCGCCGACATGAAACGTGCACAAGATGGACACGTCTTGAAGCCCGTAGGCATTCGCACACTGTTCCAAACGTGAAACAAGGGGAGACAGAGGGAGAGGAAGGGAGAAGGTACAGAGAGATAAAGAGAGGATGGAGACAGAGCGCCGACGAGAGGGAGAGTGCAAGAGAGGGATGAGAGAGAGAGGGACGAAGGAGACAGCGGGAGGGAGGGGGAAGAAGGCAGAGAAAAAAACCGAATGAGATGTAGAACGTAGAGCCAGCAAGAGGGTAGAAAGAGGGAGTGACAAGTGGAGAGAGAATAAAAAGTAGAGAAAGAGGGAGGAGAGGTCGGGAGAGGAGAAAGAGGGGCATGGCAATACAGAGTTAAAGGAGAAAGTTCATGTAGGACCATGGAGAGATAGAGACAGTATAGATAAAAGAAGAAACGGGCGTGGGGAGAAGCAAGAAAAAGGAAGGATAAGAGAAAAAACAGTCATAAAGAGATAGGGAAGAGACAGAAAGAGGGGCAGCAAAAGTAGCAGTGGAAGGGGGCCAGGGGGGAGCGGTGAAGAGACGGAGAGAGAGAGAAAGTGAGAGAGGAGGAGGCACAAAAGGGAGAGGTGGGGAGAGAGGTGGCTTAGCAGCGAGCACCAGACAGGAATGAGGAGTTGGAGGAAGGGAGATGGCCCGTGGACTTTATTTCCCTGTTAAAACTTTAGACAGACTCTCCCTGCGGACTGCTCGGGCTCCGGCCTCTACCTACCCTTGCACTATTTTAATCCTTCGCCTTTAAAACCGTCTCCTGCATTCTGACTCGGCGTTCAGGCTCTTGTCTCACCTCTTCTGTGCGCTGGACTGCATGAAGATGGCGCCACCTGCAGGGGGCAGCACCTCGGACCGGGACCTGCCTGCAGGGGGGCCCTACTGCCGCTGCTTGTGCCTGGCGGCTGTAGTGAAGTGGTGGTAAACCCCGCCATGCCTTAAATACAGCGTGAAGCATTTCCTAAGCGTGGAAGTTTAAAACAGGACACCGAGCCGCGTGCGCACATGCAAGCCTTTGTTTACAAGACAACGAAAGTGCCCGGGAACACCCTGTGCGAAAGCGATGCCACCGCTTCCTGCGTTACTAAAGAGGTGATCAGATCTCTGGCAAACCTCAAAGTCCCCAGGCCAAACTTAACGAGGCAGAGAAGGGTGGAGGGAGAGAAAAAACACAAGCGCAGCAGAGATGCAAACAGGGTCTCCAGAGAGGACTAAGGTGGGAGTGGAAGCGGGGAGGAAGGAAGGAAGAGAACAAGAAACCTGGTAGGAAATAAGGAGTGAGGAAGAAGGAAAAGATTGACGGTGAAAGTCTGGAGGGAAAGAAGTAGAGAGAAACAAAAGTAAAGTAGGGACGGGAGCAAGGTGGGAGGGAAGGGATAAGAAATAATAGGCTGTCCTGTTTTCAGTTTCTATTTTTGGTAAATTCTGGTGGGGTTTTTTCAGTGTTTTCAATATCTTAAAAAACAGTTATCAGTTGTTACACATTTTCAGGCCACTAAAAACAAAAGAAAAAGTGTTTTTCCGGTGTTTATGGAATGTTTTGCTTTTATCATTGCTTGTTTTCTGCACTGAAAGAACATGGTAAATAGACAGTGTACGTATAATGTAGATGAGGTCCAAAGAGATTTTTGCAAATTAATCTTATTGTAGTACACCATTCAATACTTCTTCAGTGAGTCTTTGGTCATGTGCGCTTGTGCTTTCCTTCCCATGTGAACCTCTGTGAAAAGGCCCTCTCAGCATTCATAGCCCCTTGGGCTGAGAACCGTCAGCTAAGGGACACAGTTGGGATGACTTTCTTTGATGCCACATAAAGCACAAAATGATAAATATTTACATTTTAGTTCCTGGGCATAAGAAAACAGTGCACCAGAATGGACTAAAAAGTCAATAGCATCCCTCATTAACTCAGATGATTGTAAAGATGCTTTCAGCATACCATCTAACAAGTGGCAAGGATCTCCTACAGGGAATCACTTCAGCTTGGGTATCAATTTTGACAGGTCATCACACACATTTTTTATATACGTAGCTGAATCACTACAAATACAAACAATACCACTCCAATCTTTGTTGAACTTGGAAATAACCTTTTTTGCAGAGCATAACAAGTGACACTGAATTCCATGTTTTCCAAAAGTCTGGTGTCACGTTTTCACCACTATCCCAGATGCTTGGTGATATATATATATATATTTGTCACTATACCTTGCATTTAACTTTTAAAGCCTGAGGAGTTGGCAATTCACCTACTATCAATACTGACCCACTAGAAACTATGGTCTGATGTATTAAGGGTTTTTACCCATTCTCTGTGGGTAAATGTGATGACACATTAGGAAAGATTTTTATGAAACTAGCCATTTTACCGATCAGTGAAAGAATCAAATGCAGCCAAAATATCAAATGTGAGTTTGATATGTCCTGATTCTCTACAGTTTATAAAATAATTAAACTAAACCTAAAACGTGAAACTAAACCTTGCATCTTTAGACCAAAGGCCATAAAACTGAAAAAAGTAAAAGGAAGAAGAAACAATATTCTAGTGGCATCCTTAAAGAACAAAACTCAAGCAGAATAATGTTAGCCAGTCTTTCTTACTGCTAGCTTGTATGACAAAGTTACACTTTATTGACCCCTTCAGTAAGAACAAAATGACTCTTTAACTTTATTTTTCCTTTCTTTGAATGGCATTTAGTTTGTGGTTGTGCAGGTGTTTTTTCAGTGTTTATATGTTTTCACCGGTGAGGGCTATTTTTATTTCAGTGGGGTTTATCAGTTATTATAGGTTTAAACCTAAAACCCCACAGCCTAGAAATAAAGTAGGAAGGAAGGAAGGAAAGAAAGAGTAGTGGAAAGGAGCAGCAGATGGAGAGGGTCTAAGAGCGAGGGGCTGTGCCTAGCACACTCACATGCAAGATACTCGAGACCTGGGACAAGCATGAGTTAGTTGCTAGTACTTCAGCCTGTCGTCCCTGCCCCGCCCGCTCAGCGCCGACCTTCAGAAGCCTTCAGGGGTGCTGCTACTCCCACAGCTTCTTACAAGGGAAAGTAATCCTGTTCTCAATGAGGGAGACTACCCCTCAATATTTCCGGCGTGAAGGTATCACCGCCGCCGACTTATTCACTGTGAAAACCAGAAGTTCGGGAGTGTCACGCCGGTCGTGGGGCGGGACTTCCACCTTCTGCAGGAAGCCAGCGCCCACGGAGTGGCTGGCCCAGAGGAGCAGTGGTGACACGGGGCTCCCATGCCTGAGGGAGAGCCCCGCTGTGGCGATAGAAGTAAGAAGCCCTGGGTCAGAAGTAGCGGCTGAGGCCGCAGATGCAAGTGCAGGGCTCCCATGAGTGAGGGAAGCCCCGCGTGTGCCAGGTAATGCTAAGCAGAGGAGATGAGACCAGGGGAGTCCTGAGGCTGACAGAGCCTGTAGCAGCGACAAAAGAGCCTGGTGAGTGGGGCTTAGTTGTACCGTTGGGGCTGGTGAGTGGGTTTGTGTTGTATTGATTGAGTACGCATGCACTGGCTGGGGGCGGCTGCTACATGTGTGCGCATTCAAAACTCTCGCCTCAAGCCTAATCAACATGGCACCAAGCAACAGCGTACACGTGCACATATCATACATTACATGCAAGCACGTCGTCACAAGAGCGTACACCCGTGCAAATCGCCAAAAGCACTGCTCGTGCCCATCTCCTGTCCCACTTCCAAGGCCAGCCCACAACAATAAGCCTCGCTGGCGACAGCGCTTCACGCTGCGTATGCCAGGCTCGACCTAAAAAGGGATAGAAGGCCTGAAAACAGGCCAGAGCTCAACCGGATTCACGTTTCAAGGGGAAAGAGAAAACGGACGTAGGCACGCCGGGGTGGGACTTATGTATCCTCGCCGACGTCGCGGAAACGAAGGACGTCAGGGCGGAGTCGCGTGGTGCCGTCCCCCCGGCACGTAGGGATGCTGTGGCAAAAAAGTTTTCCGGGTCCAGTCTCACGTCTGGGGATAATTCTACGTGAAGGAATCTGCGGCTAATAGTCTCTATCAGATAACACTATCAATGCACATGCGGGTACACTCACAGTCCATTCCAGCTATTTCACATACATGACAATTAACCCCTGGGACGGCAGAACCTGCAAAATTCTCACCTGGAATGTATTTGGGTTAATTATTCCTAGAAAGGAGAGGATGAAAAATGCAGAAAAACACAGACAGAAAATGGACATTGTGTTTCTTCAAGAGACACATATCCCACGTCATTCAGATCTAGAAATGAGTGACCCTGTGCTTCACATTCCCCCACTTGAACTACGCCAGTAGCAATCCTCAACAAGCGGGGCACACCCTTTAGACTGACCCATGCAGTGAGAGATGATGCAGTTAGATGTCATCATACAAGGTGTCCTCCACTCCAAGCACATCACCTTGGTGAATGTATACGGGCCAAATACGGATTACCGCTGCCTCCTCCGGGTAAACATCCAGGAGGTAGCACCTAAATCAATCATTTGGGGCATAGACTTTATATAAACCTTAATCCACTATTCAATAAATCACACCTGTCACTCAAGGACTGCTCTGCCCCCAGTAAAACTCAACAATATCATTAGTGACCATGTACTGGTGGACATATGGCAGCGCAGACACCAGACCATGGAGGAGGGAACCTTCTACTCAACAGTCCATGTCATGCTGTCGAGATTAGACTACTGGCTCATCAATTTCGACATCAGCCCCCGAGTAGGAGAGGTGGTGAACTGCATGCTATCAGACCACTTCCCTTTAGTGCTTGAAGCTGTACTACCTGTAGGAGAGTAGGGTCTGCAATCCTATGATCACCCAGATTTTTTGCTTTTGTTTCACTGGTTTACGACTTTCTCTGGCTGTGGGCCTGCCAATCAGACCCACAGCCTAGCTGTTCTCTCACTAAATTGACATGTGTACCTTAGGTGCATTATCCAATTGGTACTGGGCCACCTTATCAGACCCTGTAACTCAGG
Source organism: Lissotriton vulgaris (assembly GCF_964263255.1). Classification (NCBI taxonomy): domain Eukaryota; kingdom Metazoa; phylum Chordata; class Amphibia; order Caudata; family Salamandridae; genus Lissotriton; species Lissotriton vulgaris. The sequence continues at coordinate 1,191,142,932 of NC_141695.1, read as the reverse complement.
GCATAGGTGTACCCAGGGCCTACCAGGGGCTGAAGCATGTATTATGCCACCCCTGGCTGGCCATCTAAATCTGACACAACTGGCTGCACGACAGCTGGGGCAAGGTGGTGTAATCACCCTTTGCTTTAGCTATAGTATACCTATATCTGACCCTAAAAATGGACACACAGATTCCTATCAGTCACTCCTATGGCAGGCCTTGACAATCCTGAAGGCAGAGTGCTTGGAATTGTGTGAGATGGTGCTCTGGCATGAGCTGAGCGACGTTTGCAGCTTGCGGAACCATGTCCTAATAGCTGTTCCATGATAACGCATACCATATACTCTTAAGTGCATTATAATCCTCGCGGTTAAATGCTATCTTTGGTATCGCTTTATCAAAACATGTCGAGTAAGGTGTCATACGAATTGGAATACTAACCCCTCGCCAATTCTGGCGACGGGGTTAGCATTCCACCCTTTTAGAGGGACACGACATGTATGTAACGGTGAACCCCGGTTAAAGTTAACTCGAGCCTCAGCATCACAAAATGGATGCTGCCACCACAGACACAAGTCTGACCCCCTGCAGCTGGGAGTCCTTCCAGCGAGGGGAGCTTGGACAAAGGGTTTCCTGTCAGGGGCGGTGCTAGCACCATCCCAGACAGGGTTTTGTGTATCCTGGGTAGGCAGGGCTTTACAGGAAGGTGACTGCAAGTGGCACCCCGGTGCTCACTACGCATCTGCCGGCTAGAACCAGTTCCAGGGGCACACCAGCCCCTGAGCTGGGGAAAGTCGGGCATGGGAGAGGGGTGTAACCACCCCCCTTCCTGGTCCCACCCCTAGGGCAGGACCTAGTCGCGTACCCACCCCTTTCTTTAGGATAAAGGCAGGAGCGGGGACCCTTCCAAATTAGATCATCTTTGAATCAAGAAACTACTTTCTACGAAAGGAACTCTCGACTTCTTCTTAAGATTTCTCCCTTGTGGCTAAGGAGTAGTCACCCTGCATCCGCAGGCACCATCTAAGAACTCTGCGGTTTGCTGCACGTCCTTCCTCCGGAATCCGACCGACCAGCACGACGAGACCCCGCTTCCCTGGCACCTCGGACCTCCACCTACCTCTACAGCTAAGCTGAGAACCGTAGGTGCGACGAGACCGAGGGACCGGCCATCATCAGAACTGCACGACTTCTATCCAGCACGACCGCCGAGGGATCCTCTGGTGAGTGCTTTGGGGTCCGAGAAGCCCCGACCCCGAGCAGCTCCAGCACCGAAGTCCAGCCCCCCAGCATCCACGAGATCTGCGTGGGGCCCTTCTGCTTTTTGCTGTTCACCGCGTTGTCTGGCTACTAGCCCGCTGGCTTGTGGCCTTCCCGACGACGACCGACGACGACCACACTGCTGGTCTGGTTGCTCCAGACTGGCCCTTGCTCCCTTCCAAAAGAGGAGCACCCTGGACCCTCCTGGTCCACTCCAGACGCCATTTTAGGTCCACCGCGTGGGCTTGAATTTGCCAAGGCTTTGTTGCCCAATCCTGGGTCCAGCGACGCCGACAGCTTCATCCATCGTGGGACAGCTCGCTCCTCCATCCTTGTCGCCGACAACGCCTCCTGGTCCGTGAGCTCTGCAGAGCACAATGGGAGTCTCGGTAACAAAAATAACATAGCAGTAGGTACAAAAGAGAAAGAAAAAGGCCTAGTCCTCATTCCCTTTTGTAGCATATTGGCTATTGCAAGATATGCTATGACACAAAATTTGTTTTTTATGGCTAACTGCTTGCTACTCTGATACAAAAGCATGGGAATCTATGAAAGTTCCAATACTGGGGCAAGAAAACAAGTTAATTACCTGTAACTTTAGTTCCCCAGTATTGGTAACTTTCATAGATTCCCATGCGCCCACCCACCTCCCCGGGTAAAGCTCAGCCTTCAGCAGATATGGTGACTGTTACACAACGGTTACTACGAAAATCTGAGGCTCTGAGGTTCCTTCAGGAGGGTTCTATGGGGTGAGGCTCTTCTTATTGGCTGATGCCTGATTTGGTCTCTTTTACACAAAGAGGCAGATATTCTCCAGAAGGGAATGATGCCTAGGCCTTTTTCTTTCTCTTTTGTACCTACTGCTATGTTATTTTTGTTACTGAGACTCTTATTCCGACGACGGGAATGATACAAAAGCATGGGAATCTATGAAAGTTACAATACTGGGGCAAGCACAGTTCTGGTGTCAACCTCCCAAGCATCGGGCTCATCTTGCAGTAGAGAAGGATGTTGCTCATCAAATTCCCTTAACTACAGTATTATGAGGAAAACGATATGCAGACAGCAAAGAGATCCAACCATACAGTGGCCTATACAAGTATGGAGTGGGAGGGGCTAAGGAAAAAGGTCAGCCTAAAAATACTAAACACTTCACTCACCCTCCGTCTGCACAACCACCATTTCCTAAAACATCTCAACAGGTGGCACAATCCCAACTTACAGATTGTTCGAATGTAGAGTCGGTATCAACAAGATACCTTTTTGACCATTGAGCACCTTCTGCGACACTTTACCGTTGCTCATTTCAACACTCATTTACTTTAGACAAAAAGCGAGGAGCAAAAAACTGAGCCTAGCTTCCCAAGTGAACCCGAATGACTCAAAACATCCAGAACTTGCTGCTGCACCGCAAACACCGGAAAAAGAAACTGATAGAATAGGACTGGGGCAGAGGACGAGTACAGTCAATTAAACAGTGGCTATTAGAGATAACATATTGCAAAGAACAACTTTAACTCTACTAAAAACTCCTCTGGAAAGCCTCTCATCCCAGAGACCTATGAACCCCCCCCCCCCCCCCTTCCACTGCTATCTGGTGCAGAAGGTCAGCACAGATGAGTAATGACGAAATGTGGGTGATCTATGAAACTATGAACCTGATGTCAGGATTTTTGGGGGTGAGAGGATCTCGCACTGCAATAAAAGGTAATTTGCACTCATGATGTGACTTGATATGGTAAAATCCTCGCTGTCCATTTATTTTAGTTCATTCTTTTTGTTGTGTAAATGCATTTAAACTAAAGAAAACTAATAAAAGGAATATGCTACTTACCAGTATGCATCTGTTCTTGGCATGTAGGGCTGCTGACATTCATATCTGTGCATAGATCGCCGTCTAGAGTTGGGTCCGGATGATTGCACATTGTTGTCCTGGAAGAGTCTTCGCAGTATCAGAAGATAGGTGGCTCCTCCCCTGGACTACAGTTCGCATGGGCATCCTCTCCATCCTCAGATTGTTTTTCGCCATTGTGGCAGAGATGGAGTATGATACGGTGAGTGATGACCATGCCTGAGATTAATTCTGAGTGCTACAGCTGCGACAGGCACCGGGGAGGAGGGCGGGCGATATGAATGTCAGCAGCCCTACATGCCAAGAACAGATGCATACTGGTAATTAGCATATTCCGTTCGAGGCATGTGGGCTGCTGAATTCATATCTGTGCATAAAATAACGAATATGCTACTTACCAGTATGCATCTGTTCTTGTCATGTAGGGCTGCTGACATATCTGTGCATAGATCGCCGCCTAGTGTTGGGTCCGGATGATTGCACATTGTTGTCCTGGAAGAGTCTTCGAAGTATCACGAAATAGGTGGCTCCTCCCCTGGACTACAGTGCGCATGGGCATCGACTCCATCCTCAGATTGTTTTTAGCCATTGCGGCCAAGATGGAGTGAAACTCAGTGAATGATGACCATGCTAGAAGTATATGTGAATTCTGCAGCTGCTACAGGCGCCGGGGAAGAGGGCGGGCGATATGAATGTCAGCAGCCCTACATGCCAAGAACAGATGCATACTGGTAAGTAGCATATTCGGTTCGAGGCATGTGGGCTGCTGAATTCATATCTGTGCATAGAATACATAGCAGTCCCTCCATTAACGGCGGCCGCCCGTGCCAGCTGCAGCAGTTTGGACAAGTGTTTTGAGAACAGCCTGCCCTACAGCTGCCTGCTGTTTGGAGTACACATCAACACAATAATGCTTTGTAAATGTGTGTGTGGTAGACCATGTGGCTGCTCTACATATGTCTTCCAAAGGAATGTTTCCAAGGAATGCCATAGAGGCCCCCAACTTCCTGGTGGAGTGGGCCCTTGGTGGAATGGTGAGAGTACGTTTTGCTTTCAGATAGCAGATCTGGATACATTTAACGATCCACCTAGCAATACTAGCCTTGGAAATAGGGTTACCTTTGTGGTGTGGTGCAAAGGCGACAAAGAGTTGCTTAGTCTTCCGAAAATCCTTGGTCCTATCTATGTAATACATCAGGGCCCTTTTGACGTCAAGGGTGTGGAGCATTCTCTCCGCCAATGACTCAGGATTTTGGAAGAAAACAGGCAATTCAATAGTTTGGTTGATATGGAATTGAGACACAACCTTGGGAAGAAATTTAGGGTTAGTGCGAAGCACCACCCTGTTAGAATGAATTTGAATAAATGGCTCTTGGATAGTTAGGGCTTGTAGTTCACCAACTCTACGTAGCGATGTAATCGCTATGAGGAAAGCCACTTTCCACGTCAAGACCTGAATCTCGCAGGAATGCAGTGGTTCAAAGGGAGGACCCATCAGCCGGGTGAGGACCACATTGAGGTTCCACTCCGGAGCTGGTGGAGTCCGCGGAGGAATGACTCGTTTGAGCCCTTCCAGAAAAGCCTTAATGGCAGGCACCCTTAAGAGGGAGAGGTGCTGCCTATTCTGGAGATAAGCGGCCATCGCAGATAGATGTATGCGAATGGAAGCATAGGCCAGATTACATTTGTACAGATGGAAAAGGTAACAGATGATATTCTGAATAGACGCATCTAGCGGGTTGATGTTGTGGTCTGCACAATAAATGACAAACCGCTTCCATTTTGCCGCATAGCATGCTCTGGTGGTGGGCTTCCTTGCCTCCCAAATGATGTCCATACAGTCAGAAGGCAAGTGTAGGTAGCCAAACTCTAAGACCTCAGGAGCCAGATCACCAGGTTGAGCTGTTGCGGATCTGGATGCTGAATGTCGCCATGGCTCTGCGTCAGAAGGCTGGGTGTGAGACGTAGCCTCTGATGCGGTACCACGGACAGCTCTAGAAACGTGGTGTACCATGGTTGGCGAGCCCACGTTGAAGCAACCAGGATGAGAGTCATCGAGTGCTGCCTGAGCTTGCGTGCCCCCAGTGGTATCAGAGGTGCTGGGGGAAAAGCGTACGCAAATTTGCCTGACCAGTTCATCCATATCGCATTGCCCTGCGACTGTGGGTGTGGGAACCTGGCGGCGAAGCTTTGGCATTTTGCGTTCTCCCTTGTGGCGAACAGGTCTATCTCTGGATGACCCCACCTTCGGAAGTACGGTTGGAGTACTGATGGATGTATCTCCCACTCGTGCATTTGGTGGCTGTGCCTGCTGAGCAGGTCCGCCATCTGATTGTCCTTGCCCGGGAGGTGTTCTGCCATGAGGAAGATGTTCCTCTGAATGGCCCACTTCCACATGCTCTGAGCCAGATGAGACAGCTACGGAGAGTGTGTTCCTCCCTGCTTCTGAATGTAGTACATGGCCGTCATGTTGTCCGTCCGGATCAACACGACCTTGTTGCACAGATGTACTTTAAAGGCTTTCAGTGCCATGAAGATCGCCATCAGTTCCAGAACATTGATGTGCATCTTCCTCTGCTGTTGCGTCCATAGACCCTGCACAGTGTTATGGAGTACACGAGCAACTGCGGTTCGGCCTTGCTCATCGCTCGAGTCGTCATCGACGGCTCCGATGGCTTGTGCGTCGTCTCCTACCTCGACAACGTCTTCATCATGGACGTAGTCTTTTTCTTCGTCCTCATCGTAGTTAGCGTTCTGCTCCGACACAGGATGTGACTGTTGTTCAGGATCCTCCTCATAGACGCCCTCGTCGTCTTCAGCCTCGAAGATGTTCTCCGGGTCGGGCGCAGTTTTCTGCGCCGACTGTCTCGCGGCACGTCGAAGCCGAAGTGTTTTCTTAGACCGGAACCGAGAACAGGCCATGCAGCTGGCCTCGTCGAGGTCCGGGGATAGGCATTTATTGCACACCGGGTGCACATCGATGTGAGGGTATTTAGAGTTGCCAACAGGGTATTTAGAGTTGCAAACGGGGCATCGTTCCATTGTCGATCGCTGACGGGGCCTTTGGTGTCGAAAAAAGGCACGCGGCCTTAGACGTCCAGCTCGAAGAACCGGAACAAGTACGTGCCACCGAACGAAAAGACAATACCGACGCCCCAAGGCCTTTTGGCCTTGTGAAAAAGTGTTTTATATTGATTCCAAACTTGAGTTAAGAAAGTACATCCGAACCCAATGCGGAAAAAAACAATCTGAGGATGGAGAGGATGCCCATGCACACTGTAGTCCAGGGGAGGAGCCACCTATCTTGTGATACTTCGAAGACTCTTCCAGGACAACAATGTGCAACCATCCGGACCCAACACTAGGCGACGATCTATGCACAGATGATTTCAGCAGCACACATGCCTTGAACACAATGTTAACTAGAGGTCACTCCCTGGGGATTGTGAGCTTCACATCGACATGATCGCGATTCCTACACAATCTGCCCTAGTAATCAAACACAGTTACTGCCAGAATACAACAATCCATTTCCACAAACAAATCCTACATCCAGCAGCACATCGGAGAAAAAAAAGCTAAAAAACATTGCTAAAGTAATTAAAGGGGCAATACAAAACCACAAAATGTAACCAATATCTTGTCAAACCAATAAAATGAATAAGCAAATCAAGCAGTTTCCTTACCAGCAACTAGACAACTTCCAAGCTTAGCTTTTAGCAGCATCTAATCACTGGCATAACTTTAGACAAATATGTTACAACTTTCCAGTAGCAAGTCATTAAATGAATCAGATAGTGTGTTTGCATTTATTACACACAATATTCTATGAGCTCTGCAGCAGTGAAAAGCATAAGCATAAACCTCCAAATCCACTCTATAAGCACATCACCTAATTTGCAGAAACTTCAGATACGAAGACTGACCTCGACAGTTTGAGACTGTTCTAGTTCTCCCTCCTCTGACTCTTCTTCCTCCTCCTCCTCTTCCTCATCCTCGTCCTGTTCATCATCTTCATCCTCCACTTCCTCATCATCGCTGCAAGAGCTGGCCAAAATTTGCTGCGGGAGGGATTGCAACAACTCCTCCAAAGGAAGTTCACTCTCCAGCTTCAGTTGCTCGATTTCTCGCTGCTGTGTCTCCAAATCATTACCTTCTTGCTGCTCTTCAACCTCAATAGTCTCCTCATCATCCTCTTCTTCCTGAGGCTGAAAATCCCCATCTAAAAGAGAAGATCACACATTTTAAAGTGACGAATCGATGACATGTGCATGTCACTTAGGCCATGGATACGCTAGAACATCTCCAACATACCCCCAACAAAATGATCACTATGCATTAAGGACTGAGAAAACTCAGGAAAATCAGTTTAAAAGCAAATGTGGTTTTACAAGAATCCGCTCTCTTCCCTGTAACATTCGTTAACTTGCCTGCACAAGAAGAAAGGCCCAGAAGTATTTTGTCATAGACAATTAAGTGATGGTAATCTTTTAAGGCTCATGATGCAAAAGTCACTTCAAACATGAATGCCCAATGAGAAAGTTCAAACTCCCAGACTACTATATACCATTCTAATGCTCCCAACATGCGTGGTTTAAGTGCTGCATATGCGAACAGAGGATGTCCGACAGTGTTGTCAAGATGAGATCATAATTAGCACCTGGACAGGATTAGGTCATCTGGTCTTAAGTGAGGACTGGCAGCCCAGATTGGAGTAGCAATAGTTCAGGATATATTTTTCAGTTAATGAGAGGTGAGAGGCAGGATCATATGAAGAGGACAGCAGATACTTTTGCAAAGGGGCAGGTGAAAGATCATGAAAAAACTGAAAAAACAGGACTATGGTCAAAGACAACAGCAGCTGAGGTTCAGCTCGGGCTAGCAGAAGAAACCCAGGCAGGTGGAAAAGCCAAAATTGCAGCCACTGGGGGACAATTACAAGGCACTAAAAATTAATAAGTGAGGAAAAAATAAAACTTTAAGCATTTAAGTGGCACAGTAAACATTCTATAAAAAAAAAAATCAGGAGAACACTAAATATCAGAGTAAGGGTGTTTCTACCAGCACACAGGGAAAACGATGCAACAAAATCATAAAAATAATCTATTTAGTTTTACAGGGTAGCTGAAGCTTTCTGAACAATGTGATCAGGCCAGGGCATTGAAAGAAAAGGAAGCTTAGGAGAGTTTTTTCAAGAAGATTCCAAATTCTATATGCAAGGCTCCCTTTGTAAAGTTAAAAATGCAAAATATAATTCCAGAGTGTGCAAAAAAAACTAGCACATCTTAGCTGATCACCAGTATTTGTTCTGGTCTTGCTGCAGTATTAAGCTACAATTTTACAATTGGGTTTTGCGGCTTGGCAGTCTTGGGTCAGAGAGAGGGAACCTGGTAGCCTACTGGCCAACAACCGCATCCTGCCTTGAGGGCACTTTCTGAGCATAAAAGAGGAACCCAGACATGTTTAGAGGAAGGACCAAAGATGCACTGCCCTGCTGCACAGAGGGACCAGCAAAGAGAAGCTGCACAGACTAGGATTGCGCCTGCGCGCCTGGGTGCTAGTGAAGAGAAGGGCTGTTCCTGCCATGGAATGCTCAAGGAGAATCCGTCTCCAAAGCCCAGTCAAGCCAAAAGAACTCAGAGGGACAGCTGACTGGCCTCCTGTTTGCAGCACACCAACAGAAATCTGAAGAAGCCTGCTAGGGAAAATTATTAGCCCAAAATTTCAATTCGCAACCACTGCTGCTGTGCAGCACCTTGAACCGAGAGCCAACGCACAGAGTTGCACCACAGTTCGTTGAGCCCGGGAGTGCTGTCAGAGATGTGCTGGGAACCTCAAAAGGAGCATTAACATCCCAAAAAAGATTGGCTTTTGACCGTGGCAATGTCCGACTGGTAGTCCAGAGCTAACTGGACTTCAGCCAGACTGGAGAGGACTTCGTGGGACGAAGACACTACAACTAGGACCCCTCACTATCTTTGTGGACCGAGTAATCCCTGCAGGAAAACCCCCATTGACGGGTCGCATCCATAGCATCCTTAAGAGCAACATCAGCAACTTTTATTGATTGCATCAGGACCACTCAATAGGAATGTAATGCGGATAAAGTGCCTGGAACTGCTTAAGGACTGCTTCTCCAGACTGCATTTGAATAAGAATTTAGACACAAGAACAAAAAATATCCACCAAGAGTTCCAGATATATAGGTTTTACAACCAATAATAAATCTAAGCAATGTCACTCAACCCCGAGCAAGCCTTGGCAAAGTCAATGAATTTGACACTTAGAAACATTTTCAAACAACACTTAGGTAAGAGTTAACACAGTCAGTTAAAGGTACTCTATAGAGATCTATATCTCTGCAACCATTGGTGGATCTTCTTCACCTAAACAATAAAGTGCTGTAGGAAGCTGGCTCTGTATATACTATACCAAAGTAAGGGTTTAGTGTGCACATAGTCCAATGAAACCCCAACAATAGGTAAAACTAGATAATACCTTACTCTCCATATGTGGTATTGTGGGCAAGCAGTAAGGCATTATCTGAGGGTAGTGTTGAGCATTTATTGTACACACAGGCAAAAAATGATGTCACACTCAGACTGAACTCAGACCAATTAGTTTTGTATAAAATTCTTATTTAGTGTATTTTATTTCCAGAAACAAGCCAAGCCTTGTACAGGTATGTGTAATAGTACTTTGCAATAATTATGCAGTTAAATAAAGTTTGAATGTAATTGAATTCGCTACAGGTAAGTTATTTGTTTATAAAACAGTTTGAATTACTTTTCGAGTTACTTTTTCTACTCTGTGTGCTATGCCTAGATATCACACTGGGACATTTTCTAGATAAAGGGTAAGTAAATCAGTTTTTGTACATATGCACTTTAAGGTTTCATACAAACCAACTCCATACTTAAGAACAATTTTCCCAAGACAGCACTCAATGCAATCCTATCGGAGCAAACAATGTTATCGAATTAACAGTAAGTACTTCGTTTTGGAAGTTGATTTTATGGGCTTAGAACCAGGGTTCCCACAGGGGCAAGGATGCACTCTCAACGCACCCTCAGCAGTACTAGGGCAGACTGGAGAAGAGTGCTGAGGTCCAATGTTATCCAAAGAGGGGTAGGGGGCCTCCGGTTGATGGCTGCTCACGAGCAGGCCACAAGATTGTGGAGCAAAGCTTCGGGACTTAGGCTCAGGGCAAAGTGGGATCCAATGTAGCACACAAAGAGCACCGACAATGTGTGAGAAAGTGCCATCTTTCTTGCATGGTATGCCCCCACTTTTTGCTGAATTGCTGATGTACTTTGACTGAGTGTGCCCTGGGCTCCTGCCATTCAGGTGCCCAGGGCCTGTGTTCCTTCCCTAAAACTATGTTAAAATCTAAACCCAAATGGCATCTCTGGCCACATGTCAGTCCCTGGTAAGTGGTACCTAAGGTACCCAGGGCACTGTGACCAGATAAGACCCCTAAGGGCTGCAGCACTAATTGTGCCACCCTTAAGGGCCCTGTACCCTGACACTCACACACTGCTTTTGCAGGCTGAGTGCCTTGGTGCTTATTTAAAAAGAGAGTCGACATGGCACACATTGCTGTGTGCCATGCCCACAAACACATTGCCCTGGCATACATCAGCCACCCCTCTAGCTGGGTGCATTATGCAAGTGGTGTGGGCACAGGTGCATGAGCCCTGTGACCCTACAGTACCATGGGCCATTCCTGGGCACTAAGTGCAGTGATGCCATTAATAGTATATGGTGCTGGGAGATTGTCATTACAAACTCAACAGCATCATAATGTCTACACTGAATACTGAGAAGTTTGATATCAAAACTCTCAGCACATTAAACCCGCACTGATGCCAGTGTGGGATTTAATGCCAAATGCACCACAAAGGGCATCCTAGAGATGCGCCCTGAAACCTAACCAACTCCCAGTGTCCTGACTGCATGGCTACCGAGGCTGCCACCACCAGACATGTTTCTGGACGCCTGGGTCGAGAGCCTGTCGCTCTCGGGGCCGGAAAAAATGCACATCCTGGGACGAGGTACCAAGCCTCCTCCCCCAGGATGGGCAGGGGAAGCTTCAAAGGCATGCCGCCTTCGTGAGCTTCTCCAAGCCACTTGCTGTACCCAGCAACTGGTCCCCACCGGTTCTGACCCCCACTTTGGTGGGAAGACAGGCGGGAAACATTAAGTGAGGAAAGGGGGGAGAGGCGAGGTGAAGCACAACTCTTGGCTCCTGCCATCTTGAGGATGGGGAGCCGTCCCTAATCAGAGCTAGGCCCCTGCCCCCCTCCACTGGAGAGTGGCAGGATAGGGGGTGTACTCACCCCAGGGAAGGGACCCATTGGTCCCAGACCTTCCCATACCTGTAACGCTCCTAAATGTAGTATTTAGGGGCAACCTGAACCTTCCTTCCTCAGATCCCGATTCCGAAACAAGAAGAATAAGAAGACAGAAAACCTGCCGTGCAGCTGCTAACAAGAGGACGACACCAACTGACTTGGCCCCAGCCCTACTGACCTGTTGATCCTTGAAACTGCTTCTGCTAAATCCCAACGTCTCCTGCAGACCGCAACCTCGAAAATCCCAGAAGACCTGCCTGCCTTGCTCTTCTAAAGACTGGGACTCCCATGAGCAGTAGTTCTGCTCAAACAGCAACAATCCCTGGTGCCAGCCAGGAACCGCGCATCCAGCACACTCTGCACCCGCCGAGCCCGGCCCATGCCTGAGTGGACATAGACCACAAGGACCCCACCCCAACTGGCGAATGTGACCCGAAATCTAGCCCCAAAGGACCCTCCTTGACGATCCTGATGACGCCTGCAGCCTCACAACAAGGGACCCCTCCAACCGCGACCAGCTAAGGAAAAGATTTCCCGACGCCAAAAGACACCTCTGCACCCTGCGCCCCACGACCCCCTGTGCCCAACTCCTGAGTGTCTACCTGACCTACAGCTTCCCAACTTAGCTCTCTAAGTGGTGGTCGCACCTGAAGAATCTCTGTCCCCAGACATTGCAGCATTTGCTCGTCTTGCAGCTTTCCCATTGAAATCCATTGGGCGCCCGACGGCCCAAAAGCACCCTGCACCCAGCCGCCCAAGTACCACTGGAAGTGCAGCAACTGTTCTATTCTACTTCCCCACTTGCCCTGTGTAAGTGGCCAGGAGCTCAGCTCCCACAGCCGCATGGCCAGCCTGCTAGCAGCCACCAACCGAAGGCCCCCTCTCCCCAAAGTAGGCTAGCATTGGGCCTACTCTCTATGCACCCGGCTGCCTCTGTGCTGCTGCCCCTGTGCTGCTGAGGATGTAACAACTGTATATACCGGAACCTGGGAGACCCCTGAGTAAATAATCAACAACTAATATAGACTTTCACATAGCTAGTAACCAACTGGTGCAGCAGCTTACACAACAACTGACAAAGTGATACAGCGCGAAATCATGCCAAACCTGTGGATTCGGTTACCGCAAGACTTGGTGCAGCTAATGAGCCGCTTGGCGCCACTTTTCGCCTGAGGGAACGGGTCGCCCGCTGTCTGTTTGCTGGACCGGGAGATGCGATGCCGACCGCCATTTTATGTCCACAGACTCCAATCCACTTCAAGACGGTCCACAACCCTCCCTACTGATCCTGATACACCCCATGAAGCCAGCAAGGTGAGCGCATTGCAATCCAAGGATTACCTTAGATTCTACCTTAGATTCTCGGACTTTTGCGCGACGAGAGGGGTGTCCCGTTTGCGATCTTGAGGTGCCTGACCCCAAAATGGCATGGCGACTGAAGCGCTGCCTTACTTGTTCCGATTTTGCCCTCTGCGCTCCATTGCAGCGAGTTTACCACTCTCTGAGCCCATTCTTAACTGGACTCTCATATGCGGTCTGCTATAACGCTGCCTGCAGCCTGCCTGAGCGAACACGACCAGCCCAGGCCGCCTGACCTTAAGATGGCGGAATTGGGACATTGTAATGCACACCACTATGCTTGGCCATGCTCTGTGACTGTTACACAGGGCCAACAGTGATCAACCAGGGGAGGCACGGTCTGCTTCGTGGGCGGAGACCCCTCCCCACGGATACCGGCAGAGGAGCGACGAAACGTGGCGGGGGTGGACCGACCCCTGATGGGGGCTGAATCGGAGAAGCGACCCAAACTCGGCTGAGCAGGAGACGGTAGTGGCGGAGCAGCATGGCGCACCACCGCACTGGAGACGCCTGTCTCCAAAATGGCCGCCCTCCTGGAATAATCCCAGCAAACTTGTTGCTCAGAGACTGTCTAATAGCACGAGCGCATTGCTGACAGAGAGATGACCTCCGTGTTGGGCTAGAGGGATGTCAATATCAGGAAACCAGCAACTGTTGTAAAGCCCCAGCTCGCACTACTGAGAAGGGGCCGCCTGACTCCAAAATGGCCACCAATAAAGACACAAACTTAGAAACAAAGAACTCGCTTACGCCAGCTTTTTCACCCATCGGAGATGAACAGAGTCTCACTGCCTGCATTCTCCAACAAGACAATACAGCCACCAGGCAGGAGATACGTGCCCCTGTCTGTTCAAACCTTATGCACCTTATGCAACCTTCCCCCCTCTCCGCTCCTACCCTTTCCAGCTTCTATCCCCTGCCCTCAAATGCCCTTGCCCTTTGTCCCCACCCTGTTTTTCTGTGGACCTTAGACAGACTTCCTTTCGTCTATATGGTTGTCTCTTCCCTTATCCTCACTCCCTCTCCTCCCTTACCCCCCACTACTTTCTCTCGCCTTTCACTCCTCCCCTAATTGTATTGCTGATTGTTTGATTTATTGGTCACTTGTTTATTCTAGTATATTGTTGAAACACATTGTTGCACTTCCTGTCATCTCGTCTCCTACCGCATCCTCACTCTATTTATGTCTCTCCCTCCCTCCTCTCTCAATGTTTTGAAACTAAACTATTTTGTCTGATGCCCGATGGAGCTACTTGGTTTAGCTATAGGGGAGATGGGCCTTGGATTCCCTCCTTGGTCGTCACCTACCCAGTCGGTCTTTAGGCAGACTTCTTTTCGTCTCTCCTTGTCTCTTCCCCAGCCCCTATCCGCTCTCCCTTGAATCTCTCCCCTTGCCTGCTACTCTGCCTACCCCCTGTCCTTTGTGCCCTTTGACTAAGCACTCCTTCTCCCCTTGTTGGGGAAAGATCCAATATTCATACTCTGGAGTCTCAGCGAACCCGCTGAGTGAGTCCACTGCGCCAAGGGAGCCACTCACACTTGAGGTATGGTATGGCACCCCTTGCCAAAGCACTCCCTCCCCCCTTTTTAGGTCTCGCTGGTACTGCATCCGAAGGATGCGTCCAGCTGGAGACTTATAGCTGCCCGTCTCGGGGGGATGAGGGACAAGAGGGTGCCACGCGCTTCTCTTGTGCTGGAATTGACTGTGTGCACGCGCACCCACATTCACGCATGCGCACATACACAGCCACACGCATACACAGGCACACACACACACACACACCCCTCCGTCGCCGCCGCACCTACACACACACTAGCGCACCTACACGCACACACAGAGACCCCCACACACACACACACACACACACACCAGCGCACCTACACACACGCACGCACACATACAAATACCCCCCTCCCCCCGCCGCCATCGCACACATACACACACACATGCGCACCCCCCTCCCCCCTAGAACTAAGCCCCACTTACCTCCATTCGGGACTTCTGTAGCCGGGGCACTCCCTCGGGCATGGGAGCCCCGCTCTCAGGAACTCCGTGGGGCGTGCGCGGGACTTCCGAAGACGGAAGTCCCGCCCAGAGGAACTGGCTCAAACGCTCATGCGCAGTGACCAGACAATAGCAAAATCATTTTCACTGTCACCATCATGCCCCATCGTCAGGATACCGCCCACAGATTGGGTTCGAAGGACAACCAGAACTTGCTGTCTGCCTGGCAGTCTTGGAACAACAGAGTCTCCTATTGTCAGACTGGATGCCTTCACTCGTCATTGTTGATTAGTTTATTCATTACCTTTTGGTAATTTTCTCGTACTCCAGATCTGGCATTCAGCAGGAGTGGTGTGATATTGAGTCTCTTTCCACCCAAAGCACTGTTGACTTGGAGTTTTTCGGGTGGGACTGTGAGGTGTCTGGCGATTATTCTTTTTAGAACGGTGTATCGTTCATTCTGCATGCTAAGAATTGGCTTTTGCGATGCAGACCACCTTGACTAAGGTTTGCATAGACCAATTCCCTGCAGCCACCTCAGTGTGATTATGTGGTGTTTGATGCATTGCGACGGAAGTCGTCTGCTAATACCCGACTCTGGAATAGAAGTCCATCGGTGAGGAATTTGTGGAGTGGCCACACATGACTATTGTTTTATTTTTATTTTGGGGATCGTTTCCTCTGCTGCAGTTTTGTTCATTACCTCCAGTTATGGGTATACGGAGTAATCCTCAATTAGAACAAACACATGTTTGCTGTCAGGCAAACTCCTAAAGTCAGCACTGGTTTTGATCCAGGGGCCTTCAGGTATTGCCTCAGTGATGACGAACGTTGGAGATTCTGATTGGCTGGTGGCCTGGCACATCCTGTTCCACTTTGTCATATAGATGAGGAAACCTGTTTTTGATTTGTATGAGGCTCTGAGTCTTAACTGTACCCTGATGACCATTGTTGGCAAGGTGTACCACTCGCATTTTCATCTCGTTGTGGTTCACCAGTCAAATTCCATGGAGGAGGCATTCATCTGGTGATTCTGCAAGCTCATAAATGTTCATGAAGGAGGGACCTCTGAATTTGTTGTACTTCCCCAGTCCTCTGGAATAAGTTGTTACTAAGGGAGGCCCACCGCCCGCCTCTCACTGCATGGACGGCCACCTTTAAGCAGTCCTCGAATTCTGTGATCGGTTGAATTTCTTCTAAAGATATTGGCAGAGGCATCAAGCTTTACACTTAGGTACTCCTCAGTGTCCGGAGCTCAGTCTTCTTCCTCAGGGCACACCCCTCACCCCCTCACCCTCACACCCCTCTCACCCTCACACCCCCTCACCCTCACACCCCCTCACCCTCACACTCCCTCACCCTCACACTCCCTCACCCTCACACTCCCTCACCCTCACACCCCCTCACCCTCACACCCCCTCACCCTCACACCCCCTCACCCTCACACCCCCTCACCCTAACACCCCCTCACCCTAACACCCCTCACACCCTCACCCCCCTCACACACCCTCACCCCCCTCACCCTCACACCCCCTCACCCTCACACCCCCTCACCCTCA